>NW_011494826.1:1193911-1227456 GCF_000754665.1 Bison bison bison | reverse complement strand
AAAGTCTGACACTGTTTCCTCATCTATTTCCCATGAAGTGATGGGACCAGATGCCATGATCTTCGTTTTCTGAATGTTGAGCTTTAAGCCAACTTTTTCACTCTCTTTCACTTTCATCAAGAGGCTTTTTGGTTCCTCTTCACTTTCTGCCATAAGGGTGGTGTCATCTGCATATCTGAGGTTATTGATATTTCTCCCAGCAATCTTGATTCCAGCTTGTGCTTCTTCCAGCCCAGTGTTTCTCATGATGTACTCTGCATAGAAGTTAAATAAGCAGGGTGACAATATACAGCCTTGGCGTACTCCTTTTCCTATTTGGAACCAGTCTGTTCCATGTCCTGTTCTAACTGTTGCTTCCTGACCTGCATATAGGTTTAAATAAGTTAAATAAGTTAATAGTTGAAAAACGTTTAGAATACCAATGTGTACGTAGTATGTACCATGTATAGATGTTTAGACTCAAAGCTGCAGGCCAAAATGCCAACTAAAGAATGAAAATTTCCTTGGTATTTCCTCTGACCTGAGGAGACATCAAGAAGTACTGGGCAGTGAAAACAGTGAGATACACAATTTTTACCTAACAGCTTGGCAAAAATTAGAATGATAAAAAAGATCCATAATATTGATATATTATGCGCAGAAATAATATGCCCAGAAAACATGGGCAAATAAATGCACACATTTGTGGTTTGGCAGAGACAAAAAAATGGAAACAGACTGTTTTGGAAAGGATAATTTAAATGCCACATCCTTTAGATCATGGAATTTCACTTCAGAATGTCTATCTTATATAAATACTTACACAAGAAGTGCAAAACAACAACTTGTACCTTCAAGGTCAGAAAGAATATTTAAAGCAGCAAATAATAGAGTTGATTTTTAAGAAATTTATACATTAACTTTATTAGAAATGTCTGATCATCTGTTAACATTTTGAATGATTATGATCTAACTTCAGTTCTTAAAGTCATTTACAATTAGGAATGCCAACAGGCCTTTCTTGTGCAATTAGTAGACAATACAGATGAATGAACATATGCAATTATTTTTTATTCTTACTAATCCGAAGAATAATTGTCATTCTCTGTAAAATGGCTACTGCTTATTCATGAACTCTGTACACAAGAAACTGAATAAGACTGTAGCTATAAATGTATTTCCTATACAAAATCATATGAAGGTGTAACTGTAAGCTTTTTGTCCAGTACTGTATGTTAAATAATAATGAAATAATAAGTATGTGAAAACTAGAGTATCACAAAGATTGAGCTGTATTGCTGGTTTACTCAAACATTGATTCTAAAATGGTCATGGAAATGGGTAAGCAAACTATTCAAAAGACCGAATTTTTACTGTATTCTTGACTGATTTCTAGCATGACTATCAGATTATGAATGGCACCTTATGCAGACATATTAATGGCAGAACTTTACTTGATCTGTACTTAATAAAAACAACATAGATGGAATTTATAATTTAGAGAAAAACGGTGCCCTTATTTGCATGCTAAAAATCTGCCTGTTCTGGTCTACAAAAGTTGTATGGTGCCATCTAAGAATAAGTAAGTAAATAGTACAGGATTCTCCTTTGTGGAACGTAGACTCCATGTTCTACCAGAAGTACTATAATTCTATGAGGTATGACCTGATAAAAAGAGCCTTCCTGTGAGTAGACAAGAAACTGGGCAGTTCAGATGCTGAAACTTTATTAAGAGTTTTGGACGTTTTAGTTTTAACCTGAGAAATGTTTTAAGAGCTCCTATAGTCACATGTGAAAAACACCAGATAAATTTCTTCATTAAATCTTTATTACAGGTCTCCTGATTGCTTTATGTCTAGATTGATTATGAATAGAAGATATACTGATTTTCATCACCTTCTTCATCTAACTTAGGTTTGTCAACTCTTGAGGTATCATATTACTTTTTTGATAAGGCTTATTTTTTTTTTTTTCTAAAAACTTGGCTAATGCTCAAATTCCTGTTCTCACAGTCTTCACTAGCTTATACGTTGTCCTTTAAATGTTTTTTCCAAACTGTCATTTGTAATGGATTTGTCTTATAAACTTAGTTGCCATATCTTGGACAATCATTATCTTCAAAGTTCTGAACAATACAAATATTTCTAAAAGTATGGAGATAATGCATCATGATGGTTAGCTTGATCAGATGCCCTTTAAAAGCATATAATATGTAATATAAGGATTTGTTTTTCACCAAGTATTTCAGTTGGGCAGTAATTTGTTGGTAGCTTAGATTTGGTTGAGTAATTAAATGAAAGAGGGCTTAGTAAATCTGATGGAAGTTTCTGGTAAAATTCTGATTACCTGGACTAAATATGGCATTTGAACCAATATCCATGTTTATCATAAGATCATTGATTATCACTCTTTTGTTGTTGTTGTTGATTTTACTTGAACCAGATAGGAGTCTGTTTCCCACTGCCATTTCTGCCTCTTACCTGCCAATCCATAAGTGAAAAGAAGTGAGAGAAGCAGTATCTGAGATGTTAAACTTTTATTATTGTACATTTAAAACATCTACTTAAAGTCAATGAGAACAGTGAATGCAAATAAAAAAATGAAGTTTTAGACTGAGGACATTGTCAGATTTTCATGTTAGCCTTAGCATGTAATATATTTTTGTGTTTTTTTAAAAAAATTCTACAGCATTGAGATAATCCTAATTCACAAATACCAAGTTATAAGTAGTAATATTTTTTAATAGCTCACCTTAAATCTCTAGATACTCAAGTTAAATTGATCTAGATGCTTGAATTGAACTTTTTCTATCAAAGTTCACTTACTAATAATAGCAAATATTCACATGCCTTATGAACGTGTAAAAGTCAGATGAGCACACAAACTTGAGCAAGTGCTAAAACTATCACCACTGTTGTCACAAGGCAGATGCTAGAATTTCGCTTTTTATTATACAGCTTAACAGGAGCATACTCTGAGGAGGACCTTGCTTGTTTTGGGGCATGTTACTTCTGTGATTGAATCTTTGTAGCTTTGCAGATTGCTGGAGGGCGAAGAGATTTACCTGGAAGCAATTATGTACTTAGTTCGTAGAATATAAGGAAGATTAACCGAAATAATGCTGGGAAGATCCTTAACATACTGCTCAGTGCTTAGTAAATGGTAATGGTTATTTTCAACATTTAATAAATAATTGACTTAATTGGATTAGGTTGAGGGTCATAGGAGAGCAGCTATTTGAGGTAGAAGCCACATTTTGCATTAAGAAGATAAAGCCTTGTGGAAGAGCAGAGAAGTAAATAAGAAAACACCTACATTCAAATCCTGTCTGCTACAGCATGGCTATTTTTAACCTAATGAATCCCAGATTCCTAATATATAAAATAGGGATAATATTTAATCTATTTACAGATTGTTTTGAGAGAAGTAGTACAGGATAATATTTGACATGTAGTAGGTATTAATAAACAATAGCTACTAAAGAAGCAGCTAAGGCCAGAACCAGGTTAGCCTTGTCTACCTTCAGCTGGGTCAGGAGGAATAGATAATGCTACAGTGATGCAAAGAAAGATGGTTCTGCTTGGATGACTTACGAAAATCTTTCTAACTGGTTTTATTCTTGGAAGAGTTGCCTAAAGATACATAATTATATTGACACCCTCAGTAATTTTCTTGGGTTTCCCAGGTGGCTCAGTGGTACAGAATCCACCTGCCAATGCAGGAGACTCAAGTTTGATTCCTGGGTCGGGAAGATCCCATGGAGAAGGAAATGGCAACTCACTCCAATATTCTTGCCTGGAAAAATCCCATGGTCAGAGGAGCCTGGTGGGCTACAGTTCATGGGGTCACAAAGAGTCGGACACGACTGAGCACACATGCGTGCATCTTCACCAGTAATCTTTCTTGGCCTGTTCTCTTAAATTTTTAGTATTGTGCCACATCTTTTTTTTTTCCATACCCCTGCATTTATTTGGTACCTTTTGTGTCAGTAAAGATAAGGGACTGCTAAGGGAGTAAGCAACCTGAAAACAGTAGCTGATTATAGATGCTAATGTAAATTCCTAGAGCTTATAGTCTGTATTGCTCGTGTGGTAGGGGAGAGAGTAAGAAAGCTCTAAGACTACTTGTGAATGGCTGTGAAAGTACAGCTTTAGATATACAGGCTACTTGTAAGGTTTTGGCCAAATCAAAAACATCCAGTCCAATTTGATGTGCCAGGGAGGAAACACTTGGTTTGGAGAGATGAAGAGCTGTATCTTGGACTTCTTGTGAGAGTTCCTTTTGTCTATAGTAATCCAAAAAATTGTATAGCTGTCTTGAAAAATACATTTATGTAGTAGAATAAATCTTTATACAGTTACGTGGCATCTTCTAATCTTTTCGTGGTAAGAAAAATGTAAAATGAATTTTATTCAAGCAAAGGCAAACTGACGTTTTGTCTTTTTTTCCTCTCCTGCTCCTTTTTGGTTAAATAGGATAAGTTCTGAACGTCGAAAAGAGAAGTCTAGAGATGCAGCCAGATCTCGTCGAAGTAAAGAGTCTGAAGTTTTTTATGAGCTTGCTCATCAGTTGCCACTCCCCCATAATGTAAGCTCGCATCTTGATAAGGCTTCTGTTATGAGGCTCACCATCAGCTATTTGCGTGTGAGGAAACTTCTGGATGCTGGTGAGTTGTTTTACAAGGACATGATAGGTCTAAAAATTAGAAATCAAAAGTAAATTGGAAATTACTTTTAGAAGGTGGTCATACTTTCACTTCTTTAACATGATATCCTTTTTATTACCTGCTTTTAAAGCTTCAGTCAGGAATGTTAAGATATTGGCCTCCCTCCCCCTCTTTTACTCTTGCCATACTTACCTACCTACCTATATTTATCTTACTTTTAATGACATGACCCTTCTCTTTTCAGTGGTTTGCCTTGCTTCATTACTTTAAATAATCATCATTAAAAGCAGCTGGCAAATCTAAATTTAGTCTCTGTTCCTATCATTTAAGTATAAAATTTTAACCATTTTTTCTTCTTGTGCCTTTTTTAGGTGATTTGGATATTGAAGATGAAATGAAGGCACAGATGAATTGCTTTTATTTGAAAGCCTTGGATGGTTTTGTTATGGTTCTCACAGATGATGGTGACATGATTTACATTTCTGATAATGTGAACAAATACATGGGATTAACTCAGGTAAAATGCCCACATATTAAGAGCTGTTCTGTATGTGTTTATGATTGTGTTACAGGTCTAATTTTTTAAATGTGTTTATTTTTACAGTTTGAACTAACTGGACACAGTGTGTTTGATTTTACTCATCCATGTGACCATGAGGAAATGAGAGAAATGCTTACACACAGAAATGGTGAGAAGTTTTTTGTTTGATTTATTGTGACAGGTGATTTTACTTAATTGGATACTATCACTAATCTTAAAATTTTGCTATTGTACTAACCTAAGGCAAAACTTCATTTCATGTTTAATAAAATGTTACTCTGTTCTTTGTTATATCTGTTATTCTATTTTTTAGGAATTTCATAAAAATACCTACGTTTTGAAAAAAGCCCATCTAATTCTGTAAATAATTATAGAGATATAAGACTTGATAAAATAAAATGGAAAAATAAATAAAAATCAGGACCAAGTAAGTTAATTTAATATTAACATTAAGGCAAGGAAGTCAGTCATACAAATAATAGGATTTTACATAGTTTAATATTAAAGTTAAGGTGCCAGTTTGGGTTCAAGCTTCCGAATGCCCAAGAAAAAGTTAACCAAATTTTAAAACATAACTTCTTATTTGACCCCTTAGATTGTTCATAATAATTGAAGACTATATAGTTCAGTTACAAAGTATTATATTACGGATGCCCTTGCATTTTTTGTTGTTGTTGTTGAGTTGCTAAGTCGTGTCCAACTGTTTGTGACCCCATGGATTGCAGCACTCCAGATTGTCTTTCACTATCTCCCTGAGTTTGCTCCAACTCGTGTCCATTGAGTCAGTGATGCCATCCAACCATCTCTTTCTCTGTTGTCCCCTTCTCCTCCTGCCTTCTATGCTTTCCAACATCACAGTCTTTTCCAATGAGTATGCTCCTCGCATCGGGTGGCTAAAGTATTGGAGCTTCAGCATTAGTTCTTCCAGTGAATATTCAGGGTCGGTTTCCTTTAGGATTGACTGGCTTGACCTCCTTGCTGTCCAAGAGACTCTCAAGAATCTTCTCCAGCACCACAGTTCAAAAGCATCAATTCTTCGACACTCAGCCTTCTTTATGGTCCAACTCTCACATCTTTACATGACTACTGGAGAAACCATAGCTTTGACTATATGGACTTTGGTCGACAAAGTGATGTCTTTGCTTTTTAATATGCTGTCTAGGTTTGTCATAGCTTTCCTTCCAAGAAACAGGCATCTTCTAATTTCATGGCTGCGGTTATTGTCCACAGTGATTTTGCAGTCCAAGAAGAGAAAATCAGTCACTGTTTCCACCTTTTCCCCTTCTATTTGCCGTGAAGTGATGGGCCTGGATGCCATGATCTTAATTTTTAGAATGTTGAGTTTTTAAGCCAGCCTTTTTGTTTTCCTCTTCACCCTCATCAAGAGTCTCTTTAGTTCTTCTTTACTTTCTGCCATTAGAGTGGTATCATCTACATATCTGAGGTTGTTGGTATTTCTCCCAGCAATCTTGATTCCAGTTTATGATTCATCAAGCCTGGCATTTCACATAATGTACTCTGCATATAAGTTAAATAAATAGGGTGACAATATACAGCCTTGAGGTATTCCTTTCCCAATTTTGAACCAGTCAGTTCTTCCATGTAAGGTTCTAACTTGCTTCTTGATCTGCATACAGGTTTCTCAGGAGACAGGTAAGATGATCTGGTATTCCCATCTCTGTAAAAAAAGACCTACTAGGACCTTTAACTTTTAGGAATGAATTGTTAAAAATAATCAAATGTTCCAAGATTTGGGAAAAAAGTACTTTGTGCATTACAAATCTTAGCAAATAAAGTCTTTTCATAACTGTGCCTTAAGCAGAGTATATGGATCATAATTTGATCTTTCTTTCACGACTCAAAGTTACCACACTGAAAATTTGTCACTGTGCTCTGCAGTTGTTCTTTGTAGGTCTCCCATTTAAGTATATGTTTGTTTGTTTCTACATTAAACCTCATTGATTATTGTCAGTCATTTTTTATGGTTTTCGTTTTAAACCTCATCTCATTTCTACTAAAAGTTAACTTTTATTTAGAGATTATCTGTGCCCGGACACTGTTTTCTGCATTTTTTTGTGCTTTTACTCCTTTAAAAACCCTATGAAGTTACCATTTCTATTCTACAGAGGAAACTGAGTTACAGAGTTACTGAGTAACTTGCCAAAGATTATTTGGTTACTACAGTGAGCGTTAAACTAAGGTAGAGTGGTTCAAGTCCATACTCCTTAGTACTTTAGAGCTCTTTCCATGTTCACCAACTCTCAATACATTGCTACTGCCATTTCTTACCTTGGAGCCCTCTTCTTTTAATTTCATGTTGTGTGTTTACTGTGAACTTGGAAAAGCAAATGCATACTTTTTAGAATTTTGTGTAAAGGAGGAGTAAATATACTCTGAGCAAGGACTTAAGTGGATTGTTGATGAGTTTAATATATAACTTCTAGTGTTTATACTTTGACGTTTGTATTGGCAGTTTATTGCTTCCCTTGGTCTAGACTATAAATGCATAGATATTTGGAAGTCTTATTTTGGTTTGGTGATGATGCTAATGCATTATTCTAAATCAGATCTAGTATACTTATTAGAGCTTAGAAGTATGTTTTTAACCAAATGCTTTTGTTAAAGCACATGTACTACTCTTATTGTAATAGATTTGTGATTTAATTATGAACTTAAAAAAATAATTCCTAATGGTGGTTAGTGAATTTCTGATATTTTGTTGGGAAACAAAAATGCAGACTTTCACCTTTAGCAAAGTAGGGCTGCTACAGTACAGGACATTTTAATGATACACTAAGAGCCTATGGTATGCTTATACAGCATAGTCCTATTTCATTTAAATTCTAAATAGAATTTAGAGTTCATTAAATTATTGTAAAGTATTTATTTTTATAGAACTGAAAACTTAGTTGTTTAAAAATTTTTTTATTAAGAAAATGCTAGTAGTTTTCACTTACCTTAGTGTTAAATTTATCTTCATGTCCCAGTTGAAATGCTTTAGGTTTCCATTGGGCAGTCTAATTCAAGTTTAGATTATGAAGGACTGAAAATACCTCAGAGACTTTACATGTGGATCTCTGCTGCTACCACAAGGACCCTTTCCCTGCCCCTCTCCCCCTGCCCCAACCCGTCCCATACACACACTCCTATACCATCACCAAGGCCATTATCGTTCTTGTCGCATCTTTTTAACATTTACTTTCAATTGCTTCTAGGGAGGGCAAATTCAGTCCTATTTAAGTAAACCTGAATCACTTGTATCAGCACCAAGACTGTCCCAACTTGCCTATGTTCCATAATTCTGAGTATGAACTAGAACTCTTCTTTCTCCAGAGTCCAGTATTTCTAGCTATGCAAGCCTAAATTTAAATGTTTTCTTTTTGACTTGACTCTTTCAATATATTAGCCTTAAAATCTCCAGATCTTTTTTTTTAAGTTCTCTTTTCCCTTATTTCCATTAATCTTCCAAGTTTTTATAGATTCTACCTCTTCATTTGTCTTTTGTCAACCTTTTTTTCACTTCTACTGCCTGCTGCTCAGCCCCTCGTTACCATCATTATATTCTAACACACATATATTGCTGCTATATTAATGTTCCTTAGGTTGCTATTTTGCTTCCCAACTCAAAATTTTGGGGAAGCTGCATTTGTATATTTAAGACTGATCTAATTGTGGCACCCATGGCCCTCTCTAGTTAGAGCCTTAACCATCCCTTCTAACTTTGATTACTCTTCTGTATATACTTTATATTAGAGTCAAACTGAATTATGCACACTGTTCCCCAAATGTGTGATGTTTTTTCTCACCTCTATATTTTTCGCTCTTCCTTCTGCCCAAATGTTGTTACTCATCTCTACTTACTGAAATTCTAATGTCTCTTTTTCTGAGAAGGACTTTTTGATTTCCCCTTAACTTAAAGTTATCTCTTGATCTCTCTTTGTACTTTTATAAAGTGTTCTTGTAAGTCTTGAGCATTTACTTTACATTGTGTTATTGTCACCGACGTCACTACATCTACTCAATTTTTAACTTCTTCAGGACAGGCATTGTGTCTTGTTCATCTTTATATTGCCTGAAATATCCAGTCCAGATCCTGAATAATAAATATTTGAATGAAGTACTTGGCTTGAATCAGACTGATCAATGAAGAGAAGAAATCAAGTTGCTCTTTGTTAGTTGAGTGTAATCTCATTTTATTAGTTATTGAGGCTTAGAATGGGAGTAAATACACTTCAGGTTGTTTAATTCTAACTTTGCTTTGAAAAGTCATTTAATATGTTTTTTTTTCCCCCTAGTAACAAAGTAGAGATAATTTCCTCCTTGCTTTACAGGAAGATTTTAGAAAAATCAGATATATAAAAATGTTATTTGGTATTAAAAAGAAATTTTATATTTTAAAAGTTCTATAAATATACAGAATGTTATAAATTGAGCTAACACATCTAGTAAAAGTTTGGAGGAGTTTGCTTAAGTTCTTTTTTTGGGGACGGGGGTGTGCTTTATGCACTGATAACACA
Source organism: Bison bison bison (assembly GCF_000754665.1). Taxonomy (NCBI): domain Eukaryota; kingdom Metazoa; phylum Chordata; class Mammalia; order Artiodactyla; family Bovidae; genus Bison; species Bison bison. Next base: position 1,217,753 of record NW_011494826.1, on the reverse strand, counting down.
GTTAGGGAGCAAATTCATACCGTGTTTATATTTCTTTGTAATCTGGCCAACTCTACTGGCTTGAATGTGCAATGATTAAGTGTTATTCTCATCTCACCATCTCAGGGAATCACTGCTATTGTGAACCCGTTACTTACTACAAGTGCATTAAATCCCTTGGATGTATTGGAGTGAGCAAAGCAGGTGTGAAGCATTGTTCTCATATTGAGACTTTCCATTGAATAGCACCTAAGTACTGGGCACTGTGCTACTTCTGCTGTAACAAATTTGTGTAATTAATTATGTTTTTAAATTTTATTTCATGTTTTCATAAGGCCTTGTGAAAAAGGGTAAAGAGCAAAATACACAGCGGAGCTTTTTTCTCAGAATGAAGTGTACCCTAACTAGCCGGGGGAGAACTATGAACATAAAATCTGCAACATGGAAAGTAAGTATAAAAATGATCTGTGAATGCAGCTGATTTCTAGATAAATTAACGCATCTTGCTGCTGCTGCTAAGTTGCTTCAGTCGTGTCCGACTCTGTGCGACCCCATAGACGGCAGCCCACCAGGCTCCTCTGTCCCTGGAATTCTCCAGGCAAGAACACTGGAGTGGGTTGCCATTTCCTTCTCCAGTGCATGAAAGTGAAAAGTGAAAGTGAAGTCGCTTAGTTGTGTCCGACTCTTCGCGACCCCATGGACTGCAGCCCACCAGGCTCCTCCGTCCATGGGATTTTCCAAACAAAAGTACTGGAGTGGGTTGCCGTTGCCTTCTCCGAATGCATCTTGACATTACTAGTATTAAGACAGCATTAGAACTGTGAGGGAAAACTTATTGTTCCTTTGTGTTTATAGATTTGATATCCAAAAAAGTTTAGTAATTCATCAGTTAAGAGGCATGAACTTAAGTTATGTGCACATTTGGCTTTGCCAACTACCCAGTGTTTGAATCTTGATACACATTAATATTTTATTTATTGTTGTATCATTTCTTTGCTCAGTTTTGAAACATCGTCATCAGAGCAAGAAATAACCATCAAACAGGTATAGTGGCCAGATAAATGAAAAACAAGCTCAGATTTGTGTGAAGGGAAATTTTTTCAAAGACTAATCTTAGGGTGGTAGTGTAGAGAAAAACACTGATTTTCAAAAATATAGTGATCTACTAATGATAGTAAATTTTATCAAAGCTTACTTGCCATGTCAGACTCAACTGTCTCTGCGTTTTGTTTTTTACTAGCATAAGTTTTTTTAAAAAACTGCTTTGTTTTTCTTCATACTCAGGTACTTCACTGCACAGGCCATATTCATGTATACGATACCAACAGTAACCAATCTCAGTGTGGGTATAAGAAACCACCGATGACGTGCTTGGTGCTGATTTGTGAACCCATTCCTCATCCATCAAATATTGAAATTCCTTTAGACAGCAAGACTTTTCTCAGTCGTCACAGTCTGGATATGAAATTTTCTTATTGTGATGAAAGGTAAGTGAAAATATAACTTGAAATTTTTAATTAGTCCACAAAATTGTTTTAACTGTTGACTATAGTGAAGACTGAAAGCTGGAAGAAAAATAGACCTCTTTAATAAATCTAGTTCTCTAGTTGTGGTGTGTAGGCTTCCTTCCACTTAAGTTGAATACAATCATACATCCTAGAATTTTGTAAGATTAACTTTATAGATTAATTAAACCACATTTATTGAATATTTACTGTGTACCATGCATACTTACTCTAGCAGGTGCTATCCAGTGATTATTAAGATGAGGTTTTTTTTCCTTTAGGTGTTCTAATTTATTTAAAGAAAAAAATAAATATATTTCAGAGACATACAATACATAATTTGAGGAAGGATTACTTCTGGTTGTGGACTAGAAAGGAAAGCCTTTGGTCATCTCCTCATCCTACATATTTTTCCTGAGCAGCTTTATCCTTGCTGATGGTGCTGTTTTGCAGATTTCTATCCATAACTATTTCTACTTAATTGCCAATTTGATATTTTTATCTAGATACATATTCTTCTGTATTATAAACTAAATATTTCCATATCTGACTGAACCACTCCTATCCCAAAACAACTTCAGAAACAGTTTTTCCTCTTACAATACCTGTCATGATTAATATACCAGTGTAGACATATAACTCCAGCAAAAATTGGAAAGTCATCCTTAACTTTTCTTTTGCTCACTGATCTACATTCTGTTTCAAAATCTTAATAGATTTACTATGTATGTCTCCTCCATTCCCTCCTTCCACTCTTGCTTTCCTGCCATTGAGTTCTTCAGCTCATTATTACCTTTGGCTTGAACTGTTGCCATTTAAGTCTCCTAACTGCATCTCTGCCAACAGATTTGTGCCCTTTTAATCTCATCCTGGTTTCCAAGAAGTGAACTTCCTAATGTGGAAATCAGATCACGTCTTGTGAAAATGCCTCATTGCTTCCCTTCATCTTCACACACAAACTTTTGTTTATAAAAAATATTAGAAGGGTAGGAGATTTTTATTTATCAAAAGAAGACATGCGTTTTGAAAAGCTGAAAGAAAAATAGACCTGTTTAATAAATCTAAACTTCTTAGCGTGGCAAGGAAAGATATTTATGATCTGGCCCCTGCTGACTTCTCCCCCCAATTTTTTTTTTTTTTTTTTTGAGGAGACTTTTATTTTTGACTGCTAGGCCTTTGTTGAGGTGCACGGCCTTCTCGTGTATGTAGGCTTAGTTGCCCTGTGGCATGTGGGATGTGACCAGGGATCAAACCCGTGTCCCTGCTTTGGATGGTGAGTTCTTTACCATTGGACTGCCATGGACGTTCCTGATTTCCCCATATTAATCAGGAGGGTGGGAAGACCCTTCTGATGTGGCCCTTAATGTCCTACTTCCAGAGAACTCCACATGCTATTTTGTTGTCTTAGTACAGTGATAGTTTTCTTAACTCCAAACACAAACTTAAAAAAGCCACTGTTCCTTATATGTGGTCTGTCATAGCCTTTTTTCTGTTTTGTAATTATTTGCTTGCTTGTCCCATTTTTTACTGTAAAACTGTAACATAGTGGCTGAAGGCATAGGTTTTGTAACTAGACTACTAAATGCTGACTTTGCTGCCTATATCCAGATGATCTTAGACACATTTCTACTTTTCTTTGAGCATCAGTTTGTCACAGTATAATACATGTATTTGTATTATCTTAAAATTGAACATTATACAAGAAAATTGATTTTAAGCCCTATCCTAAGCTGAGCTAAGTCACTTTAGTTGTGTCCGACTCTGTGTGACCCCATAGATGGCAGCCCACCAGGCTCCCCCATACCTGGAATTCTCCAGGCAAAAACACTGGAGTGGATTGCCATTTCCTTCTCCAAAGCAAGAAAGTGAAAAGTCAAAGTGAAGTCACTCAGTCGTGTCCGACTCTTAGCGACCCCATGGACTGCAGCCTACCAGGCTCCTCCGTCCATGGGATTTTCCAGGCAAGAGTACTGGAGTGGGCCCCATTGCCTTCTCCTACTGGGCGGGAAAATATGACAAAGCACTAGCTTTGGAATCACATCATTCTTGATTCAATCCTGGCTTGTAGTCCTGGTACTTATAGTGTGGCCTGGGTGTTAGAACTTAGCTGTTTCAAATCTCATCTTCCTTATCTGTTAAATAAGAAAGAAAGACAAGAAAGGGAAGTCGCTCAGTCATGTCTGACTCTTTGCAACCCCATGGACTGTAGCCCACCAGCCTCCTCCGTCCATGGGATTTTCCAGGTGAGAGTACTAAAGTGGGTTGCCATTTCCTTCTCCAAATAGGGTCATGCTTCAGAAGGCTGTGGTAAGGGTTATAAGAGTTTGTTGAGTGCCTAGTGCACATAGTGACTGCTTTACCACTGGGGTTAACTTTAAGAAAAATGAAGACAGAAATGCTAAGACATATTTTATGGTGTTTGGTGCCAGTATTTATATCAATGCATGATAGAACAGATATTGCCCATCCTTCTTTAGAAACTATTTTTATGTTTTTGAACTCAATATATAAAGTATAGGGGTGGGTTGGGAAGAAAGGAAAGTGATGGAGTTAGAATGATAATGAAAGGGAGTGACACTGCCCTTCTGGTTATATCAGAAAGTTAGCAAAATGGTTGTGATAGAGAGCTAAAAGCAGCCTGCTTAGAGACCAACCAAGTAAGATTTTGAGTCTGACCAGGAGATAGATGTTTTCTGGTTACTCTTTTCAGAACTTCTCACAGCTATACCCATTAAGAACCAACGTGGAAAAAATTTTGCTCATTATTGAGGAATTCTAACATATCAGAGTTCTTACATCTAAAATATCCCACAAATAACTATTATTAATTGTACTAATTTCCATTTGTAATCATTCAAACATTTGAGTAGCTACTATGTTTGTGGCACAATAACATATTGAGGTAGAAATGAAGCTTAATATTAAATAGTTCCTGCCCCATGATACTTAGAACAAATGAATTGTGTACTGCATAGTTGGTTTAGATTATAGGTTTATAGTCCATTACAAACACTTTTTGGTTAAATTTTCCTGATCACTCCTCCCCCTTTTGGTATAAAAAGCTAATATTAAATTAACTTTACCTTTCTCCCTCAAATATGAATAAAAATGACCTTCTAGGAAACCATGTTGTTATATTTTGACATCCTTTGTCCCTTAGTGATAGTGGTACCTCAACTCAGATTGAGAAGCACTGATTGACATCTGATTAAATCAAAGCTCCTTAACATGATATACAAAAATGAAAGTGAAGTCACTCAGTCGTGTCTGACTCTTTGCGACCCCATGGACGGTAGCCTACCAGGCTCCGCGACCCATGGGATTTTCCAGGCAAGAATACTGGAGTGGGCTGCCATTTCCTTCTCCAGGGGATCTTCCCAACCTAGGGATTGAACCTGGGTCTCCTGCATTGCAGACAGACGCTTTACTGTCTGAGCCGCTAGGGAAACCAAAAGCTCTCATTAATCTGATTCTCCTGCCTACTTCTGCAGCCTTACCTCCCCCCTAGCCTGCCTGTACAATGTCAAGCATTTTCTTATCTCTGTCTTTGCTTTTAGTGTACTTTCTTCCCCAAATAATTTACTCTCTCTTTGACTCTCTTCTATACTCAACTCATAAGTCTCCTATAAGAAGCTGTCCCTCATCCCCATGATTCCTTATCATGGACAGGGGTGGTTCCTCTAATTCCTGTAGTATTACTATCACTGCACCTGCCACATAATTTCTTAAGTACTATGGTTAAGTGCACCAGAAAATTCACCATAGGTTGAGTTTTTTTTGCCTTTGCATTTTCATATCTAGAACAATGCCAGGCACATATGAGAATATTAAGGTTTAAATAATTAAATTTTAATTCCATGAGAATTTTTAAAAATATATAACCCATATAAGACCAATTAAAATTATATTGGTGGCTCAGATGGTAAAGCATCTGCCTGCAATGTGGGAGACCTGGGTTCAATCCCTGGGTCAGGAAGATCCCCTGGAGAAGGAAATGGCAACCCACTCCAGTACTCTTGCCTGGAAAATCCCATGGACGGAGGAGCCTGGTAGGCTACAGTCCATGGGATCCCAGAGAGTTGGACACAACTGAGTGACTTCACTATTAAAGCATAATTAGGACTGTTGTGATTTTTTTTTTTTAAGCTTTCCTTGTAATGCTGCCACCTAGTGTTGATGTGTTTAGAGATAGCCCTTAGTAAACAAATTTCGATTTTGGCTTAGTTTGCTTTCAGTTCAGTTCAGTTCAGTTTAGTCGCTCAGTCGTGTCCGACTCCTCACGACCCCATGGACTGCAGCACACCAGGCCTCCCTGTCCATTGCCAACTTTTGGAGTTTACTCAAACTCATGTCCATTGGGTCGGTGATGCCATCCAGCTATCTCATCCTCTGTCATGCCCTTCTCCTCCTGCCCTCAATCTTTCCCAGTATCAGGGTCTTTTCAAATGAGTCAGTTCTTCGCATCAGGTGACCAAAGTATTGAAGTTTCAGCTTCAGCATCAGTCCTTCTGATGAATATTCAGGTCTGATCTCCTTTAGGATGGACTAGTTGGATCTCCTTGCAGTCCAAGGTTGAGTTTGTTTTTTTTTTTTTTTTTTACAAATAAGCTATTTATCTATTTATTTATTTTGGAATAAACTATGGCAGATCTTTCCTTAAGGTGTGACAACAAACAGTATTACTTTTATACATTTCTTTGGATAAAGATACCTCCCCTGTGTGTTTTCTAGAGTTAGTTGGTTTTTTATATTTTTGTATACAGTATATTACATAACTTTTGCTTGAACCTCAGTTAGAAAGTCCTTTGAATTCTAAAGCCTGAGAAATCAAAGAACTTAACTCATCTTTTGCTCCCAGAAGAGGAGAGAATATTTTTGTTAGCATGATACTATTTCTCATGAAATAGGTTCCATTTCAGACTGTGGTTAGAGAGATGCATAAAATATAGTCTGTGTCCAAACTGAACTGCTAAGGAACAGAATGGGTAACTGAATTACTTTCTAGTTCATTTTCAGTTTGATATCACTGTTTCATCTAAGATGAATTTCTATAATTTTTTGTAATTTCAAAAAGTAAGTACAAGAGCATCTTCCCAAACCAACATAATAAGAATTTATTTAGTTCCCATATTAAAATTTTATCATAGATATTGATCCCCCAAGGTGTGAAGCCTTGCCTAGGAGAACTGTCACATAAAGAATCTGATTTTATACGTATACACACAAAAAGAATCTGGTTTTATGGTAAAAATAATGTTATGGGTTTAGTGTATATTTTAAATATCATTAACTGCCTTTGAAGCTTTTATCATTTAATTTAGCAGTCCTTCATAACTATTATATTAATTAATTGCCTTATTACCAAAAGTATGTACAATAAAATATGATAAAGTAGGTAACAAGTTTGGGTGAAGGAGATAGAAGGGTTAAGCAGCAGGGTGAACCCTTGGAGCTTAAAGGAATGCATGGTGCTGCATTTAGTATCTGTAGACTTACTAAAGGTGAGGTATAAGTTTATTCAAACCAAGAAGAATGCTCTTTATTTTTGAAAATTCAATTATCCATAAGATTAATGCATAGCAGATACTCCGAAGAAGCAAAATTGTATTCATTAGTTAGTTTATGTCAGTTTTATTCTTATATTTTTTACTTAACAGAATTACAGAATTGATGGGATATGAGCCAGAAGAACTTTTGGGCCGCTCAATTTATGAATATTATCATGCCTTGGACTCTGACCATCTGACCAAAACTCATCATGATAGTAAGTATAGACATTCTAATTATTTAACTGTTGCAATTTCTACTGTTTGGTTGTATATCTGACTTTTTGGTTAAAATTAACCAAATCTTCCTAGACCAAACACTTGAATAAACCTCTTCTTAAGTAATCTAGATCATTAAATCTTTGTTTCATATTTGTTATAACTAATACCAGTTAAAGCAGAATCATTTGATAATATATAAAACTACCCTGGCATTTTACAAAGACAAAAAATACAGACTATTATAGTATCATTTTCAGAACTCATGGCTAAGTATTAAGAACAGTTAACACAAAGAAGGCACTCAGAAAGTAACTGTTCAATGGATTAATGAATATGAATATGATCAACATCATGCACAGTTAGTACAAATAAAAACCTTGACATAAGATGTAATTCTCAGTTTTACTCATATGAATGTTATTTGAAGACCACGTGATAAGTAAAACTTTGGAATTTCTCACTGGCCTGTTTAATCTGTCCCTAAATATGACTTCCCAATGTGATTGGGGATGCCTGAATGTCACTGAGTTAGCATGATTAGCCTTGAACTATAGAATGGGCCTAAGTCTGCAGTCAGGGTCTCAATACTCCATGATAACATCATCATGTTTATCTAGTACTTCTTCCAAATCAATAATTAAGATTGCCTACATTGCCAGAAGACTTTAGCATACCAACTGAAATTCACATATGCTAGCACAACTATAGCAGGAAACTATAGTAGGAATTTAAGGAACTGGTAGCAGTGCCCCTTTCTTAAATGTTCTCAGTAGAATTAGTTATTCATTCTTTAATATTTCTGATATGTTCAACATGTAAGTTGTTAAAGGAGTTTTAGTCACTGCTGTCCTTCATTCCTGGCTTTCATCTTATTTAAAGTGAAGGTTGGCAAGAAAGGAGTGTATTTGGGGGATTAGAATGGAATAGGTACTTTTTCAGCTATCCTGGGGTGTTTTCACTGTTTCTTAATTTAAACAGTTACAACTGATTAAACATTTCTCTTTTTTTCTAAAACAGTGATCAACATTCTGCATTTATTCATTCAATTGAAAATTTGAAGTTATTTTCTCTACATGACACTTTTTTCCTTTTCACTCCTAGTGTTTACTAAAGGACAAGTCACAACAGGACAGTACAGAATGCTTGCCAAAAGAGGTGGATATGTCTGGATAGAAACTCAAGCAACTGTCATATATAACACTAAGAACTCTCAGCCCCAGTGCATTGTATGTGTAAATTATGTTGTGAGGTAAGCTTGGAAAATAAATATTTGGGGGCAGCAAGTAGTAAGTCTTTGAATGCTCTTTTCTTTTATAGAAAAGATTATAAATGATAACTGAATTTTCATGTTTCTACCCAATTACTGTTTCCAGTATTCTGAGTTTCTAAGCCAGCTATCTTTCACTGATTCCACTATTTACCATCAGTAGCTAGTCATCCCCATCCTTTCTACTCCCATTTAAAAAAAGACCTTGAAAAAATTACCACATCTCTGATGGATTAGTTTGTTCTAGTCATACAGCTATCATCATAAATTATCTCAAGGCAACTATATTATTTTTATAAAAAGAATTCTGGCCCTGGAATAGTTAGGTTTGTGTCATAGCTTTGTCCCTCATTAATTCCATGACTTGGGGAAATCTCATTTCTCTGAATTTCATCCATTTAGGAGAGATAATAAAACTTACCTCAAAAGGTTAAAATGAGGATTAAGTTAAATTATTTGTGAGATTACTATAAAAGGCTGTATGATGGGACCCATGACTCTTGTGTATTCATGAACTCTTCTCTTAGTGGACTGGCTTGTGAATATTGTGGCTATCAAATTTCAGCTTGTTGACCTCTGTGACACAAACCTCCTCCATTTTAGAAATTATCACTTTGTATTTTAATTGTTTGCACACCTACTTTCACATTGGATTTTACACTGCCTAAAGCAAGGGTTAGATATTTTGAACTTTGAATCCTCAGTTCATTTAGTAAACACTTAAAGTTTGTTGATTAAAGCAGCAGTGGTTCAGTGGTAAAGAATCCGCTTGAGGATACAGGAGACCCTAGTTTGATCCCTGGGTCAGGAACATCCCCTGGAAAAGGAAATGGCAATCCACTCCAGGATTCTTTTCTGGGAAATCCCATGGATAGAGGAACCTGGTGGACTACAGTCCATTGGGTTGCAAAAGGGTCAGACATGACTTGGCAACTAAACAACAACAAAATTAAGCGAAACATGAAGATGGAGCTGTTGTTCATCATCCCTCTTCAACTCTATCCTATAGGTGGTATCGCAGATCATTTTCTTACCACCATGGAAAAAACAGTGCCCCTCTGCGAAGGACCTTTGTCATTTATATCTTAATATTCTAGGACCATCCTTAGATCATGCTTCATATATTAGTGTCCAAGAGTTCTGTGTTAATTTCATTCCATGTGGGCACAAAAGATCTGTTTATTGTCCTACATGTACTTGACTATTATATTTCTTTGTCACTACCAATCTTCTCAAAGGGATAGCTGAAATTTCTTAATTGAAATTAATCAAATTTTTGAATTATCTTGTATTGTGAATTTTAATATAATAGGTCTTTATTTCATATTGGGATTTTAAACCCTGAACATGACCAGGTAGGCATGAGACATGTTTTAAGCATCCTTCCATAAAGCAGAATTTTGAATTTTTTTGAGACATTTCAGAGTCCTTCTCCTCCAACATTGTGTCAAGTGGTCATTTAAGAATTACTAATCTCTTTTTTTTGACAGTGGTATTATTCAGCACGACTTGATTTTCTCCCTTCAACAAACAGAATGTGTTCTCAAACCAGTTGAATCTTCAGACATGAAAATGACTCAGCTATTCACCAAAGTTGAATCAGAAGATACAAGCAGTCTCTTTGATAAACTTAAGAAGGAGCCTGATGCTTTAACTTTGCTGGCCCCAGCTGCTGGAGACACAATCATATCTTTAGATTTTGGCAGCAATGGTGGGTCTTTAGTTATTTTGTTAATTGCCTAAACTTTACCATTTGTTGTTGATAATCATTTGGACATTGTGGCCTTGGGCCCTGTGATTTGGAGATGATGCTTCAATATCTTTAGGGCATCTCTCCTTCCTGCTTCTGACTGCTCTCAGCTGCTGTCCTTCTGTACCCTGCTGCCATGTTTTCTGCACAAGTGGACAGCTATATGCAGCAGCCATAAGTTGAGCTAAAGAATAAATAAGGAGTCGTACCATAATATCACATATTGAAAAAGAAAACTAATTTCAAACTAGGTTAAACTTTAATGAATAAAAGGTATGAGAAGGTTGGAATGCAGGGGTTTTTAGGCTATATAGATTACAGAAGTTGTCAGTAGTGGATTGGTAGGATAACTCAGACCCACAGTTATACCATAGTATCTGCAGACTTTTAGATTAAGTAAAATTTGGTAACATTTTTGTTACTTAAGTCAACTAGACAAACCTTTTGTAAGAGGGGGCATAAATTTCTGTATATGTTAAAATCTAGGTAATCTTTAAATTGATTTTTCCCCTACAGACACAGAGACTGATGACCAACAACTTGAGGAAGTTCCATTGTATAATGATGTAATGCTCCCCTCATCTAATGAGAAATTGCAGAATATAAATTTGGCAATGTCTCCATTACCTGCCTCTGAAACTCCAAAGCCACTTAGAAGTAGTGCTGACCCTGCACTCAACCAAGAAGTTGCATTAAAGTTAGAACCAAATCCAGAGTCACTGGAACTTTCTTTTACCATGCCCCAGATTCAAGATCAGCCAGCTAGTCCTTCTGATGGAAGCACCAGACAAAGTTCACCTGAGGTAGGTGTCATAATATAATTAGAAAAGGATAACTTATAGATTTTAATGTTTGGGGATGTATTTGTAGATTTGAACCACGTGTCATAGTTTTGTTTGTGTGACTTTTAGCACTTTTAAAATTACTGCAAAAGCTATGCCTACCTTTGACCTCAGGCTCATGTTTCAGGCTCAAAAACAGGAATGTGGGAAGGAGATGCCTTAACATAAGGCAAAAGGTAAAACATACATTGCTCCTCTGTGTATTTAATATCAGCAGGACAATAAAAGTCTTGAATTTAGACATCCACAGAGGGCAATACTGTGTGCTTATGACTGCTCCAAGCCCATTCATATTACCCGTTGAGTTGGAGAATTATCTAGTAGCAAAGGGCTTTGCCCAGTTTAGTACAATTTCCATCACTGTATTGACATTCTGTGTAAGTATTATATGAAAATACCAAGTCTTACCCAGAGTAAAAGCTTTATATTAAATTTAAGTTCTGTCTTGATATTAGTTTTCTCATATACAGAATAAAAACAATCTTTAAGGGCTAGCTGGGCCAAGACTGAAGGTATCAAATAGGGCTCTATATCCCAATCTAGACATACTTGATTTCAGAGCTTCTTATGTCTAAAAACATGCTCATGGACGGGGACTACTCATATTTGAGTATTATGAGTTGATAAATGAGGCTCAAGTAAGCCTTTACAAGTGATACATTATTTTACATTAAATACTTATTCATTCAAACTGGTAAGCTAAAAGTAGCAGATCTGACATGTCATAGCCTTTCAGAGAATGTATCTATTCTCTGGGGGCTCAGTTTTGTCTAGCACAAAAATGTTGGAATCATTTTGTTTTTAATCCAACCAAAATAAATCTAACAAATGTTAAGATGAGGAAGGCAAAAGTTTATGCTTAGAATATATAGCTATTGTTTTTTGGTTAGAATTCTTGCTGAAAACTAAACTAGTACTACATTCATTAAGGGGAATACAAGTAAAGAACTTCAGTCTGCAGCCCTGTCCCTACTCCAGCCCCCAGATTTGCTGTGCGATTTTTAGGTAGATCACTATAGCAACGTGGCCTCAGTACACAGCTAGATTCCAGTGAGTGTATCATCTAGGTATTGGCCAGCTAGGCACCCTTGGGAGTTGAACTATTAGGTGAGTTTTATTCTTTAGAATAAGCAGATAAACACATCTTTTAATTTTATAAATGATGTTATGCACAGTTAGAAATGATTATACTGACAAAATTATAAGTGTAAGTTCAAAAATTTAATTTCTCACTAGTTAGATAATTTGATAGAAGAGAAGAGTTCTGTTGTGTATTCTCTGAGATCAGGTTTGCAAATTCTAACAACTAGCAAAACATTTATGCAAGCTTCCTCAGAGAAAAGTAAAATATATTAATTCTTTTTACAGCCTAACAGTCCCAGTGAATATTGTTTTGATGTGGATAGTGATATGGTCAATGAATTCAAGTTGGAATTGGTAGAGAAACTTTTTGCTGAAGATACAGAAGCAAAGAACCCATTTTCCACTCAGGTATATAAACTTGTTTATTATATATATTTTCTGTTAAAATTTATTCTCAAGTGGCTGTGGGTTTAACTTATTTTTGCTTCATAAGGTATGGCCATTGTAAAAACTCATGTATCTTGTTTTAAAGGACACTGATTTAGACTTGGAGATGTTAGCTCCTTATATCCCAATGGATGATGACTTCCAGTTACGTTCCTTCGATCAGTTGTCACCACTGGAAAACAGTTCTACAAGTCCTCAGAGTGCAAGCACAAATACAGTATTCCAGCCCACTCAAATGCAAGAACCTCCTATAGCCACCGTCACTACCACAGCCACCAGTGATGAATTGAAAACAGTGACAAAAGATGGTATGGAAGACATTAAAATACTGATTGCATTTCCATCTCCTCCCCACGTACCTAAAGAACCTCCTTGTGCCACAACGTCACCATATAGTGATACTGGAAGTCGGACAGCCTCACCCAACAGAGCAGGAAAAGGAGTCATAGAACAGACAGAAAAATCTCATCCAAGAAGCCCTAATGTGTTATCTGTCGCTTTGAGTCAAAGGTATTTATATGTAACATTAAACTTATAGTTTGGTCATTATTCTTAAGGAAATGTGTATGATGGTAAATTATTTTTAAACATAGCAAACTTTTTCATATTTATACTTTAAGGAACATAAAATTGACATAACAAATTCTGAACTTAAGCACTCAAAAAATTGTTTCTAAATTAACTTATGTATTACTTTATAGTCACATCACTTATCTAAATGTAGGAATAGGAGGTCTTCTAATACCTCTAAAAATAAAATCCAGCCAGTAAGTTCTATAAATGTATAAAAACTGGCCCAGTTTCTTGCAATTGCTTAAATCAGACTAGTTAACTATCCTCTCGGAGCTCTTTTTAAGCTTACCTGAAGAAAAGGTAACACACATCCCAACTTAAGTGTGTGTGTTAGTTGCCCAGTTGTATCCAACTCTTTCCAACCCCATGGACTGGAGCCCACCAGGCTCCTCTGTCCATGGAATTCTCCAGACAAGAATACTAGAGTGGATAGCCATTTCCTTCTCCAGGGGATCTCCCAACCAGGGACCAAACCCACATTGCAGGCAGATTCTTTACCATCTGAGCCACCAGGGAAGCCATTCCAACTTAAAAGTATTAATAATTCTCCATTCCAAATTGAACTTGATGGTCTTCAGTCCTCAGCATTCAATACAGATACTTAATAAGCATTTAAAACTTTTGGATGTATAGTTACAGCTATATTTATACACACACATATATAGACAGATAACTAGTAGATAGATAACTATGTAGTTATATATAACCATATTATAACTACTGCATTTTGTTTTTCCTTTTCATTTGTAGAACACTAGCTATATCACAGATTAAATAGGTTGGTTTTTGGAGGGTGGTTTGTACTAGGCCTTGGTTGCAGCATGTGGGACCTAGAGATCAAACCCATAGAGTTGGAAATGGATATATTGATAAATACATCCATTGGGTGTGCAGAGTCTTAACTCTTAGACCACCAGGGAAGTCCCTAAGTATTAAAATAGGTTTTTAAGAGGTACAATAGGAATCTAAGCATGTTTTATGACATTGCTTCTATGGAGTTAATTTGAGCAAACATATGGACACCACCAAAATTTTAAGTTATAATTTTGGTGTATGATTTGCAATAGGATTTGCTGTATTTTAACTTTGAGGCTATATAGAGAAAACGAGTCAGTGGGGCAGTGTGTGGGGACAGAAACGATTCCTTCTCCACAGTGCCTAGACTGAGATGTTAATAGCAATAGGAAAAAGCACTGCCATAGCCAGAGCTTATGGCTGTTTCTCCTGCCCTGCATCACTACTTTGACCTAGAATGCTAGTAGAGACCTTTTCCCGGAACTTGGAAAAGATCTTGCAACTTTAAATTAACAAAGAAGTATTCTACATTACTTTTCTACTGTATCACCAACCAACTTTGGAGCTCCTCTGGGCAATGACAGTGTTACTAATATTTAACTCAGTACCTAACATGGAGTACTTGCTTTATAAATGGTTATTGGATGAAGAAAAGAATGAACTTAGCAACAGAATTAGCAGTGATCTGTAATTTAGTTACACAGATGAGATTTTTCAGTTTTCTAAATAAGAAAACCAAAGTCCAACAAACATCTAGTCAAATTAACAATTTTTTTTTTTTACATTAGTTCCAGTACAGTATGCACTAAACACTTTAAGAAATGAATTTACCTTTCAGAACTATATGGAAGCTTTTTCTTTACTACCTCTCTTGGTAATTTGAAAAAATCAAAGTGCTATATCAAACCAGACAACTTGAAGTTTTAAAGATCGAAAATAACTATTAAAAGTACTACTAAGATGATATTTACATGATAGACTGAGTTATCCTTAATAAAGATAATATGTATATAAAAATTAAAATATGCCTGTCTATATATTGAAGGTTTTATAGAATTTTTTAAGAATGCAAAACAAGACTGCATGTAGGAGAGCAGTTAGAGTAGTACCTCACTTACCCATACGCCATTCTCAACTAGATGAACAGAGCAAGGATCTATTATCATTATGTTGGGGTTCGGGGTAGGGAGCTGGTTCTTGAAAAGACAAAACATATAACAAAATTGATGTACTTGACACATAAAACAGTTCTTTACTGTTTACTATTAATTTTAGTTGCAGATAGTTCAAGTTTGATAACCAGATCAATACTGAGGGCAAAACAGCTTAGTGGGAAGATCACTGGGAAGGAGAGTGGGTATTAGGAGACCTACAGTGTACTTCCATATTTGCAGCTAATTAGGAACAGAGCAAGTTACCTAACAGGCCTCAATTTTTTCATTTATAAAATATGTATTATATACATGTATTATCTTGGGGACTAGAGCAAAGCTAAAATGAACTAATTAAGATGCAGTGTTTTATAAACAGTGAAAGCATTATTCGAATGTGAAACTGATCTTGTATTACAGTAGTCCCAAGAATATGTATGTACTAGGTGGAATGAAAGGCCACTATTTAACTCTTTAACATCAATTTAGTTCTGTTTACTTCTGTTTTATAAATAGGGTAATGAATAGTTTAGGAAATTTTGTTTTAAAAAATAAGCTTTGACTTTTAGGGCAATAAACTTTAGTATAATCAGGAAAACTTATGTATAACATTATATCCCTTAATGTTGGAAAATAGGCATAATATATTTTGTTTAAAAAGCTAACGGGATATTTTTAAAATAAATAAAACAACCATATTTTTTATTAAAAAATTGTTTGCAGAACTACTGCTCCTGAGGAAGAACTAAATCCAAAGATACTAGCTTTGCAGAATGCTCAGAGAAAGCGAAAAATTGAACATGATGGTTCACTTTTTCAAGCAGTAGGAATTGTAAGTGTGACAGCATGTTTGCTTTTCTATTCTAGCTGATGTGCTATTTCTGAGTTAGATATATAGGTAACTCCTTGTATCTTCCAAATATTAATGGTACATTCTCAGAAGTTACACATTGGTTTCTTTCACTTTGTACATGTTCTTTCTTAAAAGTACAAACATTTAAAGAATACAGTCTCAAAAAATTCCAAACACTAGAGATGTATTTAGAGTAAGTATAGTTCTCCCCTCATTCCACACCCAGTATCATTACCAAGTCTCTTTCTCTTCCCTTTTGGTTACTTTTCCTTCTTACCCACAGAACACAGTCAGTGCTAGTATAAGCCATACCGATATTTTCAGACCAAATTAACTGGAAAGCATTTTTACATAGTTGTCATATGAGTGGCAAATGAATTCATCACAGCAGCATTAAAAAATAGAATTTAAATAACTGAGAGCAGTCTTTAAGAATCCTGCCTATGTATTGTTAGCAAATTTATACTGATTTCAAAGTCCGTGATTTAAAAAAAAAATTCAACATAGTAAAATTGAAATAATTTTACTGTTTTCAGGGAACATTATTACAGCAACCAGATGATCGTGCAACTACCACCTCACTTTCTTGGAAACGTGTAAAAGGATGCAAATCTAGTGAACAAAATGGAATGGAGCAAAAGACAATTATTTTAATACCCTCTGGTTAGTTTACTCTTTCTTCCATTAAATATCACAAAGAGAATTAAAGTATATGAAACTTTTATTTAGGAGCTTTACTCCAAGTGAGAGTGATTTCCATTCCTTACCAGGATTAAAAAGTAAGGTTGCATTTTATTTGATCACTAATAGTTTCCAGATGGAACTCTGAATTATCTTCTTTGATCTGTGTCTGTGTGCTATCAATAATGAATAGAAGCTGAAACTTGTATATTTTAATGCCTTTTTCTAAATTGGTTTAAATCACTCCTCTGCACCTTCAAGGTTCTTTTAAACAGTTGTGACATAGCACCAGTAATGCTTGTTTGCACTTTCTTGATTACATAATTGTAGTTTTGCCTAACAGACTAAAAACCCTTCTAGAGCTAACTGGCCTTATTCTCCCCAATACCTAGTGTATAGTTGCTGTTTAATAATATTCATTGATTAGATGAATGAATACTTAGATATATATCTCTTTGTTTTTCAGATTTAGCATGTAGACTGCTGGGGCAATCAATGGATGAGAGTGGACTACCACAGCTGACCAGTTATGATTGTGAAGTTAATGCTCCTATACAAGGCAGCAGAAACCTACTGCAGGGTGAAGAATTACTCAGAGCTTTGGATCAAGTTAACTGAGCTTTTTCATAATCTCATTCCTTTTTTTGGACACTGGTGGCTCATTACCTAAAGCAGTCTATTTATATTTTCTATATCTAATTTTAGAAGCCTGGCTACAAATACTGCACAAACTTGGTTAGTTCAATTTTGATCCCCTTTCTACTTAATTTACATTAATGCTCTTTTTTAGTATGTTCTTTAATGCCAGATCACACACAGCACATTTTCATAGTTCTTCGGTATTTAAACCATTGCATTGCAGTAGCATCATTTTTAAAATGCACCTTTTTATTTATTTATTTTGGGCTAGGGAGTTTGTCCCTTATCGAATTATTTTTAATAAGATGCCAATATAATTTTTTTAAGAAGGCTGTAACCTTTCATCATGATGAGTTTAAAAAATTTTTACTCAGTTTTTTCACATTTTACATAAACAATAATGATTTGCCAGCAGTACATGGTAGCCGCAATTGCACAATATATTTTCTTAAAAAAATACCAGCAGTTACTCATGCAATATATTCTGCATTTATAAAACTAGTTTTTAAGAAGAAATTTTTTTTGGCCTATGAAATTATTAAACCTGGAACATGACATTGTTAATCATATAATAATGATTCTTAAATGCTTGTATGATTTATTATTTAAATGGGTAAAGCCATTTACATGATATAGAAAGATATACATATATCTGGAAGGTATGTGGCATTTATTTGGATAAAATTCTCAATTCAGAGAAATGATTTGATGTTTCTGTAGTCACTTTGCCAGCTCAAAAGAAGACAATACCCTATCTGTAGTTGTGGAAGTTTATGCTAATATTGTGTAATTGATATTAAACCTAAATGTTCTGCCCACCCTGTTGGTATAAAGGTATTTTGAGCAGATTGTGAACAACAAAAAAAAATCATGCTTTGTTAGCAAAATTGCCTAGTAATGTTAATTTGCTCAAAATTTGATGTTTGGTTTTATGCACTTTGTCGCTATTAACATCCTTCTGTTTTCATATAGATTTCAATAATTGAGTAATTTTAGAAGCATTATTTTAGAAATATATAGTTGTCACAGTAAACATCTTGTTTTTCTATGTGCATTGTACAAATTTTTCATTCCTTTTGCTCTTTGTGGTTGGATCTTCTAACACTAACTGTATTGTTTTGTTACATCAAATAAACATCTTCTGTGGACCAGGCCCACTTTGACCAGCTTTTATGTTAAAATAATATTTGTTTCAACACATCCAACTCATAAAATTGTTTACCGACAGTTTAAGTATTTTATATTACATTATTCTTGCTATTTCTACATTTACCCTATTGCCATCACTTTAATTTATACTGTGTCCCTAACTGTAATGTTAAATAATAGCAAACCATAATATTCCACTGTAAAAAATATGCTTTTAGAAAACTGTCATTTATGAATTTATGGACCTTTAATTTATTAAAGTAAAACAAAATTTTAATGTTTAATATGAATGGGATGAATGAAACAAATCCTTAACATTATAGTTACATAATTTTGTAGGGGTTAGAAGTTCTTTGTAAGATTTCCAATCTATTTTCACTCACAGATGAAGCTATTTAGACCTTGAGTGATAAAGGATTTGTCCAAGCCTTAAGGGTAATAAATGGCAGACCAAAGATTTAAACTTAGGTCTTCTGACTCTTAATATGAAACCAGAAAAACCTTGCTTTGTTTCTGCGTTAATGATACTGTATGTTTTAAAATTCTTTAATAGCTTTATATTCATTTTCCATTTTAAAAATAGCATTTTTTTATTGTAAAAGTAATACATTCTCACTTAAAATTTTAAAACTCAGCACAAAAAGATATAACAAACAGTGAATCCTTTCTCCTAAAATTAACAACAGATTATTTTTATGGATAAAGTAAATACATACAGAGCCTTAGGCCCAGTATACTGAGGTTATAGGAACAACCTGAATAAAATTAAGCCACAGACCTTAAGTGTCTGTTTTTAATCTTAGAATGAAGAAAATGTGATTACAATTACATGAAAGTTTGGGAACAAATGTTTACTAAGACTCATATTTCACTGTAAATACTATGATCCAAAGTGCTTTTGAATTTAATTACAGATAGTACTGGAGGTGGTATTTTAGAATAAAGTAGTTGCTTAATATTCCCAGTTGAAATTAAAAAATTCTCATTTTGGTAGCAAATTAAGCTGAAATCTAGAAGTTTATCATTTTCAAGTATTAGTAACGGTCAGATCTGTAATGACCAAGAGTAGGAAAATGACTTTTGGGAGCAAGGGTTTAGATGAGAAAGCCACTTTAAAGGACAGTGCAGCTGGAAGAAAACAAGTATCCACCCCTCTCATTCAGAAAACAAGCCCCCTGGAGTGCTTGAAGCTGTTTTAAATAGCAGAACCAGTCCTTCCTCCAGCAGTGTACCAGCCTCTTTGAGACCATCACAAATGTCTTTATAATGTCTTCATCTAAATACAGCCCTACCCCAGCAACCATAGATAGACCTGTAATGTCTCCCTTCCTTATGCATGGCTATAGTTTCCCCTTCTCTGATGCTGTCGTGACTGAACGACCATAGTGTTATTTTCACATCTGAAGAAAGTATGGCAAAGGAGTTTGGTGTATTTTGTTCACTTGTTCTAAGTTTCACTGTTCACTTTGAAACTGAAAGAGTTCCACAGAGATTCTACCACTGCTGCGTACAAGTTTTAGATTAAAAGTTAAAATGAACCTAATGTCTGTTAGTACTCTGTGCTAAGATTTTTGCATGTTATCTCACAATCTTCCAAAAAACCCTATGAATTAGGACCTGTATCTCATTTTGTAGATGACAAAAGTCTTGGAGAGGTAGCCTAAGATTCAGAGCCTCTGAGCTGGTGGAGTGCTAGCCAGTCCAGTAAAACCCTACTCCTCTCCCAATTAACTGTTTAAATGGCAAATATCAATAGAAAGCAATAGGGATGTAGGGAACTGAGGGTGGTAATGCAATCACAGAGGACATCGAGGGGATGTTCTGTAAGAGGAATGGCAAGACAAATGGAAATGAATAAAAGTGTTCTGGTGCTATTTAGTGAGTTTTGAGTTTGAACTAGAGATTCAGGTGTCTGCTTATGGTGACATTAACTCACAGGTAAATGAGGTGGTTTATGAAAAGCACAGTGATAGACTATAAAAGGCCACATGAATATATGGTATGGTTTTGTCAGCGCTATTTGATTTAAAGGCATGCTAGACACATTTATTTTCTTTAAGCTTGTGTTAACCTCACAACTACCATTTCTAAATTTGGATTTCTCCTTACAATCTTTAAAATACAAAAAAAAAAAAAAAAAGAACTTAAAGTTACAGGGTTTGCTGAAACCTAAGCATTCTAAAATTCACATTTCTAATGTAGCAACGTCAAAAACAAGTTGCAACGAATGCAAAAAAAAAATTTAACGGGGTTTGATTAAATAAAACCTTTGCAAACATGTTAGCTAAAACCAACAAAAGTGTAAAGAAAAAAATGTTACTCGGGTGTTTTTTTAAGTCTGTTACTAACCACTTCGCTCGTATTTCATCCCTTTAAATAGCGCTGAACCTGTTGTCCCAGATCATTTTACAGACAATTAGTTCAATCTGTAGGATCTGAAATAAAATAGTCTCCTTGTAAGACAAAAGCCACACTTTACCACTACCTCCTATGAACACCTTCTGGAGCTTTGTTGTGTTCACACCTTTCCGAGGTTTGGACATAATTTTTATTCTTACCTGTAGTGGACGGTTTTATCCAAGACGCTGCTCAGACACCCGATCTCCTTGTACTATTTAATTTCTTTTATTCCCTTTTCTTGGCTCCATTCCCGGACGGAGAGGAAAGACAGGTGCCTGAGAGCGGCAGTGATCAGACCCTCAGCGGGGAAAATAGCTAGGATGCGGAAGGGACCGGCTACCCCTTCTGTTTCTAGCGCCCTAGTGCCTACATGATAAGGATGTGAAACGTGAGCCGCCCAAAGAAACTTCCCCAAACCCCGCCCACCGCCCTGCAGGCCACGCCCCAGTACGTGCTGGGGCGCAGCACCGCAGCCCTGGCCCCTCCCCGGGACTGGGGGCCAGCGCGAGGCAGCAGGAGCGGCGCGTGGAGCCGCTGCCCCAGGCTCCCGCCTACGTGTGGGAGAGCATGTGGAGGCACTGCCCCGCCCGGCCTTGGGAAGCACGCGCGCGGGCGGGTGATCGCGGGGAGGCGCTTGGCGCGAGGGCTCCGCGTTGCTTGTTGTCTTCTGAGACTCGTCGGATTTTGCTGCCCGCCCTTCCTCAAACTTGGTCGCCTTGGATGTTGGGGTTGCGGAAGGAGAGGGGTAGAAGGTGGCCGAGAGATCTGAAGGACTGAGACAGGAATTGTTGCTCTAGTTAGAACTGTCTTCTGAACTCTGAAGCAGATAGATGCTTTGGAGTGTGATCCTCCACTCCAAATACCGAGAAAATCCACCAGAGAAATACCGAGGGGTTGCCTAAAAGATTGAGTAGCTATGTAAGATTTTTTAAAAATTACTCATCTACTAATAACTGGTCAAAAATAGAGTTGTGTGTTTATTTCAAGATATTAGCCTTAAAGGCACTCAGAGACCTCGTTTATTTTAAATTAAGCATTTGAGATATGCCTGATTAATAGAAACTTTAGCTTCCCCAGGTGGGTTTTTATTGTTGGTTTGGTTTTTTTTGCCTGTCCTGTTTTTTGAATTTGTTGTGTGACTGCACCCTGAGAATCCTTTGGGAGAAGATAATCTTTTTGGACAGAAGGGTAGTGAGTTTACGCAAAGTGGAAAAGCTCGGAGCCTTAAATTGAATCTGTAATTAGTTTATGATTACGCAGTCTGTTGTAAAGTGCGGGGCGAGGTATTGTTTAGAATAAATTACCCTCTGTATATCCGCAGCAGACTACGTTTTATATTATGTTTTCTTCAGGAAAATTCATTATTTATGTTTTCTCAAATAGAATTCCCTAAAAAGTAGGACATTAAACATTCTCTTATTTGACATGTAAAAAAATGGGGCTGAGTTGTTGTGAATATTTTTTCCTAATAAAACCTGATGTGTAGCCTCAGTCTCTGTGTGTGTTTAATTAGAGAAGTGCCCTTCAGGGAGAGTGCTACAACCCTTTTCATCTTATGGATGTTCAATCACTGTAAACTGGTGATTCTTTCACAGAGGAGAGCAAACTGGAGGTCTGGGGGAGTGATATGCTTTAATGTTTATCACGAAAGCATTTTTTAAAATTGCATATGTAGCCTGACAAGTAGGCTAGAATACTGTCAAGTCAAATATTCTTTAGGGATCTTTGGAATATTAAAACATTAAGAAACACTATTTTATGTAGAGATCTTTTCCATATATTTCTGGACAATATTACTGGTTCTTTGAAAAAAATTTTTTTTCAATGCTTCCACACAGAACTGCTTATGATTACTTGAACAGGACTACTGGACAAGTTTTGGGGTAAGCCTTTATAAACTTGCCTGACTGCCCAGCCTGCAGGTAGACTATTTAAAGCAAAAACTTAACTGAGATAAAATTAGAGACAATCACCAATTAGAGAGGAGCGTGGAGAGCCTGGGTAGGTGGTTTGCCTCTTTCTAGGCAAATTCAGCTGCTAATATTTTTCGGCCCTATGAACATCACCTTAAGCCCTTGCTTCTGATTATTTTTCAGCCTTCTGTGATCATTTATGTATGTCTTTTCTCCCCTATTAGACTGAGTTCCTTCAGAGCAAGGTTCCCATCTGATTCATCTTTGATTGTTCCTAAAACTTTCCACTTTGCTTGCACAAGGACAACACACACATGATTGAGGGTGGGAGAGGATCTCGTGTGACACAGACCAGAGAAGAAATGACCAGAAGAATGGGGGAAACAGGGCCATTTTCTAGCTGTTCCAGTAAGATCTATCCAAAGAAAAGTTTCTGAGGCTTGAGTGAGTCCAAGGTGTTTGCTATGTTTTGTGTGTTTGTGGCACCTCAAAATTCATATGTTGAAATCTAACCTCCAAGATGATAGCTCAGTATTAGGAGGTGGGGACTTTGGGAGGTGATTAGGTTTTCAGGATGAGACCTTAATGGGATTTGTGCCCTTGTTAAAAGAGGCTCCAGAGAGTTCCATTGCTCCTTTGGCTTTGTGAGGAAAATGCACTTTAAGACCAGAACTAGATACCAAGTTTCTGAGGTGATTTGGCTGAAATGAGAATGCTTATTATTGAAAAGCAGAGACATTACTTTACCAACAAAGGTCCGTCTAGTCAAGGTTATGGTTTTTCCAGTGGTCATGTATGGACGTGAGAGTTGGACTGTGAAGAAGGCTGAGCGCCGAAGAATTGATGCTTTTGAACTGTGGTGTTGGAGAAGACTCTTGAGAGTCCCTTGGACTGCAAGGAGATCCAGCCAGTCCGTTCTGAAGGAGATCAGCCCTGGGATTTCTTTGGAAGGAATGATGCTGAAGCTGAAACTCCAGTACTTTGGCCACCTCATGTGAAGAGTTGACTCATTGGAAAAGACTCTGATGCTGGGAGGGATTGGGGGCA
>NW_011494826.1:1183981-1193703 GCF_000754665.1 Bison bison bison | reverse complement strand
AGGGGATGACAGAGGATGAGATGGCTGGATGGCATCACTGACTTGATGGACATGAGTCTGAGTGAACTCCAGGAGTTGGTGATGGACAGGGAGGCCCGGCGTGCTGCGATTCATGGGGTCACAAAGAGTCAGACATGACTGGGCGACTGAACTGAACTGAACTGATTCACTGATAGTAAAGTATAAATCTTGATAAGTTTTACATTTGCACTCTTTATCATCTAATAATTCCTCTCAGATATATATACTCCACACTCCTGCAACATATAAGTAGAAATCCATATTAAACCAACAAAAATAAGGGGTACCCAGTGAAACTGTATTTAAGATGAACAATGAATAATTCTTTTAGTTGGCCTCAAATTCAAATTTAATTTGGTCTCGTGTATTTTATCTGGCAATCCTCCAAAAAGACAGGAAAAAGTGTTCATAAAACATGGTTTATAACAGCAATATCTGGAACCCACCTAAATTTTCATGAGGAAATAATAAACTATATTCACACAGTGGAATATTAGGAAATAATGAAAATAAATGAATTACAGCTATGAGAAATAATATAAATGAATCTCAGAAACACTATTAAGCTTAAAAAGCAATTCAAAGACTATGTATTAGAAATTGCAACACCATTATAAAGCTCAAAATCAACCACAAGTAAACAATATATTGTTTAGAGATCTGAACACGTGATAAAATATTTACAAGAGAATGAGAAACAAAATAAGGTAGTTGTTATTAAAGTAATGGCAGAGGCAGGAGAATAGAGGAGGAAAGGTGTTGGTCACGTTCCAGTTCCTATACATGTAGAAGGTACACAGGTATTCATATACCTGCTATGCGTCTTATTCAGACATGTTACATAAGTTTTTCTATAATGTGTATTACATAACTTTTTAAAAAAAAAGATGAATGATAAGGAAAGTTACAGAGAGCCCTTATACTTTTAGGATAACTCTCCAAAAGCATAAGAATAGCATGACTTGCAATCACAGAAATAGTGAAAGATACAAAATATTACTTGATAGCCAGTTCCTGAGAGATGCTAGAAGGTGGAATGTACAAAGAAGACAGATTCAGCCATGGTGCTGGAGAAGACTCTAGAGAGTCCCTTGGACACCAAGGAGATCAAACCAGTTAATCCTAAAAGAAATAAACTCTTGAATACTCATTGGAAGGCCTGATGCTGAAGCTGAAGCTCCAATACTTTGGCCACCAGACTCCCAACAGCTGACTCATTGGAAAAGATCCTGATGCTGGAAAAGATGGAGGAGAAGCGGGGAAGTGGGGGGCGGGCCGACAGAGGATGAGATGGTTGGATGGCATCACCAACTCAATGGACATGAGCTTCAGCAAACTCTGGGAGATAATAAAGGACAGGGAAACCTGGCAGTAGTGCAGTCCACGGGGTCAAAAAAAAAAAAAAGACACGACTTAGCGACAGAACACAACAAAATCAGATACAGTACTTTTTGCTAAGTAATGTGCTAGACTGTGGTGGTGGTGGTGGTGGTGGTAGTGGGTATATTTACAAGAGCTTCTCAAGAGTGAAGGGTGTTAAGGCTACAACCAGAGAGCCACACATTAAGCACGGGTATTATAGCCTACAAGAGAGTAAGTCCAGTTTGCGTGGGTTTGTGCTCAGTCACTTCAGTCATGTCTGACTCTGCGACCCTATGGATTATAGCCCGCCAGGCTCCTCAGTCCATGGGCTTCTCCAGGCAAGAATACTGGAGTGGGTTGCCATGCCCGCCTCTGAAGTCCAGTCTACTTCTCAGTAAACCCTCTTTGGATCCTATTTCTACGTGGCAGTGGTTGAGGTTGGGAGATGTTCCTTTTTAGGTGTGAAAGTTGACTTCTCACCCTAGGATCACTTTATTTATTTATTTTTTGCAAGAGTCTGCACTGCGCTTAGTCACTCAGTCGTGTCCGACTCTTGCGACCCCCATAGACTGCAGCCTGCCAGGCTCTTCTGTCCATGGGATTCTTCAGGCAAGAATACCGGAGTGGGTTGCGATTTCCTTCTCCCCTAGGATCACTTTAAAGGGGAGAGATGGTAAGTGTAATAATGATTGGTAGAAGGTATAATACAGACCTAAATTCCTTCTTTGGCTCACAGGTCCCCTGAGAAGTAAACTTATTTACTGAAATTAATCACGCCCACGTTACTTCCCCAAGAGATCTGAGGTCCTGAGGCAAACGGTTACGCAGGCGCAGAACACACCGCGAAAGCTTGGGTAGATCCGGCTGGAGGTGGAGTTGAAACGGCCGGAAACGCGTCACGGAGGGCGTGTGCGTCAGGTCGTAGGAGGTGGGGCTCAGAGCCTCGTTTCCTCGGCTACCACCGGCAGCTACCCTGAGCGTGGCGTGCTTGCTTTGCAGACATGGGGACTCCTTCAGGTTTGAAGGACGACTGCGAGGCACTGCTCAGCCGCTTCCAGGAGATGGATAGCGTGCGCTTCGAGGACTTCGCTGAGCTCTGGAGAAGTATGAAGTTCGGAACCATCTTCTGGTGGGTGTTTCTTATCCCGCCTATCTCTGTGCTCAGGGGCGGTGTAACAAGTTTCTTCCTTCCCTTTCTCTTTGCGGCACCTGGGAAGGGCTGAGGAAAGTGGCAGTCTGAACACTGCCTTCGTCTCTTCTGGGCCGTCATCTATGCTTGGCTACGCATTTTCCCTGGCCGATTTCGTTGGCTTGGGTTTCATCCATCCATTTTGGGGCCTCCTCCCAGATAACGTATACCTCTACCTGGCCGCCCTTCTGAACTCTTCTACCTCCACTACCCTGATCGAGATCACCGTCGCGTGCCCTCCCTCTAGTCTTGTTTTCTTAGAACTCCATGTTTGAAAACAAACACACAAGCAAAGACAAAACCCTGCATGATTGAATTCATTTTTCATACAGCCGCTGAACTTGTAAAGTGCAGATTTGATCATGTCACGGCCTATCATACCACCCTTAATGGTTTCCGTTGCCTCTGAGTACAGCTCAAATTCCCTAACAAGGTTGGCAACACCCTTCGTGGCTGGCCTTTGCCCAGCGTTGCAGCTTTATCTACCAGCCCACTCCATGGCTCTCTACATGCGTTTCCTCAGTCTGGACCTTTACCCCAGCTGCCTTTGCCTGGCTACCTTATTCTTCATTCAGGGTTAAGCTCTTGTGACAGTTCCTCAGGGAAACATTCCTTAGCCCTTCTGGACTAAATAAAGTGTTCATGCTCTTTTTCTTGTAGCACTTTGTGCTTATTTTATCTCTTGACTTAATCACATTTTAACTGTGTAGTTCAGAAGGCAACTTGCAATCACAGAAATAGTGAAAGATACAAAATATTACTTGATAGCCAGTTCCTGAGAGATGCTAGAAGGTGGAATGTACAAAGAAGACAGATTCAGCCATGGTGCTGGAGAAGACTCTAGAGAGTCCCTTGGACACCAAGGAGATCAAACCAGTTAATCCTAAAAGAAATAAACTCTTGAATACTCATTGGAAGGCCTGATGCTGATGTAGTGTAGTGGTGAGAAGCATGGATTATGGAGCCCCACTCCCTGATTGTGGTCAGCGTCCTCTACTGACTGTGGTAATAACTGCACTCTTAAGTGCTCAAGAAATATTCCTTATTATTATTTAAAATTTTTTTTCCACTAGACTTAGCTCTGTGAGGACAATGACTGGATGGATCTAGTATCCCATTAGAATAGTTAAAATATTTAAAAGGCTAAATTAATAAAATGAATGAGTCTTTGTGACTATAACTCTTATGTTCTGCTGAATAAAATGTGAACATTCTCTTTTTTTCTCCTTGTTGCTGTAAAATAACTACCTGTGTAGTTTGTCCATTGAAGGGGATGGAGAATGGAGAACCGTTTGTTGTACAATTAATGAAAGGAGAGGAACTCTTTTTTTTTTTTTACTGGTACTAAATGTAATGCATTTATAGCTGTATGCAATCCAAAGAACAACTCTGAGATCAGTAATTATCCTTGTTTTATAGATGAGGAAATTGAGATTTTAAAAGGTTAAGTAATTTTTCCATGATCACACAACTGGTAGGTGGTACAGCAGGTATTGAAACCAGTTTGTCTGACTGTTTCTGAAACCCATGATCTTTTTCACTGTAGCCCTCTTGGGAAAAGTGGTGGTTTAGAAAAATTTTGCTATGGTTGCCCCAACTTCCAATTTAATGAAGAAGAAACTAAAATGAGAAAACAAGTAGAGATTATTTAAGGAGTGGTGGATTTTCTTTAGAAATTGCTTTGGTTGCCAGTACTGTAATAGGTAGTTTTCATTCTTGTTCAGTTCGGTCGCTCAGTTGTGTCCGACTCTTCGCGACCTCATGAATCGCAGCACGCCAGACCTCCCTGTCCATCACCAACTCCCGGAGTTCACTCAGACTCACGTCCATCGAGTCAGTGATGCCATCCGGCCATCTCATCCTCTGTTGTCCCCTTCTCCTCCTGCCCCCAATCCCTCCCAGCATCAGAGTCTTTTCCAGTGAGTCAACTCTTCACATGAGGTGGCCAAAGTACTGGAGTTTCAGCTTCAGCATCATTCCTTCCAAAGAAATCCCAGGGCTGATCTCCTTCAGAATGGACTGGTTGGATCTCCTTGCAGTCCAAGGGACTTTCAAGAGTCTTTTCCAACACCACAGTTCAAAAGCATCAATTCTAAAGTGCTCAGCCTTCTTCACAGTCCAACTCTCACATCCATAGATGACCACAGGAAAAACCATAGCCTTGACTAGATGGACCTTTGTTGACAAAGTAATGTCTCTGCTTTTGAATATGCTATCTAGGTTGGTCATAACTTCCCTTCCAAGGAGTAAGTGTCTTATGGCTACAGTCACCATCTGCAGTTATTTTGGAGCCCCCCAAAATAAAGTCTGACACTGTTTCCACTGTTTCCCCATCTATTTCCCATGAAGTGATGGGACCGGAGGCCATGATCTTTGTTTTCTGAATGTTGAGCTTTCAGCCAGCTTTTTCACTCTCCACTTTCACTTTCATCAAGAGGCTTTTTAGTTCCTCTTCACTTTCTGCCATAAGGGTGGTGTCATCTGCATATCTGAGGTTATTGATATTTCTCCCAGCAATCTTGATTCCAGCTTGTGCTTCTTCCAGTCCAATGTTTCTCATGATGTTCTCTGCATATAAGTTAAATAAGCAGGGTGATAATATACAGCCTTGACGTACTACTTTTCTGATTTGCAACCAGTCTGTTGTTCCATGTCCAGTTCTAACTGTTGCTTCCTGACCTGCATACATGTTTCTCAAGAGGCAGATCAGGTGGTCTGGTATTCCCATCTCTTTCAGAATTTTCCACAGTTTATTGTGATCCACACAGTCAAAGGCTTTGGCATAGTCAATAAAGCAGAAATAAATGTTTTTCTGGAACTCTCTTGCTTTTTCAATGATCCAGCGGATGTTGGCAATTTGATCTCTGGTTCCTCTGCCTTTTCGAAAACCAGCTTGAACATCAGGAAGTTCACGGTTCACGTATTGCTGAAGCCTGGCTTGGAGAATTTTGAGCATCACTTTACTAGCGTGTGAGATGAGTGCAGTTGTGCAGTAGTTTGACCATTCTTTGGCATTGCCTTTCTTTGGGATTGGAATGAAAACTAACCTTTTCCAGTCCTGTGGCCACTGCTGAGTTTTCCAAATTTGCTGGCATATTGAGTGCAGCACTTTCACAGCATCATCTTTCAGGATTTGAAATAGCTCCACTGGAATTCCATCACCTCCACTAGCTTTGTTCGTAGAGATGCTTTCTAAGGCCCACTTGACTTCACATTCCAGGATGTCTGGCTCTAGGTCAGTGATCACACCATCATGATTATCTGGGTCATGAAGATCTTTTTTGTAGTATATTCATTACTTAGAGAGCCCAGGCTTTGGAATATAGTGGAGTCTCCTTTGTTACCCTGCTGTTTACATTGGTGAACTTTTTCCCTGCAGAATTGGGAGGAGGAGGAGGGTTACATTTTGCTGTGGTTCTCCAACTTTTTCACCCAAATGTCTCCAGAACAGATTAGGACCCCCTGAGGCTACTGGGGAAAAACTCTATTATATATTAATATGCACATATATTTTTTAATTGAAGTATAGTTGAGTTGAATTGATGCCTTTGAACTGTGGTGTTGGAGAAGACTTGAGAGTCCCTTGGACTGCAAGGTGGTTCAACCAGTCCATCCTAAAGGAAATCAGTCCTGAATGTTCATTGGAAGGACTGATGCTGAAGCTGAAACTCCAATACTTTGGCCACCTGATGCAAAGAACTGACTAATTGGGAAAGACCCTGATGCTGGGAAAGATTGAAGGCAGGAAGAGAAGGGGACAACAGAGGATGAGATGGTTGAGTGGCATCACCAACTCGATGGACATGAGCTTGAGCAAGCTCTGGGAGTTGGTGATGGACAGGGAAGCCTGACGTGCTGCAGTCCATGGGGTCACAAGAATTGGACATGACTGAGTGACTGAACTGACTGACTGATAGTTGAGTTACAGCATTTGCAGTGTAGTGATTCCACAGTCAAATGCATTACAAGTGATCAACCACAAGTTCAGTGACCATCTGGCACTATACAAAATTATTGAAGTATTATTTTTATTGGCTTTATTCCTTATGCTGTATATTATATCCAGTGACTTACTTGTTTTATAACTGGAAGTTTGTATCTTTTAATCCCCTTCACCTATTTTGCCCATCCATCTATCCTCTTCCCCTCTGACATCCATCACCCTGCTCTCTGTTTATATGTTTCAGTTTTATTTCTTGGTTTTTTAGATTCCACACATAAGTGAGATTATGCAGAACTTATCTTTGTCTGACTTATTTCACTTAGCATAATACCCTTTAGTTCAATTTATTTTGTCAAAATGCTCCTGATCTTTGTATTTTATTCTGTAACATTACCATGGTTATTTTAATATATTACATATTTAAAATTCTTAAACCAGTAGTTAGTTGTAACCCTGGTCCTTTAGCTCCCAATTCAGCAGTAAAGTTGATGCTTTTGGAAGATGTGTCAAGAGTATCTAGGGCCTCACTGTAAGAAACACAGCAGAAAATTAGGTCTTTATCCTTGAATCATGAAAGGATCAGGTGTGGAATGCCTGTCCACTTTCTAGCAGCTGCTATTTAAACAAGTATAAATCTCTTCTGTTATTTTTTTTCACAGTCATAATATAGGTTCTTTCTGTTTTCTAGTGGTAGAATGAGAAATTTAGAAAAGAACACGTTTACAAAAGAAGCTTTGACTTTGGCTTGGCGATACTTTTTACCTCCATATACCTTCCAGATCAGAGTTGGTGCTTTGTATCTGCTATATGGATTATATAACATGCAACTGTGTCAACCAAAACAAAAGGTAATATTTGTGAATTGTTTTCCTCCAGCTGAAATATGAAACAGGTGCAATATTTTCATAGCCAACTGATTTTAAAGAGAAATACCAGTGTTTCAAAATTATAATACATTTGTGAAAAACGATTTGCATTTATTAACAATTTTTTTATTCCTCTTGTTTGTAGATTAGAGTTGCCCTGAAGGATTGGGATGAAATTTTAAAATTTCAGCAAGATTTGATAAATGCACAACATTTTGATGCAGCTTATATTTTTAGGAAGCTACGGCTAGACAGAGCATTTCACTTTACAGCAATGCCTAAATTGGTATGTTATCTGAAAGAGATTGGTTTTCAAAATGAGAAATTCTGTTTCATTGTCCGTAAAGTTCCTCAGTCTCCAGAAAGTGGAAAGAGTATTATATAATTTCCAATACTTGAGAAAAGGCTTCTTGGACTTCCCTGGTGGTCCAGTGGTTAAGACTCTGTGCTTCCAATTCAGGGGCCATGTGTTCAATCCCAGGTCTTGGTCAGGGAACTAAGATCTCGACATGCTATGTGGTATGGCCAAAAAAAAAAGAAAAGAAAAAAGATTTCTTAAAGTAGGAAAAAAATATCGGGAATTCCCTGGTGATCCAGTGGTTAGGACTCCTATCACTGCTGAGGGCCTGGGTTCATTCCCTGGTCAGGAAACTAAGATCCTACAAGCTGTGTATCATGGCCAAAAAAAGAAAAGAGGAAAAAATGCCTTCTGCTTACTTTTTTTTGAAAGCAAAATTCAGTCTCTCCTAATAATGCAGTGTTTCTGAATGTTGTCCATTAAGTAGATGGTTAGAAGAAGAAGTAGGTTGGGTATCTGCTTTGCTTATGCCTGTATTCAGACATCAAAGAGGCTACTGAAAGAGAACTAAGGGATTTTAATTCCAGTTAGAGAAAAGTTGAAACTTCCATTAATATATATTTCTTCAGTCTTGTGACACTTTCAGATTCTAGACTGAAAGAGCATTTTAATCAAAAGATTCTAGTTCTGTCAGTTGGCAAATCATGTAACTTCTCTGAATTTGTAAGCATGTGGCCTGGCATCTTAAGGGTTATTTCAAAAGTTGTTTAACAGTCTTTGAAAAATATTTTTTCCAGAGTAAGTATGTACTTACTGTACTTATTTAGTAAGTACATACTTAGAGCTGGGGTTTTTTTTTTTGGTTCATATTTACTTATAGATGATTTTTATTATTGGCTTACTTACTTATTTCAGTATTTAAAATATATCTTTTAAAACATCTATTTTAAAAGACATTATTATTTAGCTGTCATACAGAATGAAGAAAAAAATGCAACGAGCTGAAATTACTGAAGAGTTTAAGGACCCAAATGATCGTGTATTGAAACTTATCACTTCTGATGTATTAGAGGTAAATTTGCTTTTATGTTCTTAAAATTTTTTAAAAACTGTTTTGTTGTTAACTATATATTGAGTTTATACCTTCATCTACTGGACACTGAAAATTTTTCTAATCATAGAATGCTGTTACCTTCTCTCAAGTGTCAGGAATACTATACCCTAAATATATCAAAATTTCTGGAATAAATTTTGAAAGAGTGAGAAATAGATGTAAAAGACTGGACTTGGACTAGGGATATTGGGATTCAAATACTGAAACTACCATTTGTATTTGACTTTAGATATATTATGAAACAAGAATTTAGTGACTTTATTTTTTTTTAACAATGTATGTTCATTTCCTAAGTTCCTTTTTACAACGCTTGAGTAAAAGCCCACTATTATAAAACAAGAATTTAGTGACTTTATTTTTTTAAAACAATATATATGTTTTAACATGAATATATATATGTTTTAACATGAATATATATGTTCATTTCCTAAATTCCTTTTTAACAATGCTTGAGTAAAAACCCACTATTGAAAAGTTTATTTTGATAAAACAAAAATTTGAAGTCAAGAATAATGGATAAGAGTTAAAGTCTTAAAAAAACAGCTTTTCAATCTAATGTATTTCAGTATTTTAAGATGTGCAGTATTCAGGAAAATCTTTTGCATTGATAAATAGTTACAGAGAGTTTTACCTGAGTGGGAAAGTTGCCCCGAGGTTAAAACAAAACCCCACTAAAGGGTTGCAGCCTTCTAATTAGTGATCCGTTCCTTATTTTTAAAGAATAGATTCCTATGTACATAGAAAATGTGTGGAGTTAGTGTGAGCAGGTGGGGGCCTTGTTGTGTTTTTTCATTCCTTTGAGCCTTAGTTTCCTCCTCTTTAATATTATGATTGCAACCCTTATTTCATCCACTTGTAAGAGTTGAGACTAGATTATTCCTGAAGAGTGCTGAGTGTGGCCTATGGCACATAGTAGATGCTTAGTAAAT
>NW_011494826.1:1152425-1183881 GCF_000754665.1 Bison bison bison | reverse complement strand
ACATAGTAGATGCTTAGTAAATGTTACTACTTCCCCCCTCATCCCTGTTCAGTCTTTTCCTACATAAGGAGTGGAAAGGGGATCAGATCTGTGATTTGCTCAACTGTTTCTCTGTGTCCTAGATGCCACCATGTGCTCATAGCTTCAGCTGTCAGGTTGATTGATTTTTCAAAGCACTCTGGGTCTGCTCTGTATACTGACTTCAGTTTTGAGCAAGAATTGTTAATCAGGGGTCCATGAATAGTCTTGAGAAGGTCCATGGATCCTTTTCCCCCTCTAAATTGTATATAAATTTTTCATATGTATGGACACTTGGTGAGGATGAGGTAGTCTATCCTCAGATTGACAAAGGTGTTCATCTACCCAGAATGTTAAGAATTACACAGAAGGAAATTATTTACTAAGTATCTAAAGACTGGACTGTGGTGTAGTGCAGGAGCTATACAAGATGTTTTCTGTATATTATCAATATTTTACTCCTCAACGACATCCCTGCAAAACAGGTGCTTTAAACAAATTTTATTTAATTTTTTCTTTCTTTTCTTTTTTTTTTTTTTACAGAAGATGTTTTATCCCTGGTTAAAAGCTAAGGAAACTGAGGCATGGAGACATTAAGTTAGGAAGCAGTGGAGCTAAGGTTCTGTAGCATTGCCTGTTGGACAGCAAAGACCTTGTCTGAGCTGGGACTGGGGTTGGAAAGGTATCATTTGCAGATGTCTAGTGAAGTATGACAAGAATTAAGATCTTTGCCCTCTAGCAGCTGAGCAGGAAAGAAGTGGGAGAAGGTCATGTATAAAAATAAAGATAGGAAAAAAACTTTGCATAATAGAGGGAATTTGTGTTTTATCTTTTGGGGAGAGGGGAATCATTTAAAAGTTTTAGGGATTGGAGAAAATTCGAGTATATATTTAGGTTTGGGGTAAGGAGCCATTAGAAAGAGATTTTGTGTAGAAAAGAAGCTATGAGGTCCCTTCTGTGGAGGAGCTGGTGGGTCAGTGACCAAGAGCCCGGTGGAGAGATTCCTTTGGGCTGGAGAAGGTACTTTTTCCTTGGAAACCTGAGGGAAGGAAGTGGAAATGGACTCATAACTGTGAAG
The DNA here is from genome assembly GCF_000754665.1 of Bison bison bison. NCBI lineage: Eukaryota > Metazoa > Chordata > Mammalia > Artiodactyla > Bovidae > Bison > Bison bison. Next base: position 1,182,785 of record NW_011494826.1, on the reverse strand, counting down.
AAGAGAAGCAGAAAGCAAACAGACCCAATAGCCTTAACTTTAAGAGGGGGCTTCCTGCTGGAACAGAGAATTGAGAAAGTTTGGAGTACCATGAAGAATGAAAGATTTGGGGAGACCAGAAAGGATTTGCCAAGAAGTACTGGTGTGAATTATAAAGAGAGAGGCAGAGGTTGTTTTTGAACAGCAAGACGTTGTTCTTATTAGTATTCTCTTAATGCAAAAAAGATGATTTGAACCCAGTTGGTTGTAATTTTTGATTGTTGACTAATTTGGTGATAGAGCCTTAATTTTTTTCAATATGCCTTCTTAAACTTTTTTTTTTATTCATTTGAAGCTCTTTAATTAAAGGTTCCTCTGTTATATAATTGTATATGTGAGCAAGCAGATAATGGGAAGTTTTGGAGAACAGAGCTGGGGTGATGCATAAAGCCATATTCTTTTGTGCTTGGAGAGGAGGGTCAGAAGGACCCTTTTCATGGAAGCCTTTAGGAATGGAGAAGACTGTGACGCCATCCTGACTTTATCTAGCATTTTTGGCTTGGCACAGATTTGCTTTGAAGGCCTTTTCCTTCTGTGCTTGTGTTGGCTCTATTTTTCCTGTTCTGCATAGTCTATTACCCATTTTCACTGATAATCCCTAAATTGAATACTTTTCTATTTTCTTTCTCCTCCTGCAAATGCTCTTAAGTCTTCATGTCAGCGTATTTGAATTCTGATTATGATTCTCAGTTATCTGATTAAGGAGGTTTAATAAAACTAGAGAATAGAATATTGAATCAAAATAGCTGATTTTTTACGAAATTCAGGCATAATATATAATATTATGTTTCAGGTATATAACATAATGATTCAATATTTATATATATTGTCAATCACCACAGTAAGTTTAGTTAACATCCATCACCATACATGATTACAGTTTTTTAAAGCATCTGATTAATTCCAACTCTGTTACTTAAATATGCCCTTTAGCAAGTCATTCCACTTTTGAATCTATTTTCTTCATTTATAAAATTATAATAATGGCATTACATGTTGCGTATTCACTGTGTGCCAGGAACTATGCTGAAGGTTTTTTGTATGTTTTTTCACTAATTATAATAGTCCTGCAGAGGAGGTAGTGTTTTCCCAGTTTTAAAAGCAAGGAAACTGAGGCTTAGAGAAATTAAGTAATTTACATAGCATAAGGTACAGACACTGGATTTGAATGTCCAAATGTGTAAAGCTCCAAAGCCCTACACTACCTTTTATTTCTTCATCCTTTGATTTTTGTATAGTGTTTTACATTTACAGACTACTTCCACTTGTATAAGCTCACTTTATATATCTGCATTGTGTTTGTCCAAACGTGGAACATGATTGCGACTGAGGGATTTGTTCAAGGTCACAATCTAGCAAGTGACAGGTCTCAGGCCCCAAGCTAGTTGTCTTTGTCCTGTATTGTAGTGCATGCAAAATAATGGGAATACAGCACAGTGTACCATGTAAAATGTTAGGGGCTGCCCATGTCAGCACACTGTTCCTCATTGAAGATCCCGCATATGTAAGCACTCAGCACTCCTCAGCATTTTTGCATTCCTTGAACAGATGTTGATCAAGTCCATAAAAATCTCCTAGAAATGCATTGACTAGCCTATCTTGGGAGTGACTCAGAGGACGTAGTAACAATCGGTGACGGATGGTTCTCTGCTGGTCTTGGAGCCGAGTGTCAGTGCTGGTTTTATGTGAGTTTTAAGTCTGCCTGCCATAGGCTGTCTCTCTGTTTACCCTGTAGATCTGCCCATTTGTCTGGAGGTTTCTTGAGTAGGAAGGTCTAACTAATAATTATGCCTCAAATGGTGTCATAAGTCACTATTTCATTTAATCTTGAATCTTATCACTTAAGTAATGAAGAAACTTATGGAGATAGACACAAGAGCTTTGAGATTTCTGAAATCACATCTCTGTGGAGGATTGGGTGAGAGTCATGAGATACGAATTCCCAGCTGAATATAAAGAATTGTGTAAATATCCTTTATGTGACACTATGAAATAAAAATATGATCTTAATTATTAGGGGTAATATTTAAAGATATGCTATACTACAAATAAGTTTTGTTACATCCAGGAATGCAGTCCTATATTAATTAGACTTTCCGCATCATCTATCCATATATTGTATATTAATTAATGTTCATTAATTATAATGATTCCATATTTCTGGAAAGCAGACTTTTCATTAATAATGTACTGGTTTGCATAGTTACATTATTTTTAATATACAGTAATAAGTTATTCCTTCTCAACTCTGTCACTTTGGAAGGTGATTTGATTTTATTTGTTTTGGTGCATTTCTCCTCAAAAACTGAATTAAAGGACTCATCTTTTCACTTATAGGAAATGATGAATGTTCATGACCATTATCAGAGAATGAAACATGTAATTTCAGCTGACAAATCCAATCCGGAAAAGTCCCTCGACTTGATAAAAGACGATTTTTTTGACAATATCAAGAACATAGTTTTGGAGCATCAGCAGTGGCACAAAGACAGAAAGGTTTGTAGCTGTCTGATACGCCACCTTTGCATTTGCATCGTACATGACTGGCTGGACATGGGTGAGGGTGCTGAGAGGCAGCCTTGTTTAGTGGCTACCTCCTGTGAAATAAAGATCTGCAGGGCTTAATTTCCTTAGTTTTAGCTTTACCAGTTATTAGCTAGGTGATGTTATTTAATGTTTTATGTGTAATAATATTATATAATTATAATCGCAACTATATAATATATAGGTTAATATCCATTTAATATATATGTATACATTATGTAGTATACATAATTATAGGGAAATAAATAATCTTGGTGTACCATGGATTTAGTACAATCTTTATAATTTAGCATTCTCTGGAGATTGCACACAGACCATCTTTAATCCAAATCCTACACATAACTTTTTTTTTTCTTTACATAGCATTGTTCCTAATGTTTTAAAAACTTGAATTAATTACCAACATTTAAGTATTTGTGGTCTTAAGATTCCAGACATCTGACTTCTCTTAAAGGTGAGAGGTTTGGTTATACCGGTCCTGCTTTGCTGCATGGCAGCGGACAGCTAGACTTCAGGGTGGCTTCTCCCATTGTGACAGAGCGCATGCTCTCTTTACCAGTGCTCTACCTGCCTTGGTTTACCTGTTTACAAATCTCATCAATGCATATCTTCCATTTAGTTTTCTGACCCAAATGCTGATGCTAGAGCTGCCCATATTCCATGTTAGTCTTTTCAGCTAAAGAAACTTTACCTCTGAAGGCCAGCCTTGCTAAATTTCCCTTTGAAACCACTTCTCCATCTAATTTTACTAAATACTTCTAGGAAAAGGATAAAAGATAAAAACAAGTAATTTCTTATTACTTACTGTGTGTTTAATAATGTGTTAATGTTTTCACAAATGCTAGAAAGGCATTTTTACGTGTTATCTTTCATCATTATGTGTTATATATCAGATTTGTTGCTACTTTTGGCTTATATAAAGGATAATGGCTCAAAACTCAATTTTATAAAAGATGAACAAGGAAAGTGATGAGATAACAGCCTTGGGAAGAAGGAAATAATTTGCTTCCTCTATGGACATTTATTTTAATGTTTGACTACTTTAAGTGCTACAAATGGGTTGCACAGATGACCTGGGCACTTACGTAAACATCTTTTTTAGCACTCTTTTAATAACTCATTTTAATGATCATGACTAAGACCTTTGAAAACCTGAAGGAAAGGAGAATAAACCAATTCTCTCGCCACCACATAAATCTGCATATTATCTTTCATTAGTTAGGATTAATTTTTATTGATTTTGTAATTCTAATGAAACCTAACCATGATCTTAATATCTGGTGGTGAGCCGTGCTTCAATACTTGTGAAGTACTCTTTTAGTTTTTCAGTAATTAAGTAAGTGATTTCCATTGTTCTGAAAATAATTTTCAGTTAATTTTTAGTTGGTTTGAATTGTAAATATGTAAATATAACTTACTTTATCTTTTAGAAACCACCCTTAAAACTGAAAGTTAAAGGAGGAGAAGAAAAGAGTGAGAGAAATTCACAACAATCAGAGGTCAGAAAAATTCATTATATGATTGCTTACGAGGCAGAGGTTTGGTTAGCTTCTTTTCATTTTATGTGTGGCTGTGATTCTGTGTATTAACCATAACATCCTGTGGTCAATATTATAATATTAATACATACTTTAGAAAATTCTGTAACATGGGTTCTGTGAAGAGCTAGTCTGTTCTTTCCTGGAAATCTTGTGAAAGACCACATCAGGTATAGACTGGGCACGAGAATGTTCACCGTTTTCAGTGGGAAAGGGGACAGATGGTGGTGGAAGGTGCCCTCAGTCCTTACAGGGGCAGAGGAAGACTGCTGTAATGCTATGTCTTTTCTCCCTGCTTGTCAGTCTTTCGAGTAGTCTGCAGCTTAAGCTACTATTCACTGCTTTCTGCCTTCAAGGTTTTCATCCATCTTAGTGAATGAGGCAAAGAGCCATCTTTGGGCATAGGCAGATGAAGAGGGAGTGGCATAGTCACCAGGGCTCACGGCTTTCATTCTTATCCTTTTTAAATCTTGAATGAAAACAGTCAGTAGCCATGGGGTTGTTATCATGGCCCCTGTTAGAAAGTAATGGCATGTCTATGTGTCTTTACTTAATATGTGTCCAATAAATGTTAGTTTCTTTTACCCTAACCTTCTGTCTTGAATCTTATTTCTGGTAAAAAAAAATACTTAATTATTCGTAATTTTACTTAATGTTTGTGTGTTTTAACTTTTTCCCCTTCCGGTTTGTTTTTACTTCCAGAGATGTGAAAGGGCAGAATCATTAGCGAAAATAAAATCAAAGGCCTTTTCAGTTGTTGCTCAGGTACGTTATTTATTTAATAAGGTAATTTAGAAATTTACTTGATGCTCTTTTAATCACATTTTAATTTTTTCATCAGAGTAACACCTCTGCATAATTTAAAAAATCTAATAATACTATGTAGCTTATACAGTTCAGCAGTCCCGCTCCACCACTTCCTGCCCCTGGACTTTTGATCTCAAAAGGCAGCTATCTTCCCCTTTTTCTCTTTTAGTTATTTTTTCCTGGTATTTACCTGGAATTTTGATCCCATTGTTCTTTATTAATAGTCTTCCAGCTTCTAGTATTCCTAATTATGAAAGGTTTTAGAATTTTATCTTTATCCCCAGAGCTCTGGATTTTCATGATAATGTACCTTGGTGTAGGTCTTTTTTTCCACCAGTGCCCTGGGCTCTTATGATTGACGTCCTTTTGATCTGATAGCCTTCCGTTCTGATGGATTTTTCTATAAATGCTTCTCTGATCGAATTCTTTGCTGCAGTTTTGCTTTTTTTATTTTCTGGAACTTTTATTTTCTTCTTCTTTGTTTTTATCTATTTTCAGAGAGCTTTCTTTATCTTCTGAACTATTATAATGGATTTTTTAAATTTCTGCTGACATTTTTTCATTACTAAGATTTTTTTTCTTTTCTCTGAATCTGTTATTAATTAAAAAATGGATTTCTTCTTTTTTCACCCCCCGTGGTTCAATATGTTTATCTATTTGAGGATGTTAATTACAGTTTTTTGATGTTTCTTCCTTTTCCCCCAGAGTTCTTATTTTTGTTTATTCTGTTCTCTATCTTTCATTTTGGTGACTTTTTGCAAACGTTTGAAGATCTTGAGATCATATTTGCTGCTGCTGCTGCTAAGTTGCTTGAGTCGTGTCTGACTCTGTGCGACCCCACAGATGGCAGCCCACCAGGCTGTCTCGTCCCTGGGATTCTCCAGGCAAGAGCACTGGAGTGGGTTGCCATTTCCTTCTCCAATGCGTGAAAGTGAAAAGTGAAAGGGAAGTCGCTCAGTCGTGTCCGAGATACCCTGGTAGCTCAGTCAGTAAAGAAACTGCCTGCAGGTGCAGGAGACCTGGGTCCAATCCCTGGGTCAGGAAGATCCCCTGGAGAAGGAAATGGCAACCCACTCCAGTATTCTTGCCTGGAAAGCCCCATGGACAGAGGAGCCTGGTGGGTTACAGTCCAAGGGGTTGTATGAGTCGGACACAACTTAGTGCCTAAACCACCATATAGAGATACAGCCTTTTAGTCTCCATGTTTTTCTTAGATCTAGCCATTTTTATCAGAGAGCAAGCTGGGGGAGGAAAGTAGTAAATAAGCCCAGCTGGCAGTGTTTTGGGTGCCTACAGAGAATCCACTGACAAGCTCACCATTCATTCCTTCCAGAGACTTCATTCAACACCCCTGCTTCCAGTAAGAGGCTTTACCCCTTCCTTAGCTTTTCTAGTGCTGTCAAAAGCCTTCAGATGCTCTGGCTTAGCCTCTCCAGAGAGCTCACCTGTTTTGTACAGGAAGAGGTCAGTTGTTCAGCTTTGAGGCTGGAAAATGGGATACTATTCCTTCTGTAGATTTTTCACATATCTACACATTTTTTAATGACCCCAGTTCCTGATCTACTTGGACCAGCTTTCCTTGTTCACCTTTCTTCATTCTAAGTCAGCCATCACTTTTCTGCCTCCAGAATGTGTTGTTTTGTTTACAGCTATATTGTTTCCTATTATGTCCACTTTGTGAGTTCATTCATTTTTATTCCTCTCCTCCACTTTTAGTGGGGTTTCAGGAAGGAGCACTGATAAACTTATGTGCTTCATCTCATATTTTTTCCTGGGATTTTTTTATGAATCTGAAAGTGTCTTTACTTTGTGGGAAACTACTGTAATTCTCTGGTTGTTGAAATAAAAAGGAATAAATGAAAAAACTGGAAGTGACTATAGATTAGTTAAGTGTTATCAATTTGCTTTACTGCAGTTTTGAATGAAAGCATCAGGACAATAAATGAATTATTCCAAATTCTTTTAAACCAGAACTATTTCCATATTGCATAGGCAAGTTGTTGTTTAATTTCTTAAGATATTATGAAATACTTTTAAAATTATTAAATAATTAAATTATAATCCCCATAAATTTTTATAAGAATGTGTCATTGCATGGTTGTGGTTTTTTTTAATTATTGAGGTACAATTAACATGTAATGCAAGGTAGCTTTTAAACTGTTGATAATACATGTACCACATAGATGACATTGACTGAAAACTGTGTTAGTTAGAGCTCTGCTTAAACAAGGGAATTTATTGACTGATGTAACTAAAAAGTCCTAGGACTCTACCTCTATTTCTCATCTCTTATATTGCTTTCACTATCTTCAAGTGCTATTCATGACAACTCCAGCCTTCCCAGCTTTTGGTTCAGTGGAAAGGGAGAATTTTCCTTTCTAATAGTTAAACAGATTTCAAAAATTGAGTTACATCAGCTATGGCAGATCACACGCCCTTCCCCTGGTGGCCTTGGGGATGTGAGGCTTATTTTGACTAGATTGGGACCACATGACCATTTGGAGAGCCAGGCATAAAGTAGTTTCACTTGAAATACGTGGTGCTAACAAAGGAAAATAAAATGTTTTTAGAAGAAAAGGAGAATAGGTTGTTAGCTGGGAAAAATATACTTGTCCTTTTTACCTCCACTTCCAACCATGCATCTACAACCGTTTAACCCAATAAGGAAATTTTAACCCAGTTTGAATAGATGATGATGACAGCTGCAGGGACCTCTTCCTGTTATAAAGATAAACGGGTATATACACCTGTGACAAATACTAAGCAAGCAAGTATCCTGGTAAAGTACTTTATGACAAGTATTTCTGTAAATCTTTCCTCATCTTTGTCTATCTGTTTTGTCATTCCCTAAATGACCTGTTGTTCATTTGGCCAGTCATGTCAAACTCTTTGCAACCACATGTACTGTAGCACCTCAAGCTTCCCTGTCCCTCACCATCTCCTAGAGTTTGCCCAAGTTCATGTTCATTGCATCGGTGATGCCCTCCAGCCATCTCAACCTCTGATGCCCTCTTCTCCTTCTGCCCTCAATATTTCCCAGCATCAGGGACTTTTCCAGTGAGTCGTCTGTTCACATCAGATGACCAAAGGACTGGAGCTTCAGCTTCATCATCAGTCCTTCTGGTGAATATTCAGGGTTGATCTCCCTTAAGATTGACTGGTTTGATCTCCTTGCTGTCCAGGGGATTCTCAGGAGTCTTCTCCAGCACCACAGTTCAAAGACATCAATTCTTTGGTGTCCTGCCTTCTTTATGGTCCAGCTCTCACAACCATACATGACCACTGGGAAGACCACAGCCTTGACTGTATGGACCTTTGTTGGCAGAGTAATGTCTCTGCTTTTCAACACACTGTCTAGGTCTGCCATCACTTTCCTGCCAGGAAGCAATCGTCTTCTGATTTCGTGGCTGTAGTCACGGTCCGCAATGACTTTGGAACCCAAGAAGAGGGAGTCTGTCACTCCTTCCACTTTTTCCCCTTCTGTTTGCCATGCAGTAATGTTTTGCCATTCCCTAAATGACGTATTGTTGGATTCATTTTGTGATTCATTGTGATTAATTAGATTTCTAACTGTTTAGGCATCGAAGTCAAGAAGGCACCGTCAGGTCAAAGTTGACTTTTCTGATTCTGAATCCGGCCAAGTACAAACCAAAACAACTAGGAAAAGAAAAAACAAAGAAACGTTGAAACCAGCAGGAAAGAAAGTGTCTTCCAGAGACAGAGGTACCTTTTGAGAACCTTAAAAAGGGAGAATGGGTCTTACGTACTGTCTTCCCTCACCATGTTTTCTTGATTAAAAAGCATTAGATACTTGTTTAAGAACCTTGTGAGATTAATATTAGAAATAAATTGTCTTAGATTCTTGGAATCTTACAACTGAAAGGAACCCTAGAAGTCATAAAATTGGTCGTTTCATAGATGATAAAATTTAGGCCCATACAGATTAAATAACTTGTCCAAGTGATATGGTTAGTTATAGAATCAGTTTAGAATTATCCATATTATACTTCATTAGTAATTTTTGTGTGTGAATCAAACTTACATGTAGAATAAGTTATGATAAGTAGCACATTCTATAAACCATATTTTCCACTAGCTGTACTAACTAAGGTGTACCTGCTTTTCTTTTGAAATAGCTTATCTATAAAGTTAACTTTGCTGTTTTCTAAAAACATGAATTCATGTACTCAAGTAGTTTAATTTTTGAGCACTGCACAAATATATTCACCATACATAAAGCTGGAATCTGATTAGCAGGCTCAAGGGAAAAAAAAGTATTAGAAACATACTAAATATTTAGTACCTGATATAAGAAGCACACAGAAAGCCACTGCAGCAGTATATGAAGATATGTTAATAGCCTTTTCGGAGAAGGCGATGGCAACCCACTCCAGTACTCTTGCCTGGAAAATCCCATGGACGGAGGGGCCTGGTGGGCTGCAGTCCATGGGGTCACTAAGAGTCAGACACGACTGAGCGACTTCACTTTCACTTTTCACTTTCATGCATTGGAGAAGGAAATGGCAACCCACTCCAGTGTTCTTGCCTGGAGAATCCCAGGGACGAGGGAGCCTGGTGGGCTGCCGTCTCTGGGGTCGCACAGAGTTGGACACGACTGAAGCGACTTAGCATAATAGCCTTTTAGCATGTTTTTTTCCTATATTGAGATAGTAGAGGGAGAATTACAGTTTAGTACCTTTAATATAGTCCCGATATGATAAGTTCCATCAATTAATGCATGAAGTGCTTTGAGAATTCAGAGGCAGAGATACTACATTTGTTAAGGATAATTGAGAAATACTTCCGAAGGAGAATTTTTTTTTAGTTTTCTTTACAGGACTAGCATGTATTGTGAAGAAAGCTGTTAGGCCAGTCTCATAAGTATTAATGGAAAAATTCTAAGTTACATGTATCAAAAGAATCTCAGATACAGAACAGCTTTACTGTGTACATTCATTCTATGATGCAGGGATGGTGCAGTTAGGAATCTATGAATATGATTTGCTGTGTAAATAGGTTAAAGGGGAAAATGTGAATTCATTTTAATAGTTACCCAAGAAAACATTTGATTAAGTCTAGCATCCATCTTGATTTTAAAAAATAGTCTCTAGCTGTTGGGAGTCAACAGACTTTCTGTAAGGGGCCAGATAGTAAATATTTTAGAGCTAAGTGGAACTTTCATACATTTTTTGTGGGAATTCAGAATGGTAACTCCTAGATCTATACTCTGGAAGACTGTCAGTTTCTCATAAAGTTAAACATATACTGACCATGAAAAACTGTCAGTTTCTCATAAAGTTAAACATATACTGACCATATAACAGCAATCCCACTCCTTGATATTTATGCAAGAGAAATAAAAACTTACATTCACACAAAAATTTGTATATCTAAGTTTACTGCTGCTGCTGCTAAGTCGCTTCAGTCGTGTCCAACTCTGTGCGACTCCATAGACGGCAGCCCATCAGGCTCCGCCGTCCCTGGGATTCTCCAGGCAAGAACACTGGAGTGGGTTGCCATTTCCTTCTCCAATGCATGAAAGTGAAAAGTGAAAGTGAAGTCACTCAGTCGTGTCCGACTCCAAGCGACCCCATGGACTGCAGCCTACCAGGCTCCTCCATCCATGGGATTTTCCTGGCCTTCTCCGAAGTTTATAGCAGTTTCATTCAAATTACAAAAGATTGCAACCAGCCTAAATGTTTTCAGCTGGATATTATGTAAACAATTATGATATACCATACAGTTGAATACTATTCAGGAATAAAAGAACTATTGACACATCTAATAACACAGATAAATCTCAGTGTACTGTACTAGGTGAAAGAAGTGAGACACAAGAAAAGCTATATACAATATGGCTCCATTTATAAGATATTCTGGAAAAGGTGAATCTACAGGGACATAAAAACAATTGTTGATTCCTCGGAACTGGGGGTGGAGAGAACTGATGATTGCAAAAGGGCACGAAGGAAATTTTTGGTGTGATGATCTATTCTGTAGTTTGATTGCAGTGGTGCTTGCATGACTGCATTTATCTAAACTTCTAGATCTGTACTACCTTAAAAATGGTGAATTTTATTATGTATCAATTCAAATCAAAGCAGAGGACATGAGGTAAAGATGAATTCATTTGATTATACTTAAAAAATTAACTTTTGGTAGATTTGATTGCTTTTTGTAAGGTATCAGCAAAGATACTTAGTTTTAGAAGCCTGCACAGGCAGTTTTTATTAATAGTTGATCTTATTTCATTTAAGTGCAGCAGAGAGGTCAAGCTACTTTCTTAAATATCGGGAAAACAATTTTTTTTTTTTTGGAGAGAATGCTTCTTTATTTCAGAAAGACACATCAATTTTCAGATCAAAACAATTAGTTTCTTGGTTTTTCTTTCTCTCAATCAGCCTTCAAAGAGACCACACCAAAGGAAACTCCATTTTAGGCAAATTAAGCTTTAGGATGCATACCTAGTAGATCTCACTGAAACCTCACCAAAATAAAATTTAAAAACAGTTTTGTACATAAGCTATTCAAGATTTGTCCAGTACTAGCTGCTGGAAAGCACAGTGAGATGGCACCTTTATTAGAGACAGCAGCTTCAGACCCAGAAAAGTGGGAAGAGATAGTTAGATCAGTGGCAAAACATAATATTCTTTCCTTTCAGGAAAACAGTTTTTTTTATGCAGTTGAAGAGCAAAGAAGGAGCCAAATGCAAGCTGCTGCTGCTGCTAAGTCGCTTCAGTCGCGTCTGACTCTGTGCGATCCCATAGACGGCAGCCCACCAGGCTCCCCTGTCCCTGGGATTCTCCAGGCAAGAACACTGGAGTGGGTTGCCATTTCCTTCTCCAACGCATGAAAGTGAAAAGTGAAAGTGAAGTCGCTCAGTCGTATCCGACTCTTAGTGACCCCATGGACTGCAGCCTACCAGGCTCCTCGGTCCATGGGATTTTCCAGGCAAGAGTACTGGAGTCAGGTGCCGTTGCCTTCTCCGCAAATGCAAGCTAGGAAAGAAATTAAATGAAAGTTCCTTTTCATCTGAAACGTTTGACACATGTAATTTGTGAAAGATCACTTCCTTCACTAGTCATATTTTGTTTTACTTTATGTAGTTACCTAAAACATTTTCATAAACTCTGAAATTAACTTTTAAAGATGGCTGAGATTTGTTATTGAATTTACCTAGGTGTATTAGGGAGGATTTAACCCATCAGAAAGAAAGTACAGTAAAATGTGATCTGAATTAAGATCTTTAATTATAACTCAACTATTCCAGCTACTATTATAGCTTAGAAGGTATTGTAAATACTTTGAAGCAGAGGTAATTTGTTATTCTTCACCTTAATAAATATTCAAGTGCTTACTAAAAAGATTCTCTTTAATCAAAAAGTTCATTAAAGTAGAAAAGTATTTTTGATTTCTAGGGATTTGTCCAAGTGACAAAAACAGGACATTCATTACAGGATTATTTGAAATGGCAAAGATTGTTAACAACTCAAATGTATAACATTGAAAAATTGTGTACATGAAATTTTTGTCCATATAAAGGAATACTTTGCTGTTCCTAAAAAGCTGGAGAAAGTTTTCTGTATACTGACATGAAAATATGTCCAAAATATATTGATACATTGCTTAGTGAAAATGTTTTTTTACAGACAAGTATGATTCATTTCTTAATAAATACATATATAGACACAAAGCTACTATAATATAAAATAGATAAACAACAAGGTCCTGCTGTATAGCACGGGAAAGCATATTCAATATCTTATAATAAACTATAATAGAAAAGAACCTGAAAAAGAGTAATATGTGTAATCAAGTAATCAAGGCTTCCTTGATGGCTCAGATGGTAAAGAATCTGCCTGCAATGTAGGAGACTCGGGTTTGATCCCTGGGTCAGGGAGATCCCCTAGAAAAGAGAATGGCTACCTACTCCAGTATTCTTGTCTAGAGAATTCCATGGACACAGGAGCCTAACAGGCTGTGTAGTCCATGGGGTAGCAAAGAGTTGGACACGACTGAGCGACAACACTATACACACACACACATATATATACACACATATGTATGTATAAACTAAATCACTTTTTTGTACACTAGAAACTACATTGTAAGTGAACTATAATAAAAAAATATGTAGACAGAAGTTTTATATATATATATATCTTTGAAGAAACTAGATGCATATAACAGGTTAATTCTCAGGGATGGGATCATGGAAATTTCTAAGTCCATAAATTTCCATAATGTTTGACTTTTAGATGATAACCATGTTTAGTAATCAGGAAAAATCCAAAGATTAAAAAGCAAACAAATATAAAATAATTCCTTAGACTACGACAAGATTGACATGAAAAAAGGCAAGGTGGGTGGAAGTACAGGATACGAAGGTTCCATTTTATGTGGATTGTGACTGCTGTATTGAAGAGTTACTGTTAATATAGAAAGATATGTTGAGAATTGGATTGTGACCAGGCCTGAAGTGTGGAACCAAGAAATTTGGACTTCATTTAGTAGGCAGAAGGGAGTCTTGTGAGACTGCTGAGCAAGCAAGTGGTATGACCAGTTTTCTTTGAAGATCAGTCTGGCAGTAGTATGGTAGTTAGGTGGGAACAAACTGAAAATAGGAGCTCTAAGTAAAAGGCTGTTGAGGAGTAATGAGGATCTGGCCAGGTTGTAGGAATTAGACAAGCAGACTGACAATTAGGAGAGCCAGTGGCTATCTACAGGTAACCACATACAGAGGCTGGTGGAGAGAGATGAGACAGGGACGCTTACAGCCTCAGCAACTGGGGGAATGTTGGTGACTTTAACAGACTAAGGGTCACAGGATGAAGATTTCATTTGGGGGAAGAACTTGCCACAATCTGCCTTTCCAGGCTCAATTCTTGTAAAGGGTGTCTAATGCATAAATAAGTGCTCACGTATGTTGATTGGATTTACCCACTTTGTATTACTTAAGCTATACCTGTTCACCATTCCTAGAACATAACATGCAGGCTTCTGGAAGAACATCAGTTAATAGTAATGGTGATACATGATGGTGAAGATGATAACAACTGTTGCTTATGTAACACTCTTCCTTTTTAATTTTTTTAAAATTTTAATTAATTTTTTTTAACACCAAAAATATTTTATATTGGGGTATAGCCAAATTAACAGTGTTGTAATAGTTTCAGGTGAACCATGAGGGACTCAGCCGAACATGTACATGTATCCATTCTCCCCCAAACTCCACCTCCCATCCAGCCTGGCACATAAAATTGAGCAGAGTTCCATGTGCTATACAATAGGTTTTTGTTGGTTATCATTTTACATATAGCGGTGTAACACTTATTTTCTGCTGAACTTTTTTCCCACGTCCAAGGTCACCTAACTAATACTTAAAGCTGAGACTTGAGTGGCAGTCTGCTTGAATCGAAGCCTGAGTCCTTAACTCCATACTTCTTATCTCTCACATAATTGGAAATGTGGCTCTGGAGCTCAGATTAGACATGCACTTAAGTAATTGTCGTATTCTAGCTGCATGTCCTGTAATCATATGTGTTGAGATGGAGCAATAATCTGTGACTTATAATTGCATCCCATAATTGTGATGAGCTTGGAGCAGAGGAAAACTATCAACCTAACACCCCCTAGGAAGTTAGCTTTGTGGATAACTGAGGTTAATGATTTAAATGTCAAAATTTACTTTTTAAACAGTTAATTATTCTGGTTGATACCTTTCTAAAGCATACTACATGTATATGGTTCTTGTTTTCTACAATGTGCATTTATCATTTTTACATGTATTTTATGCTCTCCTATTTTCTTGAACAGTGTATCCTGAACATAATTTAGTATTCACTTTATGATTCAGGGTTTTCATCATGAGCATATTCTTTTTACTGGATTTTGTAATACAGTAATCCTATCAGATACCTCAAGTTGATCATTATACTATGGCTTCGGGACGCAGGACTGTCCTTGTTTTTCTGGCACATTTGTTGTGGTAGGTGTCTTTATGTTCTCAGTGTGCAAACATAGCAGTTTTTTGCCCTTTTGCTGCTTCTTTAACTAGTGGGTTTTAAGAAGCAGGTTGACCGTTCGTTTCAGTTTTATGTAAAATAATTAGGTTTTGGATAAAGGCCTGAGGAACGTATCGTGAGCTTTTATAGCTTTTATTTAATATGTTGACTCTGAGATAAACATCCTGAAGTTTTGTGTTTTCACTTCTTGGTTCCTAGCTGCATAACTGGATGAAGCATTTTATTTTGGTTTTAAGAGCTTTTGGAGAACATTGCCTTTCTTTTTTAAACTTATTCCTTTAATGTAGAAATGATATCTAAAATGTAGTTAATCATCATGTGACTAAATGAAGGTTTTCTTGCACAGCTGACAGTTTTAAACTCAGAAATTCTTCCCTTGACATTGTTGCATAGATTCCCTTAGGTTATAAATATGGGTTTGAAAAAATCATTAATAGTTGATATGGATGGACATGGCACAAGATTGTTAAGAGGAGTATTAGTAATTTGGGATAGATTGTACTGATTATAATCTTGGTTTGAATTGTGTTTAAAATGGAAGCTTTTTGCTAGTTAACTTCATTTAAACGCTGGGCTGGAAGAAGCACAAGTTGGAATCAAGATTGCCGGGAGAAATATCAGTAACCTCAGATATGCAGATGACACCACCCTTCTGGCAGAAAGTGAAGAGGAATTAAAAAGCCTCTTGATGAAAGTGAAAGTGGAGAGTGAAAATGTTGGCTTAAAGCTAACATTCAGAAAACAAAGATCATGGCATCTGGTCCCATCACTTCATGGGAAATAGATGGGGAAACAGTGGAAACAGTGTCAGACTTTATTTTTCTGGGCTCCAAAATCACTGCAGATGGTGATTGCAGCCATGAAATTAAAAGATGCTTACTCCTTGGAAGGAAAGTTATGACCAACCTAGATAGCATATTGAAAAGCAGAGACATTACTTTGCCAGCAAAGGTCCGTCTAGTCAAGGCTATGGTTTTTTCACTGGTCATGTATGGATGTAAGAGTTGGACTGTGAAGAAAGCTGAGCATCGAAGAATTGATGCTTTTGAACTGTGGTGTTGGAGAAGACTCTTGAGAGTCCCTTGGACTGCAAGGTGATCCAACCAGTCCATCCTAAAGGAGATCAGTCCTAGGTGTTCTTTGGAAGGACTGATGCTAAAGCTGAAACTCCAATACTTGGACCACCTCATGTGAAGAGTTGACTCATTGGAAAAGACTCTGATGCTGGGAGGGATTGGGGGCAGGAGGAGAAGGGGACAACAGAGGATGAGATGGCTGGATGGCATCACTGACTCAGTGGACATGAGTTTGAGTGAACTCTGGGAGTTGGTGATGGACAGGAAGGCCTGGCGTGCTGCGATTCATGGGGTCACAAAGAGTCGGACATGACTGAGCGACTGAACTGAACTGAGAGCAATCTCTTCATTCCATAAAATCTGCATTGCATTAAGATGCCCGCATATGTGTGTTCAGAGCAGAAAGCTTAAACTCATTTTCATTGAATTTGTTGCCTTCTGTACTGGCAGGTACTTAGTAACATATATACTCTGTGAAATACTGTGTTATAAAATACTTGAATCCATATTTGATTATTCGTGGTTAATTGAGGCCCTCCTCTCTGCCAGGCACTTTTCTAAGTGCTGGGGATACATCAACCTAAACAAACCAGAATCTGTCCTTGTGAAGTTTACATTCTAGTGGGAAGAGGCAGGCTATAAAGAGACAAATTACTACAGATAACAGGTGGAATAAGTGTTGTGGAGAAGAATCAGGAAGCATAAGAAATAAACAGTGACCGTGTCAAGGGATTGCCATGAACAGAAAATGATATGCTGAATGAGACCTGATACGACAATGGTATTTGATAATTTGATGAGGATATTTCTTCCGGCAATAGAAGGTTGCTATAGACGACCTCCAATCTTAACTGTGTTTCTGAAGTTTGTGCACATTTTCCTAGTCACTGTAATGTGATCTTACAATTGTTTGTTAAGTTAGTGAATAATGATCCTAAAGGAACAGATTTTGTGTGTGTGCTTGTGTATGTGAGAATTGCCTTATTTTCAGGTTGTTTTATTTAATAATGGTTCTTGGACAGCATTCTGGTGTTCAGCAACCGATATAGAATATTTGTCATTAAGTCCATATCAGTCTTAAAAACAAAAGACTGTTAACTTTAGAATTACATTTGTGATTAACTTGAAGTAACACATGATTATTCCATGGTGTCTGCAGATATAACTCATGCTGTGTGTGATAAGGATTGAATCCTGTATCAGTGTTTGGCTAATTTTGTTTCTTCCCTTTTCCTCTGTTTTCTTTAATGGAAGAATTAGAGGCTATTTTCAAAACATAGGTATAAATATATTAATACTTTAAAAAATGGTGTGATTTTAAAATGCATATTTCTGTTCACCATTACAATTTTAGCTTTTAAACACCTAATATGTGCTATTATAGTCTTGTCATAATTTGTGTAAAATTTTTCTCAAAGGTTAACATTCTTTGTTTTCATATAAAATTACTTGTTTAACTATTTCCAGGTGACATGCAGAATATACATATGGAAGATAAATCTTTAAATCTGAGTATGCCTGTGGTTACAGAAGAGGATGAAGAGAATGAAAGTTTTAGTGAAACAGGTACAGATGAAATTTTGTCAAACTCCTTGTAGAGCATCAAGGTTTAGAACCCAGAAGAGCATGACAACTGTGTGTTCCTGTGATGTTTTTATCTTTGGTACACTGGAGAATTTTACCATTAATCATACCATTAATCCTGACACTTAAAAGTAAGTGATAATACAGTAAATGGATGGATATGGAGTGGCAGCGGTCAGTGGTCAGTGAAGGAGAGGGAATACATCGTTATTAGTAAGTGAATATCTGTAATCATGAGGGTTTCTGAAATGTATTCCTAACAAAGGGCAAAGTTCACAAAGTGAGTTACTGGATATAACTTTTTAAAAAATACTTTATTGCTAAAAATTTCTCATTTCAAATTCTAGTAAATGTAAAATTTTCACCTATGAGATGATGATTGTAAAATGGCTATACCTTTTTGTGCTGCTGTGGTTTTCATAATTTATAATATTTATTAAACAATAGTTTAAATAACTATCTCTAATAATAATTACAGTAACATAGAGAATAAGTCATATTTAGCTGGCTAGGCTTGATATTTAGTAATCCATCAATGATAATGAATGTAATACATATCAAGAATCTGCCTAATGACTTTTCCATTTTGGTGCTGTATTCATTCAGCAAACATTTATTGAGTGCCTATTATGTTTGAAGTAGTTAGCGAGGTATGGGAATATAAAGATATATAGTACAAGAGTTTTAAGAACTGTTTTATTTTGATCACAGTGAATAGATCTGAGGAGAGTGAGTGGGTCATAGTGGGCCTAGGGTACTAATGAATCAGATCAGTCCAAGTTCCAAAGAACCTTATGGCTTAGTGTGAAAAAAAAAACGACCCAGTACATTATGGTAAAGAGACAGGGTGCTATGGGACCATACGGAAGACAAAGACAAGAGAATATTTGCTGCTTCAGAAGTCTGAGTGCTTCTGTGATTTGCTTGTGTCAGCGTAAAACAGTTCTTTATAATCCTATATAGTCCTGTATAGTTTCAGACTATAGTTGCTTTCTAGTTTTGTCGCAAGTAAACAAACACGTGTACACTTTTATGGCTACCTGGCAAGTCACATTCTAAACTCTATCAGAGTGCGAGTTTTTAAAATTTGGTTTTTATTAAATACATAAGCATATAATTTAATACTTAACAATTTTATCATACTGATTATAAGAAATGATGGACTTCTGACATTGACTCCCATTTCTTATTCCCTGAGACAACCACTTTTAACTCTTTCGTAATTATTTTGGCATTGACCTCCATGTTTCTAAATAGCATGTTTATATTGTCACTTATTCATATTTCAGTTCTATGAATTATCTGTTGACTTTGCACACTGAGGAGGATGAGGATTTAGTTTTTGTTAATGTAACAGGTGCACAACATAATGGATATTTCTGTGCACTACAAAGTGGTCACCATGAGAGAGAGAGATACATGTGACAGGTTAGCTCTGTCACCATACAAAGATGGTACAGTATAATAATTTTATATATTCTTCACCTCCCAACCCAAACACATACTTCCTATCCCCCATCCTCCAAGTATAGTCATTATTTTAGTTACGTGAGTATTCAGCATTTATGAAACATTATTAGCAGTAGGGCCATCTAACATAATCTGTGATTCTCCCTTAATCTGAGCATTTATTGTTGGCCTTAGAGAGTTAATAACTTTTTTGCCTTATTAATTTGTTTCTTTATGTACTTATCACTAGTTTATCTTCAGACTATTGCTCAATGTATAAGCCTTCCCCTTGAAACACTTGAGCACATTAGGCATTTTATCATTGTCATCTTTTTAAGGAGGTCTCCACCGGGTCTCAGACTTGCTTTATGTACTCTTGGCCTGATGCTGCTGCCTTCCAGGAATCTGTTTTCTTTTTCTTCTTAATTTTGTCTCTGTCTTTTCTCATTCCTTTTTCTGTCATCTTCTTTTAGTTTTCATTGATGGGGAATATTTCTTTCTTCTGTGTCTTCCATAATTTTCATGTTTTGTATCTTCTGTTATTTGCTTTGTTTTTAATAATCAGTGACTTTAGGCTCTCGACTGTTTCTAGATGGAGACTTAACTTGGGTATTGGTCATGGAATGTGCCATGGTAGCCAAAAAGATGCTACCTTTTTGGTATGGTGCTAGTGTTTTGGGCCAGTGCTAACAGAAAGTGACTATGTCAGGTGGAAAGCAGTTGACATCTCAGTCACTTTCTGTTAGCGCTGGCCCAGATACTGTTCCGATCTGGCATGCTGGGCCTATACTAACTATAGGGAGGGCATACCCATAGGAAACGACCTCCATGTAGCTTATTATCAAGTAGCATTTAGGATGATTGGGATCTACATTAGTAAGTCTACAACTGCAATGTCATTTTGAAGGGAAAAACTCATGTATATGTCAGGTTTAAGATGTCTTGTATCATTGTTGTGAAGGTGTTCTTACTGTTATACCAACCTATTTAGTTTAATGTGTGTTATCAATTAAGTATTCTTTTTTAGATCTGACAGACGCCTTAATTTTTTGTCTTTAGAGTTCACAGCACCCAAGAGGAGAAGAAAACAGAGAACAAAAAGCTAGGCTTCCCATTCCAATATCCTTGGACTTTCCTGGTGGCTCAGCTGGTAAAGAATCCACCTGCAAAGTGGGAGATCTGGGGTCGATCCCTGGGTTGGGAAGATGCTCTGGAGAAGGGAAAGGCTGCCTACTCTAGTATTCTGGCCTGGAGAATTCCATGGACTGTATAGTCATGGGGTCGCAAAGAATCAGACACGACTGAGCGACTTTGACCTACTCACTTACTCACATGTAAATGATTAGTTATTTTATATCTACAGTTTGATAACAGATTTGTTTATGATGTATATTAACTATTTTATATATTATGTTGTAAAGTGCTCTAAAGTTTTTGCCTATTTGCTTTATTTTTGAATATTTGAGACAATATAGTCAGCTTATATGATTGATAATTTAGGAAGCTCAGTTTCTACTTCTATAATTGATTAAGTATCCTTTGATGCTTGTTTTAAAGCTCCCTTTGGCCTAACATGTCAGTATGTATACATGCATGTTTGTGTATGTGTACATATATCTATGTATGTGTCCATTTATGCATATAATGTGATTAGTCAACACACTGGGTACAACATTTAAATACTGATTATTTCTAGTAAAACCTTTAAGAGTGGTAATATATATTTCAGAACATGTCTGTGGCACAGAAAGTTGGTACTCGAAAAAAAAATTCTGTAGCTTCGTGAATGTGCCTCTCTGTTAATTTCTCATTTGAGAGATTTAGATGGAGATTGCTTCAGCCACACTGTTTGAATTGCTGCCAGTAGCAGACCACCTCCACATCATGTGGCTGGCTCAGCCTGTCTTAAAGTTGATTATACTCCAGGTTGTTTTCCCATGTGGTATGTTCAGGAATTCTGCAAATGCCCTGTGAGTGAAAATAACTAATGCTAGCCCAGATAAAAATTTCATTTATTAGAATCTGTGCTATAATGTTAGCTGTGAAACAGAATTGTTTCCCTTGGCTGATTTCAGATTTTTCTGATAATTGATGGACAGTTTCTCTGATGTGTTTACTGGACAGAGCTTCTAGGGTTTAAATATTCTAGCATTGGGGCATGCAGAGATGTGGATCCATTACCTGGTGACTTATATACCAGGTTATTTGCTAAGCTCTTTCTGATCGTTAAACTTTACAAACATTGTATAACCAAAACAGTGAGTTTCCCTGTTATTTTTTCACTACAGTACTTTTAAAAGGTATCATTTCATTTGTACGATTAAAAAACTGTTATCTGTGGATGATAAACGCCTTGCCCACATTCACGAAGTTAGTGATGCACCTAGGATACACACACAGGGCTCTGGCTTATAATTTCAGAGTCAGTTTTATATAAGCCAACACAAGTGGAAATCCAGATGGACTGAAAGCAGTAAAACCCCACTTCAGATGGCGTAAACGGTAAGGAAAGTTTATTTGAAACCAGTTGAGCTTCAGTGTCGGTGGCTCTGGGTTATGTAGGGTCTCATTGCCATGATGGCTTCATTTACCCAGGTGTGGATCTTTAGGGAAAGCTTTATATCAGTGTAGAGAACTGTTTACCCTCCAGCTGAGGGGCAACCTTGCAAAGCAAGCCTTTTTAGGGCAGTAGTCTCAGGCCTGCTCTGTTACCTCTAATGCATAGTTCATTTCATTTTTCACTATTTCAAACAATGCTGCATTGATCTTTGTGTGTGTATCTTGACTCACTTACATTGGTGTTTCTGCTGGATCAATCTGATCTACACATGAATTTGTTGAACACTGTGTATATATAAAATTTTGGTAATTATGCCAAATTGAACTGTAAAAAGCCTGCTAATTTACATTCCTGCTGCTGCTGCTGCTGCTGCTGCTAAGTCGCTTCAGTCGTGTCCGACTCTGCGACCCCAGAGACAGCAGCCCACCCGTCCCTGTGATTCTTCAGGCAAGAACACTGGAGTGGGTTGCCATTTCCTTCTCCAATGCATGAAATTGAAAAGTGAAAGTGAAGTCGTGCAGTCGTGTCCGACTCTTAGCGACCCCATGGACTGCAGCCTACCAGGCTCCTCCGTCCATGGGATTTTCCAGGCAGGAGTACTGGAGTGGGGTGCCATTGCCTTCTCCACATTCCTACTAACAGTATTTGCTAAGGACCCTTGGACTTCCCTGGTGGCTCAGATGGTAAAAAATCTGCCTGCAGTACAGGAGACCTGGGTTCAGTCACTGGGTTGCGAAGATTACCCTGGAGAAGGGAGTGGCTACCCACGCCAGTATTCTTGCCTGGAGAATTCCATGGATAGAGGAGCCTGGCAAACTAGTCCATGAATTTGCAAAGAGTCAGACATGACTGAATGACTAACACTTTCACCATTACGTTATCAGTCTTTGTCAATTGAATACAGCAGAATCTTAAGAGCAGAAAATGTAGAAGGATAAAAAGCAACAAAATTGGAGTACAGAGTACATCATGTGAAATGCTGGGCTGAATAAAGCACAAGCTAGAATCAAGATTGCTGGAAGAAATACCAATAACCTCAGAAATGCAGATGACACCACCCTTATGGTAGAAAGGGAAGAGGAACTAAAGAGCCTCTTGATAAAAATGAGAGAGGAGAGTGAAAAAGCTGGCTTCAAACTTAACGTTCAAAAAACGAAGACCATGACATCCAGTTCTATGACTTAATGGCAAATAGATGGGGAAACAATGGAAGTAGTGACAGACTTCATTTTCTTAGGCTCCAAAATCATTGTGGATGGTGACTGTCACCATGAAATTAAAAGCTGCTTGCTTCCTGGAAGAAAGGCTATGACAAACCTAAACAGTGTAATTCAAAAGCAGAGACATCACTTTGTCGACCAAAGTCCATATAGTCAAAGCTATGGTTTTTCCAGTAGTCATATACGGATATGAGAGTTGGACCATAAAGAAGGCTGAGCGCCAAATAATTCATTCTTTTCAACTATGGGGCAGAGAAGACTCTTGAGAGTCCCCTGGACAGCAAGGAGATCAAACCAGTCAATCCTAAAGGAAATCAACCCTGCCAGAATATTCATTGGAAGGACTGATGCTGAAGCTCCAATTCTTTGGCCACCAGATGCAAAGAGCCAACTCATTGGAAAAGACCCTGATGCTGGGAAAGATTGAGGGCAGGAGGAGAAGTGGGCATCAGAGGATGAGGTGGTTGGATGGCATCACCAACTCAATGGACATGAGTTTGAGCAACCTCTGGGAGATAGTAAACGACAGGGAAGCCTGGTATGCTGCAGTCCATGGGGTCACAAAGAGTCAGACATGAATGAGCGACTGAACAGCAACAACAAGCCCTTCTAAGATCCCATTTATAACCCTTTTCTCTTAATGCCTCAAATGCCCTAACTGTGAGTGGATATATTTAAAACGAGGAAACATTCCCAATCTCCTTAACACCCAGTTAAAGTGCTTGTTTCCTGAGACAGACAGAGTTGTACCATCTGCAGTTTATTTTATACTGCCACGGGAGAGATACAGAACCAGCTTTTAGGCAAAGATTTTGTCTTCTATAGGGATTTCCAGAATAGTGATATGATTGTCGTTCAGCTTCTAAGTCATGTCCGAATTTTTGAGATCCCTGAACTGTAGCACGCCAGGCTTCCCTGCCCTTCACTATCTCCCTGAGTTTGCTCAAACTCCTGTCCATTGAATCAGTGATGCCATCCAACCATCTCATTCTCTGTTGCCCCCTCTCCTGCCCTCAGTCTTTCCCAGCATCAGGGTCTTTATCAATGAGTTGGCTCTTTGTATCAGGTGACCAAAGTATTGTAGCTTCAGCATCAGTCCTTCCAGTGAATATTCAGGGTTGATTTTCTTTAAGATTGGTTTGATCTTGCTGTCCAAGGGACTCACAAGAGTCTTCTCCAACACCACAGTTCAAAAGCATCAATTCTTCGGCACTCAGCTTTCTTTATGGTCCAACTCTCACATCCATACATGACTACTGGAAAAACCATAGCTTTGACTATAATGGACCTTTGTCAACAAAGTGATGCTTCTGCTTTTGAATACCCTGTCCAGGTTGGCCATAGCTTTTCTTCCAAGGAGTAAGTGTCTTTTCATTTCATGGCTGCAGTCACTGTCCACCATGATTTTAGAGCCCAGGAAAATAAAATCTGTCACTGTTTCCACTTTTCCCCCATCTATTTGCCACAAAGTGATGGGACCGGATGCCATGGTCTTCGTTTTTTGAATGTTAAGTCTTAAGCCAGCTTTTTCATTCTCCTCTTTCACCCTCATCAAGAGGCTCTTTAGTTCTTCACTTTCTGCCACTGGGATGGTGTCATCTGCATATCAGGTAGTTGACATTTCTCCTGGCAGTCTTGATTCCAGCTTGTGTTTATCCAGCCTGGCATTTCACATGATGTACTCTGCACATAAGTTCAATATGCAGGATGATAATATACAGCCTTGACATACTCATTTGCCACTTTTGAACCAGTCTGTTTTTCCACGTCCAGTTCTAACTGTTGCTCCTTATCTCGCATACAGGTTTCTCAAGATATAGGTAAAGTGGCTTGTATTCCCATGTCTTTTAGAATTTTCCACAGTTGTGATTTGCATAGTCAAAGGCTTCAGTACAGTCAATGAAGCAGTAGTACATGTTTTTTTGGAATTTCCTTGCTTTTTCTATGATCTCATGGATTTTAGCTATTTGATCTCTGGTTTTTCTGCCTTTTCTAAATCCAGCTTGTAAATCTGGAAGTTCTTGGTTCACATACTGTTGAAACCTAGCTTGAAGGATTTTGAGCATCACCTTGCTAGTATGTGAAATGAGCATAATTGTATGATAGTTTGAACATATAAGGAAATGCATTAACAACTTTATCCAACTGGTTTGAAAACTTATAATTTTTTAATCTAAAAGCTAGAAAGTAAAACATTTCTATCCTAGTTCTGCCACTGATTCATTGTGTGTCCTTAATAAATTCATTATGTTTAAATCCTTTTCTTAGCTGTAAATTCAAGATAATCGAGAACCATTTACTAACTTCAGAATATTAAGAACTGCATATTGCTTTAAAAATGCAAAGATATGAATATTGAACTTCAAAATAATTACAGCTGGAAATTGTAAGATTTTAGAAAGTATTTGGATGTCAAGGAAATGAAAGTGATTATTAGTGAATGTGGTGATTTTTGAGGTGATTTTCTTAAGAAGTAACAATTGAAAGCTTATGTGTTTACACAGATCTTCAGATTGATGTGAAACAAAGCTCTCATGACTCAGTTCACAAGGAAGAGTTGGTTTTTTCAAGTTGAATTAGGTATGCTGTATCAGTCGGTCAGTTCAGTCGCTCAGTCATGTCCGACTCTCTGCGACCCCATGGACTGCAGCACGCCAGGCCTCCCTGTCCATCGCCAACTCCTGGAGTTTACTCAAACTCATGTCCATTGAATCGGTGATGCCATCCAACCATCTCATCCTCTGTTGTCCCCTTCTCCTCCTGCCTTCAATCTTTCCCAGCATCAGGGTCTTTTAAAATGAGTCAGCTCTTCGCATCAGGTGGCCAAAGTATTGGAGTTTCAGCTTCAGCATCAGTCCTTCCAATGAACATTCAGGACTGATTTCCTTTAAGATGGACTGGTTGGATCTCCTTGCAGTCCAAGGGACTCTCAAGAATCTTCTCCAACACCACAGTTGAAAAGCATCAATTCTTCGGCGCTCAGCTTTCTTTATATAGGCTCCTCTAATAACCTATTTCAGGGATAACATAAAGGCTTGATATACAAGCCTATATATTAATATATATAGAGAAAATATATTGAGGTGTCTTTAAAAATGAACTCTATGGGCTGAAAATTACTCTTGCTTTGACATAAAGAGCCTAGGAAAATAAGCAGAGTTGTTAATGGCTTCCCAACCCACCCTTGATTCTTGAATTAAATTACGGTTTGAAGAATGCCTGCTTTTTAAATGGCATTGAGAAGACTGGGTGCTTAACTAGCCACATTTTCATTTATCTTTTGAACAACTGTGTAGTAATTTTTATTGCACATTAAAAAAAATTCCCTGTATTAAAGTAATACAAAGTCTCAGGCTGTATAACCTCCTTTTATGTCGTATTTTTTACGCTTGGATTATTTGGTTTAATATGCTATATACTGCAGGTCTGGAGTTTTTAAAGAACAGTTTAGACACGCTCCTTTAGGTTTCAAGGCACACTCACATTATCTTAAATGCTGAAGGCTTATTTTAAGACTACAAAGGACAGGAAGGTGACCGCCTCATTGAAGGCATGGCTGGGAAAATGACTGTCTTGTAGTGAGCACAGCAGCTCTCATACCTGGGTAGTGCCCTCAACTTTGATGTCGGTATCCACTGCTCAGTAGTCATCATGTACCTATTCTTACTTGGTTTCCCAACTTCTCCCTGCACATTTCTCCCTCTGCAGCTTCTGTTGTTCCTGAAAGAGGTTCTGATTGATTCTATTATAATCCAAAAGAGAGCCCCCTCACTCTCTTTTCTTCTAAATCATTCTGGCCCTCTAAATCATGTCCAGCCAAAGGATGGCTGCCCTTAACTAGGGCAGAGACACCTGGTATAATTGACTGTGGCCAATGCAATAGGTCAAAGCCGGAAAAGTGAAAGTTGCTTAGTGTGTCCAACTCTTTGGGACCCCATGGACTATATAGTCCATGGAATTCTCCAGGCCAGAATACTGGAGTGGACAGCCTTTCCCTTCTCCAGGGGATCTTCCCAATCTAGGGATCGAAACAAGGTCTCCTACATTGCAGGCAGATTCTTTACCAACTGAGCTATCAGGGAAGCCCCACAAGCCAGAGGGCACAGCCAATTATGTGGAAGGACCCAACTCGGACAGCCTTCCTTAAAGAGGCTGTGAGCAGGACAGACAGGCCTTCAGAAAATCATGTTCTTAGTATAATCATGATGGGTTTAAAATGATAATGATGATCTACATCATTGTCAATATTGCAGTTTCAGGAAGAAATCAAAGTAGTGGCAAAATGTACACTTGACAAATAGCAGCATTGTGCAGCACTTAAGAGAAGTTGCTCTGGGGCCAGACAGACAACCTGGGTTTGCTCTGGGATTACAGTATGCATCTGTGAATTAGTAGAACCTACCTGTAATAAGTTAGGGATGTGGATCTTTGACTCAGTATAATTCCATTTAAAGCCCCCTTTCATCCTTTGTCATACTGTTACATATTTTAGTTCTATATGTTATAAATCTCATTATACATTTTTTCTCAATTTAAACAAAGAAAACATAAAAAAGTATATTTGAGTTACCCAGATAGGAACTTTTTGCAGTGTTCTTTTCTGTCATGCAAGTCTTTGCTTTCCTGTGAAATGATTTTCCTTCAGCCTGAAGAACTTCTTTTAATATTCATTTCTTGCATCTCAGCTCTGTTGGAGAAAATTTCTTTCAGGTTCTGTTTGTCTGAAAATGTCTTTATTTCACCTTTTATTTTGAAAGATATTTTTACTGGGTTTAGAATCCTAGGTAGGAAATGTTTTTCTTTTTATCCTTTCAGCACTTTAAAGACTATTCTACTCGTTATCTTCAGCCTTCATTGTCTCTGATGAGAAGCTAGTTTTCATCTTGTTCCCTTGTATATGACGTGCCCTTTTTCTCTGGCTGCTTTTGACATTTTCTCTTTATTTTTGGTTTTCAAGTTTGATATGACGTGCCTATCATGGCTTGTTTTCTCAGGGTATCATCTGTGTTTTTCTGCAGCAGTCTCTTCTATTTCCAGGACTCCGGGTATATGTGTATTGACTGCTTGTACTGTCCCACAGGTCATCGTGGCTTTTTGCCCCTACTGATTTTTCTCTCTGTGCTTCAAACTGAATGATTCCTTTTGACTTCAGGTTCACAAATCCCTTCTTTCATTATTCAATATGCTGTTAATCTCATCCAGTAGGAGTCTGACCAATTTTAGGAGTCTCCTTGGTTCTTTTTTATGGTTTTTATATCTCCACTGGAGTTTTCTATTTCTTTGCCCATTATATCCATCTTTTACTTCAGTTTATACTTAGCTGCTGCTGCTAAGTCGCTTCAGTCATGTCCGACTCTATGCGACCCCAGAGATGGCAGCCCACCAGGCTCCCCTGTCCCTGGGATTCTCCAGGCAAGAACACTGGAGTGGGTTGCCATTTCCTTCTCCATTATACTTAGGTAGTTATTAATATTTTGACACCTTTGCTAGGTCCAATATTGGGGTCATCAGTGTATGTGTTTCTATTGGCTGTTTTTTTTCCCTGTTGACTGTGGGTCACATTTTCCTATTTCTTTTTCTGTCTAGTAATTATTTTTATTGTATGAAGATGCATGTTAGAGACTCTGGATTCTATTATCTTCCTCCAGAGTGTTGAATTTTGTTCTAAAAGGCAGTTCAGTTACCGCCAGAGCATTACAACTTGGAGAGGTTTGTGTGTAGGCTTGTTAGGCTGGATCTGTTTTGGTTTTGTCCTTAGTTTTAGGGCAGATGACTTAGTCCTGGTATGTGCCCCTTATTTCTTAGGTGTGCCCCTCCTTGTGTTTAGTGGAAAGCTGACAGTATTTGCCACATTACTCCATCCTGTCAGGGCTGGAACTTTGAACTCAGGGGCAGCTTGAGCCAGTAGATGCTGAAATATCTGCTTGGCACTTTCAGGTCGCCAGCAGTTTATTTGCTGTGGAATCAGTGGAGTTCTTGTCCTGCTTGCAGGCTAAGATCTGAGATAATTTTACACTCACATTTTGGGGCTGCCCTCCCTGCAACTGCTACTTTCAGGGATTTTCCATTCTGACTTCTAACCTGACAGCCCCAACTCCATTCTCTGACTCCCCAGGTAAGACTTAGTCTCCTGGTGGCTCAGATGGTAAAGAATCTGCTTGCAATGCAGGAGACCTGGGCTCGATCCCTGGGTTGGGAAGATCCCCTAGAGGAGGGCATGGCAACTCACTCCAGTATTCTTGCCTGGAGAATCCTCATGGCAAAGGAGACCGGTGGGCTACAGTCCATGGGGTTGCAAAGATTTGGACACGACTGAGGCCTAAGCACACACGGCACACCTGTCTTGTCCCATGGACAAGGGTGTGCACTCAGGTGTGATGTTACAGAAACATGGATCTCTCCCTTCAAGGATGGCATGCCCTACAGTTTTTAATCATAGAAAAGAACCAGATGATAGCCTCCTATTTACCTGGAACTTATTGAACTTTGTTCACTGGATTTGTGCCAAGTGTCTCCTAGGTTATCAAGATTCCACTTATAGTTCTTTGGGAGTTTATTAACTCATTTAGGTCCCCAAAGTGCTGTTTGATCATAATTTAATGATAGACTAACCTAATGGCTTGAAGTAGCCATCATGGTCAACAAAAGAGTCTGAAATGCAGTGCTTGGATGCAATCTCAAAAACGACAGAATGATCTCTGTTCGTTTCCAAGGCAAACCATTCAATATCACAGTAATCCAAGTCTATGCCCCAACCAGTAATGCTGAAGAAGCTGAACGGTTCTATGAAGACCTACAAGACCTTTTAGAACTAACACCCAAAAAAGATGTCCTTTTCATTATAGGGGACTGGAATGCAAAAGTAGGAAGTCAAGAAACACCTGGAGTAACAGGAAATTTGGCCTTGGAATATGGAATGAAGCAGGGCAAAGACTAATAGAGTTCTGCCAAGAACATGCACTGGTCATAGCAAACACCCTCTTCCAACAACACAAGAGAAGACTCTATACATGGACATCACCAGGTGGTCAACACCGAAATCAGATTGATTATATTCTTTGCAGCCAAAGATGGAGAAGCTCTATACAGTCAGCAAAAATAAGACCGGGAGCTGACTGTGGCTCAAATCATGAACTCCTTGTTGCCAAATTCAGACGTAAATTGAAGAAAGTAGGGAAAACCACTAGACAGTTCAGGTATGATTTAAATAAAATCCCTTATGATTATACAGTGGAAGTGAGAAATAGATTTAAGGGCCTAGATCTGATAGAGTGCCTGATGAACTATGGAATGAAGTTCATGACATTGTACAGGAGACAGGGATCAAGACCATCCCCATGGAAAAGAAATGCAAAAAAGCAAAATGGCTGTCTGGGGAGGCCTTACAAACAGCTGTGAAAAGAAGAGAAGCGAAAAGCAAAGGAGAAAAGGAAAGATATAAGCATCTGAATGCAGAGTTCCAAAGAAAAGCAAGAAGAGATAAGAAAGCCTTCCTCAGCGATCAATACAAAGAAATAG
>NW_011494826.1:1150522-1152218 GCF_000754665.1 Bison bison bison | reverse complement strand
TGGAAAAGGTCAGTTTTCATTCCAATCCCAAAGAAAGGCAATGCCAAAGAATGCTCAAACTACCGCACATTTGCACTCATCTCACATGCTAGTAAAGTAATGCTCAAAATTCTCCAAGCCAGGCTTCAGTAATATGTGAACCGTGAACTTCCAGATGTTCAAGCTGGTTTTAGAAAAGGTAGAGGAACCAGAGATCAAATTGCCAACATCTGCTGGATCATGGAAAAAGCAAGAGAGTTCCAGAAAAACATCTATTTCTGCTTTATTGACTATGCCAAAGCCTTTGACCGTGTGGATCACAATAAACTGTGGAAAATTCTGAAAGAGATGGGAATACCAGACCACCTGACCTGCCTCTTGAGAAACCTGTATGCAAGTCAGGAAGCAACAGTTAGAACTGGACATGGAACAACAGGCTGGTTCCAAATAGAAAAAGGAGTACGTCAAGGCTGTATATTATCACCCTGCTTATTTAACTTATATGCATAGTACATCATGAGAAATGCTGGACTGGAAGAAACACAAGCTGGAATCAAGAATGCCGGGAGAAATATCAATAACCTCAGATACGCAGATGACACCCCCCTTATGGCAGAAAGTGAAGAGGAACTAAAAAGCCTCTTGATGAAAGTGAAAGAGGAGAGTCAAAAAGTTGGCTTAAAGCTCAACATTCAGAAAACTAAGAGCATGGCATCCGGTCCCATCACTTCATGGGAAATAGATGGGGCAACAGTGGAAACAGTGTCAGACTTTATTTTGGGGGGCTCCAAAATCACTGCAGATGTCAACCACTTGTAAAAGAATGAAACTAGAACACTTTCTAACACCATATACAAAAATAAACTCAAAATGGATTAAAGATCTCAACCTAAGACCAGAAACTATAAAACTCCTACAGGAGAACATAGGCAAAACACTCTCTGACATACATCACAGCAGGATCCTCTATGACCCACCTCCCAGAATATTGGAAATAAAAACAAAAATAAACAAATGGGACCTAATTAAACTTAAAAGCTTATGCACATCAAAGGAAACTATTAGCAAGGTGAAAAGACAGCCTTCAGAATGGGAGAAAATAATAGCAAATGAAGCAACCGACAAACAACTAATCTCAAAAATATACAAGCAACTCCTACAGCTCAACTCCAGAAAAATAAATGACCCAATCAAAAAATGGGCCAAAGATCTAAATAGACATTTCTCCAAAGAAGACATACAGATGGCTAACAAACACATGAAAAGATGCTCAACATCACTCATTATCAGAGAAATGCAAATCAAAACCACTATGAGATACCATTTCACACCAGTCAGAATGGCTGCAATCCAAAAGTCTACAAATAATAAATGCTGGAGAGGGTGTGGAGAAAAGGGAACCCTCTTACACTGTTGGTGGGAATGCAAACTAGTACAGCTACTATGGAGAACAGTGTGGAGATTCCTTAAAAAACTGAAAATAGAACTGCCTTATGATCCAGCAATCCCACTGCTGGGCATACACACTGAGGAAACCAGAAGGGAAAGAGACACGTGTACCCCAATGTTCATCGCAGCACTGTTTATAATAGCCAGGACATGGAAGCAACCTAGATGTCCATCAGCAGATGAATGGATAAGAAAGCTGTGGTACATATACACAATGGAGTATTACTCAGCCATTAAAAAGAATACATTTGAATCAGTTCTAATGCTG
>NW_011494826.1:1143745-1150422 GCF_000754665.1 Bison bison bison | reverse complement strand
CATTTGAATCAGTTCTAATGAGGTGGATGAAACTGGAGCCTATTATACAGAGTGAAGTAAGCCAGAAGAAAAAACACCAATACAGTATACTAACGCATATATATGGAATTTAGAAAGATGGTAACGATAACCCTGTATACGAGACAGCAAAAGAGACACTGATGTATAGAACAGGCTTATGGACTCTGTGGGAGAGGGAGAGGGTGGGAAGATTTGGGAGAATGTCATTGAAACATGTGAAATAAAAAAAAAAATAAATAAATAAAAGACGCTTACTCCTTGGAAGGAAAGTTATGACCAACCTGGATAGCATATTCAAAAGCAGAGACATTACTTTGCCAACAAAGGTCCGTCTATTCAAGGCTATGGTTTTTCCAGTGGTCATCTATGGATGTGAGTGTTGGACTGTGAAGAAAGCTGAGTGCTGAAGAATTGATGCTTTTGAACTGTGGTGTTGGAGAAGACTCTTGAGAGTCCCTTAGACTGCAAGGAGATCCAACCAGTCCATTCTGAAGGAGATCAGCCCTGGGATTTCTTTGGAAGGAATGATAAGGAAGTTAAAGCTGAAACTCCAGTACTTTGGCCACCCCTTGAGAAGAGTTGACTCATTGGAAAAGACTCTGATGCTGGGAGGGATTGGGGGCAGGTGGAGAAGGGGACGGCAGAGAATGAGATGGCTGGATGGCATCACTGACTCGATGGACGTGAGTCTGAGTGAACTCCGGGAGTTGGTGATGGACAGGGAGGCCTGGCGTGCTGCGATTCATGGGGTCACAAAGAGTCAGACACGACTGAGCGACTGAAGTGAACTGAATGGCTTGAAAGAAGTTGGGGCACTTCTGAAAATATGTTCAAAATCCCTGATACTTCCAGAAGTTTAATCTTCTCCAAATTTTAACTCAGCAGTAGAGAATAATCAAATTGTGTATTAATTTGCTTTTGGTTGCAAGTTACAAAGCCTATCAGGCCAATTACAGGTTATGCCATGAGGGGATTTTTTTACATGCACCAGTATTTTCTTACAAGCACTTTAATATGAGATTTTAAAAATTCTTAAGGTAGATAACAGCAGAAAAGCTTTCATATAAATACATTATCTACAGGTTGATTTCAGATACCTTGTCACCATAGTACTTAACGAATTGGGCTATATTAGCTCAGTTAACTATTTTAGTTAATCCACATAATTTGTTGAATCAGAACTTCATATAGTGTACATGATTTAAATGAAATGAATTTTGTTAAAGTCTCAAATTTGTTAACTCTTCTGCTTTTTGTTAAATGTTTTAAATGGTTGATTAGCTCATAGTTTCTTAGTTTCTTGCAGCATAATTGATACTGGGTTGGCTAAAAAGTTCACGTTTTTCCATAACATCTTATGGAGAAACCTGAATGAACTTGTTGGCCAACCCAATCCATTGTCTATGTTGTTATACTTGGTTAACTGAAGGTATTCTCTTTGTAAACTTCAACTAGTTGCCTATAAAATTGGCAGAAACTGATGGTGTTGAATTTAAGAGCCAAATACCTTGTCCTTTATTTAGAGATTATATGTCTAAAAAGTCATTCTGTGTATAATTAAAGATTAATCAACAATCAAAAGATATAGCTCTAGTGTTACTAGTTTTCTTTAGTGTTACCATCGATGCCCAACAAAATATTGAATTACCAGCAAAATTACCCATAAACATATTGTACCAGTAAATAACTCTTAGACTTCTTTCTAAAAAATCCCTTATATTTACAAATATAATTCATTCACAAAACTGCACTCTTATATAACTGGGACTTAATGATTCAGGGAAGAAAATGATACAGTCAGATATCTCTTTGTTCTTTGGTGGATTTACACACTTTCTGATAACAAGTTTTAAATGAGGAGAGTATCTCTAGCGATTTGTACAGTCTAGGTGACTACATGCAATAAAAGCAGGCAAGCATGGCCTTCCAGGCAAGCCTCTTTAGGCTGGAATTCATGGAACCAAAGGGGAGCTAAGTACCAAGCCAGGCCATGGCTGTATCCACTGAGTTTTAAATTTCCAGTTTAAGTGATGCTCTGTGGTTGGATCATTCTTTTCTGAAGTTTGCATGAGAGGAAGAGAAACTGGGTGGCCCAGTGAGAGGTAAACACAAGATCAAGAGGGCAAGATGATTAAAGGTTTAGAAAGTAGAACTAAAGAGAATGACATAAAAATGAGTTACTTAAATCATAAATTTTACTCTACCTTGAAATAAATTATTATTGCAGATCAGCAGTTTAAAACTCAGTAACATTCCCCCTTATAGTTATCCAGCTCTGTTTTCTTATATCAAATGGGAAAATTAAATACTCAGAGGTAAAGTCAAGTGGGTATTTTAGTTCCTACCAGCCATAATTCCCTCTTTGTCCAAGACTTATTGCTTAAGTAAAATACAGCTTTGAAAAATTATATCTTGTTATTTTAGCTAAAAAAAACAACTATTCCTCCAAGTTACTTAGCTTGTGGCCACATATTTAGCTATGTGGCCCTATAACTTGGAGCTTTTTACTATGATACAAGGAATTATAGATAATTGTGACCAGTTCTTGTCCTTATGAACGATAAAAAGGAATGGATTTTCATTTTTAAATGGAGGTCTTTAATTAGATCCAAGTAAGAGCCATCTACTGATCAAGTTTATTAGCACTGCCTTTGTTTCTTAGTGGCTCATCTCTCAGCATTTAGTAGCTTACCAATGTCTCCACTCTTCACTGTCAGAGAAGAGCAAAGCAGAAATTCCCGGGTCTGAAGTTTTAGATCTTCAGTTTTATTACCCTGTGAGGACCTACTCTTTCTTGGGTTAGAGGTTCTCCAGTTTTAGACAGTGTTAGAAACACCATCAGGGCACCTCATTTAACAGGCAGATTCTAGGGTCCCATTGTTACAGCTTCTGATCCAGTAACTGTTGATAAGAGTCAAAGGGTATGCATTTTTAGCAAGTTCTCAAGGTGATTCTAGACCAGGTGCCCTGAGGCCCAGACTTGGTGAATGATGGTATATGCTTACCTTTGGCAAAAATTGAGAGCTGTTAGGATGTTTTCTGAGAAACTTGTATGCAACACAAGAAGCAACAGAACTGGACATAGAACAACGGACTGGTTCAAAATTGGGAAAGGAGTACCTCAAGGCTGTATGTTGTCACACAGCTTATTTAACTTATATGCAGAGTGCATCATGCAAAATGTCAGGCTGGATGAAACAAGCTGGAATCAAGATTGCTGGGGGAAATAACAACTTCAGATATGCAGATGATACCACTCTAATGGCAGAAAGTGAAGAGGAACTAAAGAGCCTCTTGAATGATGGAGAAAGAGAGTGAAAAAACTGGCTTAAAACTCTACATTCAAAAAACTAAGATCGTGGCATCTTGGCCCATCACTTCATGACAGATAGATGGGGAAAAAGTGGAAACAGTGGCAGAGTTTATTTTCCTGGGCTCCAAAATCACTGTGAACAGTGACTGCAACCATGAAATTAAAAGACACGTGCTCCTTGGAAGGAAAGCTATGACAAACCTAGACAGCTTATTAAAAAGCAGAGACATCACTTTGCTGACAAAGGTCCGTATAGTCAAAGCCATAATTTTTCCATTAGTCATGTACAGGTGTGAGAGCTGGACCATAAAAAAGGCTGAGCGCCGAAGAATTGATGCCTTCCAATTGTGCTGGAGAAGACTCTTGAGAGTTCCTTGGACAGCAAAGAGATCCAACCAGTCAATCCTAAAGGAAATCAACCCTGAATATTCATTGTAAGGACTGGTGCTGAAGCTGAAGCTCCCATTCTTTGGCCACCTCATGTGAAAAGACGACTCACTGAAAAAGACCTTGATGCCAGGAAAGATTGAGGGCAGGAGGAGAAGGGGGCGTCAGAGGATGAGATGGTTGGATGGCATTACTGACTCAGTGGACGTGAATTTGAGCAAACTCAGGGAGATAGTAAAGGACAGGAAAGGATGGTGTGCTGCAGTTCATGGGGTCGTGAAGAGTCGGACTGGACTTAGCAACTGAATAACAGCAAGGATGCATTCTCTGGCCCCTGCCTCCTCCTACTCCAAGATTACTTGATTGTAGGGTAAGCATATATGGCTTGAGATTTTTAGTATTATTTCTATAATTGTGTATTTTTGACTTTAAAGAAAAATAACTGCTAGAATGTTCTTTAACAAATATGTCTTTTATCCCTATTGAGAAAAAGAAATTAATGTTGAGTTCATAAGAGTTTTGAAGAGCAAAGCCATCATTTTGACCTATTTGTTTTCCTGGTTCCCAGACTCTTCCTTACTATTTCTCCCTTACCTAATTTTCTTATTTTAAGCCGCTGATTCTCTCCAGTGACTACTGGAAACTTAATCACCAAACAGTAGGGCCAATTCCCAGGCCCTTGCCCTCTACTTTCTGGACCAGACTGGTACCTATTAGCCCTGTCTCTCTTCTGCCCTTCCCTGTGTGACCTGCAAGGGTTAAATGAGAGCATGATGTTTATTACCTAATAGCTATTTTGAAAAAGCTTCCCCTGTTTGTTAGCATTATCCATATTGTATCTGAATGTTCTGAGGTATTTGAGTTCAGATGCTTAGAACAGATACAGAGTCCAAATGAAAATCAAGGCAAGTTTTAATATAAAATAAAGCTCCTCTCTGCTCTTATCAGATAAATTCCTTAGATGCTCACAGGCTACATGCACAAGTCATAGTTAAAATAATTTTTCTATTTTTATCTACTCTAACAAAGAGACAAAGCAATAACTATTTCAACCAAAAATAACCTCTGTCGTGATGCAGACCCACAGCAAGTGGCTGCAGCCCCTCCCCACTCCCTGCTCTCAGGATTGTTTATAGCCAGGGTGGTGATAGAGTCAACAGGATGTGGTCACAGGTCAAGGGTCAGAGGGACTATATGGTGATTTCCATGCAGTGTGTGTATAAGAGGTATTTGTCTTTTCTTATCCTGGAAATGAACTCAAGCAACATGGATGGGGATGGTTGAGTCACAATTACGTCAAAGTCAGAAAAGCCCTCATCCTTTAGAAATCTAACTAAAGCATTTTATGAACGAACGCTTGGTCCAGTCTTCTCCCTATCCTGAAAGAGTTGATGGAGGGAGCTTTTACAAAGAGTGTTCTCCCTGTCTGCAGAGAGAGATATGAGAAGGAATAGCTGGAATAGCCCCCCCTCCCCACTTTTGGAAAGTTATCATTTGAGGATATGAGATTTTATCTTATTGTGATCATGAGGGGGGCCTGCTGCCCAGGGACTCCAGGTGGCAGATGGAAGTAGTCTGAGTTTCCCCTGACATTTGGAGATGCTATACTAACCATGGGACCACCCACCTTTGGATTTCAGAATGGCATGGGCACGTAGCCATCCCTCCCCTCAAGGACAAAAAGTCAGACCCGGAGAGGCTTTGGGTGTGGGTGACAGGACAGAGCAGTGGATGCCGCGCTTGTGGACAAATAACTAGGGGCCAGTCCTGACTGAGGAGGTCTGATGAGCCCTGAAATCCAGACAAGCAGTCCCTCACAGGGAGGAGATGTGCTCAATACCTCTTCACATCCCCAAAGCAATCCAATCGTTTTCTTTGAACATGGACATGGCCACAAGAGAAAGTGGGGAGGGTAATCTCAGAACTGCTCTGAACTGAGGGAGTTTACCGTGAACTGACCCAACAATACGTAGAATTGGGAGGTGGCCCAGAAAGCTAACTTATAGAAAAGCATGTTATTTCTTTTTTTACATATTTGAATATATGGACAAATGTACCTTTCCTCCTGAACAATCCTCTATCTCAAAATACAAAACAAAAAACCAGCCTCACCTCAATCCTACTCTCTGAAGCTCTCCATCCCTTTTTCCCTGTACTGCCAAACTTTTGGAGAAAATGGTTGATACTGGGTCACTGTTCTTTGAGATCTACCTATTGCTTAACCCCTCCTCGTCTGACATCTGGCTCCAGGCTGTCAAACTTGCTGTCAAACTGGTCAGTCATTGAGAAAACAATTATTGAACTTATACCTTGAGTTATGACTTTTCCTCTTTCTGACTTAAATAAGTAGGTTCAACTGATGATTAAAGAACCTCACCAATGTTCTACTGACCCTTCAAATGAATCCAAACCCAAACCACTATCTCCCCCTCCCCACCCCTCCCCACCAATCAGCTTAACCCTCCTGGTCTGTGAGCCTCCAACAAGATGAAAACTTCTGGGTCACCTTTAATCCCCTCCCACCTCCTGTTCTCCATCTAACTCATTTCAAGTCTCTTTACTTTGAGGGCTACCACAGAGGGTTGATGTGAAAGCCCAATAAGTCAGATCTCTGTGGTTATTAACTAGAAGTGTGCTTCAGAATCACCTGTGTTACACACAGAAAGATCAGAAACAAACAACCTAAAAATGATGCCCCCAGTCCCACCTCAGATGGACTTACTCTGAATGTGGGGCCCAATCAATATCAAAGTCTCCCTCATCTGTGCTCTGTGGACAGATCAGAAGGGACTCCTGCCTTGTTGTCCAGTTGCTTCCTGTGTCTTCCCAGCCAAACAGGAGCTGCTCTGCCCTGCCTTACTCCAGGGTCTTCCTGGTATCCAGCCCAGGGCTGGAATGAAGCCTACTGGGTTCCCTACTGATTGGGTGGAGGATGCTTCCCAAATGCAACAAACAG
>NW_011494826.1:1142623-1143645 GCF_000754665.1 Bison bison bison | reverse complement strand
CAAACAGGTGTACCTGTAAGAAGTCAAGAGCCGCCATAATGCTTCAGAACACAGGTTTGAGCCATTTTGATTCTTTACATCAGGGATCCAGGGTCTCGTGTACCACTCCCTCTGACAAATCAAGAGTCCATCGGAAACTGGTTTCTGCACTTCAGGGACGTGTATACAGCTCTTACAGGTGGCTTCAGCTGGGAGCCCTCCTGAACTAGGAAGGGTCCCTGAGGCACAAAACTCATTCACTGGCTCCCTCATTCAGGCTGATTCAAGACTCAAGGATCCATGCAGTCAGCTGGTAGGGCTAGGTTCCCAGTGGTCATCGGTTAATCAGCTCACCCAGGTGGCATCCAGTTAGTTGGGCATTTTATTCAATCCTTCATTTATTCCTGCAGGCCTCTGTCACAGAACCATTCACCCAACAGATATTTACTGAGAGCCTACTAAGTGCCAGACACTCTCTTCACACAGGAGACAAAACGGATGATAACACAAGGAACACTGGACCCTTGAAACCTACCAGGCTGGTGTTGGGCGGATTCTCAGGAGTTCTGGGGCCTGGAGATCAATGTCCGGCACCTGGCTGAACGCACTTTCCACTCTTCATCTCTTCCTGCTTTGCTCCTTTCGGTGGCTGGAGCTCCCAAGCCACAGGTAGGAAGGTCGAGGCAAGGATGAGGTGGCCACTGGGAAAAGGAGAGACAAAAACAAGAAAATAGGGGGAGTGTAGTGGGAAAGGAGCGTGGCCAGGAGCATTTATCCAAGTGGCTACCTTCATTGTCTTAGGGAGAGGGTCTGGTAGAGAGGACAGATGCTTCGAGGCGGAGAAGGGTGGGCCAGCCTCCGGGCCCAGGGGTTCGGCCGGCTCTGCCAGCTAGCCTGGGGTTCTCGGGGCGCTGGCGGGGCGCGGGGCGGCGCGGCGGGGGCGCGCGGCGGGAGGGGCTGTGCGCGGCGCGGCCCCCGAGCGCGCGGGGCCTGGCGAGGAGCGCGCCGGCCCGGCTCGGCGCCGGTACCCCAGGCGCGGGTGG
>NW_011494826.1:1137688-1142426 GCF_000754665.1 Bison bison bison | reverse complement strand
CCTCTGCCCATCACCCTCTGCAGCCAGCAGGATCGGAGAGGCACAGGCGGCCCCGGCAGCCCGGTCCCGGAGGGATGCGGTGGAAGGGCGAGCGGCGGACGCCGAGGTGGAGGGGACGCTCGATGCCAACGCAGCCCTTCTGGGGATGCCCCTGGGCCCAGAGCTGGCCTTTTGGGAACCTTGCCATCCAGGCGCCGGGAGCTTATTTAGCGTTGAATTTAAGGTTCGCCCCGAGTGCTGGGGCTGGTTTTGCGTGTTCGCCTTCTGGGGATGAGGGTGGCTTGACTGCTCGGCTGCCCCATGTGTCCACCCGGGCCATGTTCCCAGGGGCCAGAGACCTTATCTGGTCACCATGGACAGCGAACCAGGTGAGCGCGTAGATGTCAGGTTAAAACTACTGAATGGAAGTGTTGCAAGAGGCTGGGTTGGCCTGCTTTTGGCATCTTGGCATCACTGTTTTATTGGCTCAGTGCTTTTGGAAATGGAATCACGTCTACGAAAGCTGGTTAAGTTAGATGTGTCGGAAGCTGGATGCGCATTAGCGGAGCCTCAAAGGGAGTGTGTGTGCGTGCGTGTGTGTGCTCAGTCATGTCCGACTCTGCGACCCCATGGACTGTAGCCCGCCAGGTTCCTCTGTCCAAGGAATTTTCCAGACAAGAATACTAGAGTGTGTTGCCAGTTCCTACTCCAGGGGATCTTTCCGACCTAGGGATAGAACTGGCGTCTGTTGCGTCTCCTGCATTGGCAGGCAGATGCCTTATCACTGCGACACCTGGGAAGCCCCATGTTCAACTACTGATTGAAGAATAAAACTTTAGCCCATTGGTTTTGTTTATGGAAAAATGGTAATGATTTTCTACCAGCTTAGCTTTTGAGCTGATTTTTAAGTACGACCTTAATTATGTTTGTTTTCAGTTGGCATGGAGCTGAAAGTATGAAGGTTTCCAGAATGTAGAGGATAATTAGTTTGTCTTTGTTCTTATTCAGAAGTAGGGTAAGACACTTACTGTGTGTCCCTACTAGGGAAATGAAAAGAAAGTATTCTCAGCCAGTGTCTTGAAAAATTCTCTCCAGATCTTGACCACGTCTGCAGCTTAAAGATCCACAGTTCTTTTACTGTTAGTGTAAAGGTGATCCTGGAAAGGGCTTCTCCTAGATGCAGAGTTCTTTGGTCAGTTCTCAGCTTGCCTGCATTTTATAATTACTCCCAGAGCTTTCAAAAAGCCTTGAGCCTCAGTATTTTTATTTTTTTAAAGTAATACATCTCAGATTTTAATCTGAATCAGAATCTCCTGGAGGGCTTATTATCACAGGTTGCTGGCTCCCACTTGCAAAATCTGCAATTCAGTAAGTCTGTGTTGTAGCCTGAGAATTGATGTTTTATTCAAGTTTCAGGTGTTGCTGAAGCTACTATGCTCCCTGTCTTCTCTCTGTAGATGTGGGAATGACAGGTGAGAGGCAGGTAGGAGCACAGAGAGACGGTCACTTCTTCAGTCCTGTCAATGTGTTGCAGGTACATGGCATCGTGAACATATATCACACCTGGGCAGTGTTGCCTTTGGGCTACAGTGGACGCTTTCTCTATTTTTGTCCCCAAAGAAATTTACTCTTGAGAGAAAAATTGGTTCTAAAGTTAAGCAAAACCAGAATCCTCTCCAGTTATTCCTGGAAGTAATCCAGAAGGACTTTTTTTTTTTTTTTACAAATGTGGTATGTAAAGGTATATAAAATACACAGATATTTTAAAAATATTTGCCTGGCAACTTATAATGTTCACAAGAAGAATGCCCAGACAACATGCCCTCTGAAGGCAGATTCCAGAGGAAGAATGGAGACTCTGAGGGCCTCACCTTGGTTTTCAGAGAGGTGTGGTGAAATGGGAAGGATCTTTGAGACCATCAAACTAAACTCCCCTTGGGCAATTCATATGTTTATTTGTAAAATTCAGGTTTATGAGATCTTAAAAGGTTGAAACAATTGGGAGGAACTATAGTGGAAAAAAAAGGAGACTAGTAGGGGATAAAAAACAAACCCAAACTCTGTTAGTATGAGCAGCTTGGTTATTATATAAAGTGGTGGTACTTAAGTATTTGGCCTATGTTTCTTGAGTTTCTCAGTAACAAGTATTCCAGATAGTTTTGTGTTTCCAGATCACAGTGAAGTACTTTTCTCTTTTTCTTCCATTTGTGTCACTTGTTCCATTATTAGTACTTGCCCTTATGAGTCTTTATTGTTAAAGTCACTGTAATCTGTTTAGAAGTGTAATTTCTTAGGAACAGCCAGGCATATTTGGGCAATGTTGGAAATATATAATTGTATTATGCCCTGGCAATCTCGGGCCCTTCTTGCTGTGGATGAATATTTGGTTTTATCAGGAAAACTTCTAGTCCCCATCTGCTTGCTCCTGGTTTACTGGTTGGTTGTCTATCATTTTGGCTGGGTACATCCAGGTTACTACCCCACAAGCCATTCCTCCTCCTGCTACTGGTCGACAACCTGCACTTTACTTCTTCCCCACCCTACTTATCCCAGCAGTGATTTCTACTCTGTGCCTAGTCCTGGAGGATAGAAGGAAGAGACAGCAGGGGAGGGAAAATCAAATTTAGACCCTACACAGGTGAAGGTTAGCAAGCTCTGCCAAATAGCTACTCAAGATGTTTAGGACTTAGGATGT
Source organism: Bison bison bison (assembly GCF_000754665.1). NCBI lineage: Eukaryota > Metazoa > Chordata > Mammalia > Artiodactyla > Bovidae > Bison > Bison bison. The sequence goes on along the minus strand of NW_011494826.1, from coordinate 1,139,752 downwards.
TGAGTATTTAAAAGAAAATTGCTTGATTGTAGTAAAAGGAACTCAAATTCTTAAGTAAAATTATTTCCAGTCATAATTATTATTAAACAGCTTACAAATAATGCCAACTGAAAAACAGAGACAAAAAGAGTTAGAAAATGACTACTTTGCCACCATCATAAATAAGTAAGTAAGTTAGTGTTAGTCGCTCAGTTGTGACTGACTCTTTGCGACCCCGTGGACTGCAGCCCACAAGGCTCCTCTGTCCATGAGATTTTCCAGGCAAGGATACTGGAGTGGGTTGCCATTTCCTTCTCCAGGGGATCTTCCCAACCCAGGGATTGAACCCAGGTCTCCTGCACTGCAACCGAGCTACAAGGGAAGCCCTTGCAACCATCATAGATTACTGATTCATACAGGAATCATCTGTGGATGCTAAACTATTGTGTGAAAACCTGAACACCAGAATATTTACATTTTGGGGTAATTTCCTCACAGATTTCTTATTAATTGCACAGGGGGAAATGGTAATGTTATAGTGCAGAAACATGGGGTTCACTACCTTAACCAACCATCAAAGGTAGCATCACTAGTTAGTAATAGGGCAAGCTGGTAACCTGTGCTGCCTGATCTGAAACCTTGAGAAGGATAGAGGGTTACTTATGCCAAAAATGGGTACCCTGGTTCTCATCAGGGAGAAATATCAGACAAACCCACTTTTGGAGACATTTCACAAAAGTCAGTGTCATGAAAGATGGCTGAGGCACTGTTCTAGAATGAAGGAGACTAAAGAGATACGTAAATGCAATAGATGGTTTGGATAAGACCCAAATTAGGAAAAAATGCTACCAAGGACAATATTGTGATAATTGGGAAATCTGAGTATGGATTGTATGTTGGATAATAGCCATGTTGTTGTACAGTCACTAAGTCATGTCCAACTCTGTGACCGCATGGAGTGTAGCACACCAGGCTTCCCTGTCCTTCACTATCTCCTGGAGTGTGCTGAAACTCATGTCCATTGAATCAGGGATGCCATCCAACCATGTCATCCTCTGTCACCCCCTTCTCCTCTTGGCCTCAGTCTTTCCCAGTATCAGGGTTTTTTCCAGAGTTGGCTCTTTGGATCAGGTGGCCAAAGTATTGTAGCTTCAGCTTCAGCACCAGTCCTTCCAATGAATATTCAGGGTTGATTTTCTTTAGGATTGACTGGTTTGATCTCCTTCCTATCCAGGGAACTCTCAAGAGTCTTTTCTAGCACCACAGTTCAAAAGCATCAATTCTTTGGCCCTGAGCTTTCTTTATGGTCCAACACTCACATCCATACATGACTACTGGAAAAACCATAGCTTTGACTAAATGGACCTTTGTCAGCAAAGTGATGTCTCTGCTTTTTAATACACTGTCTAGATTTGTCATAGCTTTTCTTCCAAGGAGCAAGCATCTTTTAATTTCATGGCTGCAATCACAGTCTGTAGTGATTTTGGAGTCCAAGAAAATGAAATCTGCCACTGTTTCCCCATCTATTTTCCATGAGGTGATGGGACTGGATGCCATGATCTTCGGTTTTTGAATATTGAGCTTTAAGTCAGCTTTTTCCCCTCTCCTCTTTCGCCTTTATCAAGAGGCTCTTTAGTTCCTTTTCACTTTTTGCCATTAAAATAGCCTTGTATCAATGCTAAATTCCATAAATAGGATGTTTTAACTGCAGTTTGGAAGGGACCATCTTTCTTAGGAGAAACTGGAGTCTTTAGGGGTAAAGGGACATGATGTCTGCAACAAAATCTCAAATGGTTTAGGAGAAAAATGCTCATGTGTATGTGTGCACTTGTGTGTGTATGTGTGTTATACAAGAAAAGAGAGAAAATGTGCCAGACCTTAGCATTTGGTGAATCTAGGAGTTCTTTGTACTATTCTTCCAAGTCTTCTGTAAATTTGCAAATCAAAACATATGGTTCCATGTAAATTTTAGGATTATTTGTTCTAGTTCTGTGAAAAATGTCATGGGTAATTTCCTGAGTGTTCATTGGAAGGACTGATGTTGAAGCTGAAACTCCAATACTTTGGCCACCTGATGCAAAGAGC
>NW_011494826.1:1126915-1137588 GCF_000754665.1 Bison bison bison | reverse complement strand
GGTTGGATGGTATCATTGACTCAATGGATATGAGTGTGGGTAGACTCCAGGAGTTGGTGCTGGACAGGGAGGCCTGGGGTGCTGCAGTCCATGGGGTCACAAAGAGTCAGACATGACTGAGCAACTGAAATGAACTGAATTTGATAGCTCAGTCATATCTGACTCTTTGCAGCTGCATGGACTGTAGCCCGCCAGACTCCTCTGTTCATGGGATTTTTCAGGCTGGAATACTGGAGTGGGTTGCCATTTCCTCCTCTGGGACATCTTCCTGACCCAGGGATCGAACCAGTGTCTCCTGCATTGGCAGGAGGATTTTTTACCCTTGAGTCACCTGGTAGGGATTGTATTAAATCTGTGGATTGCTTTGGGTAGTATGGCCATTTTAATAATATTCAGTTCAGTTCAGTTGCTCAGTTGTGTCTGACTCTTTGTGACCCCAAGAGCTGCAGCATACCAGGCTTCCCTGTTCATCACCAACTCCTGGATCCTACTCAAACGCATGTCCATTGTGTCAGTGATGCGATCCAACCATCTCATCCTCTGTCATCCTCTTCTTGAAACAGTATTAATTCTTCCAATCTAAGATCATTGGATATCTTGTCATTTCCTTGAATCATCTTCAATTTCCCTTATTAATGTTTTATAGTTCTTAGCATACAATTCTTTTAACCTCCTCAATCAGGTTTATTCCTATGTATTTTTCTTTTTTTAGTGTGATTTCTAAAAGGAATTGCTTTTTTTAAACATCCCCTTTCTGACATATATGTGTAACTGAATCACTTTGGTATATGACAGAAATGAACACAATATTGTGAATCAACTATACTTCTATTAAAAAAAATAAAAAACAACAGTCTGGGATGTTGATTTTTAACTCTAGGCATTTTTGTCTAATATTTTGGAGTTTACTTATTGAGCAAAATAATACTGAAAGACTTAATTCTAGACTCCTAAATCTGGTTTGAGATGATAATGTTCACAAAACTTTTTATTGTGGAAAATTTCATATACATATGAAAGAACCGAGAATAGGATAATGAACCCAATGTACTCAGGTAACCCAGCTTTAAAAATTATCAGCATTTTGCATCTGCCTATCTTCACACCCCCTTTTTAGGTGCTGTTTTTGAAAGCAATTCCAAGATATCATGTTATTTCAATCACTGATGGTTAGTATGCCTCTGTGTACACTTTTTTCTTCCCATAACCCCCATGCTGCTCTTGCACTTAAGAGAAGTAACGATTCTGCAATTAGTGATGATAATGTTTAGAACTTGTTAGCGATGCAAGATAGTAACCAGAGTTCTGAGAAATGCTCTGATTTGACATGTATGGGTTGTGGATTTGTTCTAAGTTTGAAAAGTTGAGAGAGCCTGGGTAATTACAAATGGTGTAGAAGAAAGGGTGTGAGAAGCTGCTTATTCTTGTTTTGTTTTGCAAACACCTCCTCCTGTTTTTAAACCAAGAATTAAATTCCAGGAAAAAACATAAATATGGGTATGGAGACAGTGTTCTGAACTGATTTACTCATTTGATGCTACCCTGATGAAACGTTCTGAAATTAATTTCAGAATTAATTTCTAATTAATAGAATGATTAATTTCATACTATTTAGAATTCCCCAAGTTTAAATTTCAGCATGGCATCTTTGATTTAGAAAGCTCAGTGAAGTTTTTTCTTGACTGAGCTGACTTTCTAATGTTTTGAAATAGAAATGGGCCAAATCTCTTGGGAGGAGTGAACCTCCTAAGTGTGGGTAGATGTGGATGGCAGTTGTTCTTTTAGGTCCCTAGGGTATCATTTAGTAATTAACTACTATGGTTTAGCCTTATGGGTTGGTTAAAACATGCCCATTATGCCATTTGACAATGGTTATCTGTATGTTAAAATGATCATAAAATTGATTGATAGCTCTTTGTAATAAATTAGGGCAGTTTCTGAAGCTCATATATATTGCAAATAAAGTTCTTATCAACCTTCCATTAAGGGACTATACACAACTGATTTTAGGCACTTTAAATTTAAGCACAGATACCATTCCTTTACTTTTTTTTTTTTTTTTTTTTGCTGATCTGCGCAGCATGCGGGATCTTAGTTCTCCAACCCAGGATCAAATCCGTGCCCCCTGCATTGGGAGTGTAGGGACTACTACACTCTACTGGACTGCCAGGGAACCCCCTTCATTAGATTTTCTTATTGCCAGAGTATATTATTTTTGAGAGTTCTGATTTTAGGAATGCACTAAATCACATTTTATACTTTAACTTACAATGGAGCAAAGATTAAGAGACATATAATGATTTTATCCACCCTATTTGAAAAAATTTCCCTGGCTTACATACTAATATATTTATACACTACCTTAATTATAATCTTTTTACCAGTCAAAGTTAGATTTTCAATTGACTTAGCTCAATAGAAATTTTGAGCTTGAGGAACTCAGTGTGGGATGGTGGAAGACAGCACAGACCCAGTTTCAGAGCTACCCACATTCCAAACTCTGGCCCTGCCATTCTGGCTGCATAACCTTAGGAAGTTGTTTTAACTTCCCAGAGGTTTGTCTTATTCCACATGAAGAGTTGCAAGAATTAACTGAGCTTGTGCACACAGTAGCCATTAAATATTTCTCTTCTCATTCCCTACAACATTCTTCCTGTAATGTGTACCTTGTGTTACAAGAACAATCTGACCTTCAGAAATGGGGTCCCCAGTCATTGGTTCCATTTTTCCTTGTGAAGAATATAAGGAAAGTCGCTCAGTTGTGTCCGACTCTTTGCGCCCCCGTGGACTGTAGCCTGCCAGACTCCTCCATCCATGGAATTTTCCAGACAAGAATACTGAAGTGGGTTGCCATTCCCTTCTCCAGGGGATCTTCCCTAGCCAGGGATCGAACCTGGGTCTCCCACACTGCAGGCAGACTCTTTACCGTCTGAGCCACCAGGGACTGCTGAAGAATATAAAGTGAAGACCAAATGACCTGTTTGAAAATGAAGACTCCAAGGAAGAGACTCGAGGAAAAATCACCTGAAGGTACAGAACTCAGATTTTAAATAGAAGTATTGATGGGCTTCCCAAGTGGCTCAGTGGTAAAGAATCTGCCTGCAGTGCAGGAGATGTAAGTTCAGTTTCTGGGTGGGGAAGATCCCCAGAAGGAAATGACAACCCATTCCAGTATTCTTGCCTGAGAAACCCCATGTACAGAGGAGCTTGGTGGGCCACAGTCTGTGGGGTCGCAGAAGTCGTGGGGACATGACTGAACAACTAAACAGCAACATTAATTGTGATGTGTTCTTCCCTGAGGCTTATCATTTTGCACAAATGTGATGCGACACATGGGCTTGTGGTGCATGTGCACACGTACAGCTTTGAACAACTTGTGAGGTTTCAGTGCCAGGCATTTAGAGGGGTCCAATAACTACCATTTTTATTGAAGATCCAGGAGGATTCTGGGACCGTCTCTGCTGATTGGCTCTTGGGGGCCTCTCTGGGCTTTGTGATGTGCCCCTCGTGTGTGGCCATGACTGATGGGCAGCTGTAGCACCGGGTGGAGGTTGCTTCAGGGTGTATCCTCAGCGTTTGATGCCCTCCTGGCTCTCAAGTCTCAAAAAAGCTTGTCCAATAATGGTGATAAACCTGAGCATGTTGCTGGTGGTCTAAAAAGGCTTAACCTTCTAGTAATGCCCGTATGTAATGACCTCATCTGCCTGCTCTCTCTATCGGTCCTGACTTTGGCCATCCAGGCTCTGATAGTAGCCTGCCTTTGTCTCACTTGTGCCGCTGGGGGGCTGGTCTCTGCACATCTTGATAGTTCCATGGTTTCCCTTGCTTCCCAGCTCATGCTTTAATCTTTGTACCTGCCAATCATGATTTTCCTTTGGTTTCACTATTCCTTTGGGTTTTGCCTGAGATACACTGCTCTGTCCGTCTCAGGTTTGTAGAGTCCCCAGAAGTTAGGTTGTCTTCAACCAGCCCTCTCCTGCTTCTCCATGGAGGTAGAGGACAACCCTCAGCCCCTACCACCCTTTCCTCAGGCTATTTAGAGGTTCACTGCTATGTTTTCCCTAATGGGTCTGTTTGTACAGAGTCAGCTGTTAGAGTTTAGGCATGATAATTACCATCATAATTATAGCTATATGTGTTATATTTCTTTGTGCTTTCCCTTTATTTTTTATCTATTACTGAGTAGCAAATTACAACAAACTCAGTGGATTAAAACAACACACATTTGTTATCCCTCTAGGCCAAGAGTCTGGGCAGGCTTCTGAAAGTCAGGAGTCTTGCAAGGTTGCAATTAAGGTGTCAGCCAGGGTTGGATTCTCATCTGAAGAACTGAGGCTTGACTGGGGAAGGATCCCCTTCTAAGCTAACATAGTATCACCAAGACTCAGGCCCTGTAAATACTCAGGCTGGTGGGCTGATGGACTGAGAACGTTAGTTTCTTGCTGGCTCTTGACTAGAGGTCATCCTTAGATACTAGCCTCAACAATATGGCCACTTTATCAAAGTTAGGAAGGAACAGAATCTCCTAGAAAGACAGGCATTAACAATCCTTGTCATATTCTGTTGGTTGGAAGCAAGTTATAGATTCTGCCTAAACTTGAAGGGATTGAACAAGAGTGGACAACTAGGAGATGGGGACAATTGAAGACCGTCTTGAATTCTGTCTGCCATACTCCCATTAAACTTTTTAATCTATATCTTCAATTGGACTTTTTTTTGGAGTATCACATTCCTCTTTAAAACTTTAGACAACATTAGGTTGTTAAGGTCCTGATAATTGCCTTCCTTAGAAACTAATGGCCCTCCCACCTACAGAGAGCTGATGTGCTGTAGGAAGGATGGTGGTAGAAGAGGGGCAGGGAAGGTAATGTTTGACCTTTAGCTATTATTGGAAAAGTCATATCCGAATGATATACTGCTTTAGGGAGCTTGAAATAAGCCGAAGCCTGTATGCTTAGTGAATTCATTTCATGAAAGCTGTTAGAAATTTATAAAAATTAAAATACCCAAAGTCTTATTTTTGGGAGTTAAAAAGTAAAGGAAAACAGGACAAACTAAAATTTGGGTTGAAAGCTGGTGAAGGACACAGACTGAGAAAAATAAGGGGATGAGAATTGTATCAATCCTCTCTTAGGGACAAAAGGATTTTAATTTCATTAAGCCGCCTTGCTTGTGTGTGAGGCATTACATGGGAGATTACATGTAAATAATAAGAGATTATTTACAGTTTAAGCCTCTATATGCTTGTACTGTATTCTCTTTCCAGTGATTTTATTCATTTTAAATCATTGTTTTTGAGTTAGTAACAGGGTGACAGATAACTGAAAACTGGATAGTTCCTGACTGGCTGATAGTTTTGTGTAATGACAAACTACTGTTTGAATTCTTGCTTTACAATTATTGACTCTAAGTTAGAGCTTAGAAAATGAAGCTATCATAATAAGTTTTGCCTGATGGAAAGTATTGATTTTGATTGCATGTCTCTTTCTTGAAACTTGGGACACTTTCATTTTTGGTTGCTATTTATCACCTGAAAGCTATTCTATAGTGAAAGAGCTGTAACTAGAGTCATTAGCTCCTTGTAATTGAGGTAAGACTATCCTAGTCTTTAGAAATTGAGTTAGATCCTTGAGACAAACATTTCTGTTTTTATCCAGTAAAATCAGCCTATGTAAAATGAAAGGGAAGGACTCCCCCTGGTGGTGGACTTTGCTGGCTAAGACTCTACACTCCCAAAGCAGAGGACCCAGGTTCAATCCCTAGTCAGGGAACTAGGTCCTGTATGCCACAGCAAAGACCTGGTACAGCCAAATAAATATTAAAAGGAATAAAATGAAAGGGAGAGTCTGAAATCATTTTATTAAAAAGGTGTCTCTCCTACATTGTGGTCCAAACCACATGCTGTTTTCTCTCTGAAGTCTTTATCACTCTCCCAAACAGAATCCATCATTTATTGTATATAAATTTCTTAAGTTATATTTTTCTATTTTAACCCCTGTCTGTTCTATATGCCTCTTGAGGAAATGATCTACTTTTATGTATATTTCCTCAACTTTGTCATTCTATTGAATAAGTATGGTGGCCTGCATAGACTAACCATGCACATGTTTGCTAAATTCAGTCTATTTCTCTACTGTGAGCCTCCTCTTTTTCCTGGCTCCCATCCTTTACTCACTTCTCACAGTGTGGACCTGGGAACCCAGGGTGGTCAAAGTGCCTAAGAATTATAGAGGGTCTGCAAGGTCAAAACTCCTTTTATGCTGTCATTGACCCTTGAACAAAGTGTTCTGTTTCTCACTCTGCACACATACTTATAGGCCCAGCTTCTATGATTCTGTGAGTTTGGGAGGTGAAGGTATCCAGTGGTCTTTCCCTTCATTATCTGGGCTCTTCCTGAAGACCCTGTTTTCAGTACAGAACTTCATCCTTAACACCAGATGACTGGTTTCCAAACCCAGAGCCTCTCTGCCATAGTGTCTTTGTCAGTGTAGGCCACCATAATAGAATAACACAGACTGAGTGGCTTAAGCAACAGTTTCTCCTGATTTTGGAGGCTGGAAGTCTAAGATCAAGGTGCCCACAGGGCTGGTTTCTGGCGAGGATCCTCTTCCTGACTTGCAGATGGCTGCCTTCTCACCGTGTCCTCTTATGTCTCCTCCTCTTGATAAGACATCGGCCTTTTGAATTAGGGCCCCATTCATATGACCTCATTTTACCTTAATTACATCTTTACAGGCCCTGTCTCTGAATACAATCACATTAGGGGTTAGTGAATTATGCATTTTAGGGGAGCACAGTTCAGTTGCTAGTGTTAGGAAAGAAATAGTCCTCTGGCTTCATTAGCAGAAGCCGGGGCCTTCTGGATTCTGAGTGCTTTACAAGTCCTTCAGCCCATTCCTCTGTTTCAGTCTTGGTCCCTCTTTGCCACTTACAATTACAGAGTCATTCTGGGATTCTACAACATGTATTGGCTTGCTTATTGTGATGTATCCCCTGTAGTAGTTTGGGGAAAGATGAGCAAGATTTGGTTTTTTGCTATCTCCTTCCAATCTTCCAATGATGTGTTGATCTTTTCACCTACTCTTGTTTCTCCCTTGCTCTTTTAGTTTAGTTTTAGTTTAGCTTTTAGTCTGGTTTTTACCTTTTCTCTAGTTTCAGAGATGCAGAAATGGAGATAAATGCAAGTGCACTTATATGTAGAATCTAAAATATACAACACACAAATGAATTTAAAAAGAAGCAGACTCATAGATATAGAGAACAAACTATTGATTATCTTGTTGCCTAACATAGTTGCACAGGAATTATAATGTACATACTTAAATTTTCTCAGTCTACTTCTAATCAATATTGTGTTATTTCAATGGAATGTAGAAATCTTACCACCATTTAAGTCCCTAGTGACTCCCTCCCCAACCCCTTATATTTTCTAGTTATATGTTTTATTCACATCTATTACGGACTGAATTGTGTCCCTCAAAAATTCGTGGGTGGAAATCTTAACTCCCAGAACTTTAGAATGTGACTGTATTTGGCAATAGAACCTTTAAAGAGGTAAAATTAAAAGTTAAGTTAAAATGAAATCATTAGGGTGGGCCCTAATCCAGTATGACTGGTGTCCTTATAAGAAGAGGAAATCTGGACATAGAGGGAAGAGAATGTGAAAACACGAGGAGAAGACAGCCATCTACCAGCATGAGAGAGGCTTCAGAGGAAATCACATCTGCAACACTTTGAGCTCAGATTTTTAGACTCCAGAATTGTGAGAAAATAAATTCATATTGTTTAAACCACCCAGTCTGTGGTACTTTGTTTTGGCAGCCCTAAAAACCACTACACATACATTGAAAATCCCATAAGACAGAGTTAGAAGTTTTGCTTTCAAAAGTCAAACATATTTTAAAGAACTCAAGAGGAGAATTGTTTATTACATTCACCCAAATATTTATCATCTTTGTTACTGTTCTTCATTCCTGATAAGCCAAATATTTCCCGGTTCTTTAATTTTATCACTTGAAAAAAAAACAAAAAGTGTCACTTCTTTCTGGTCTCCATTATTTCAGATGAGAAGCACACCGTCTGGGTCGTTATTCCACTATAGGTAGCAATGCATTGTTTCTCTCTGACTGCTTTCAGGATGTTTTGTTGTCTTTAGTTTTTAGAAATTTAAGTCTGGGTGTGGATTTCTTGGGCTTTTCCTATTTGGGATTTATTCAGCTTCTTGATTTTTTAGATTTATGTCTTTCTCCAAGTATGGGAACTTTTGTTGTTATTTCTTTTCTTTAAAATTTATTTATCTACTTTTGGCTGTGCTGGGTCTTTGTTGCTGCATGCAGGCTCTAGTTACAGCGAGATGGCTTACTCTCTAGCTGTGGTGCACAGGCTTCTCGCTGCAGTGGCTTCTCTTGTCGTGAGGCATGGGCTCGGGGGCATTCGGGCTCAGTGGTTGTGGCACATGACTTAGATCGTTGCCTCGTGGCTTGTGGAATCTTCCCAGACCAGGCATCAAACCCAAGTACCCTGCACTGACAGACAGATTCTTAACCACTGAATTACCAGGGAAGTCCATCAGTCGTTATTTTTCAAATAGTTTTTCAGTCCTGTGTTCTTTCTCCCCACCTTCTGGGATTCTGATGGCACAAATGCTGGATCCTTTGTTATTGTCCCACAGCTACCCTTTTCTCTCTATTGTTTGGACTGAACAATTTCTGTTGATAAATCTTTAAGGTCCCTTGAAGACCTTGGATTCTTCTGTCATTTCCATTTGGCCAATGAACCCAGACAATGATTTTTAAAAAGATTTTTGGTTACTGTATTTTTCAGTTCCAATAGTTCTACTTCATTGTTCTTTATATCTTCAGTATGTTTCTGAGATTTGATTTTCCATTTGTTTGAAGAGGTTTATCATTTTTGTTTAGAGCATTTTAGAAATAACTGCTTTAAAATCTTTGCCATGTGATTCCAACATTTGTGTCCTCTTGGTGTTACTGTTGTTGATTGCCTTGTTCTTGTTTGAGATTTCCTATTTTTGGTATGATAAATACGTTTGGGTTGTATCTTAGACATTTTGAGTATTACATGAGACTGCCTCCAAAAGTATCATGTTTAAGTAGGAACCAATCAGCCAGCTTAGGTTCAAAACTCATGTTCTCAGCCTTTTATGGGCTGTGGTTTGACTGTCAGTTTGGTTTTCATAGCCTTTGTTTTGCTATTCTGGTCTGCTCTGATTGATTACCCACAGGCTAATTTGAAACCTGGGTGGTATTTCTCATTATAGCTCAGTTCTCAAACTTCTTCTGTATTGATTTAGATTGATTCCATGCATAGACCATTTGGCTTCCCTGGTTGCTCAGACAGTGAAGAATCTACCTGCAATGCAGGAGATGTGGGTTCAGTCCCTGGAATCTACCTGCAATGCAGGAGATGTGGGTTCAGTCCCTGGGTTGGGAAGATCCCCTGGAGGGGGAAATAGCAACCCATTCCAGTAATTTTGCCTGGGAAATCCCATGGACAGAGGAGCCTGATGGGTTATAGTCCGTGGGGTCGCAAAGAGTCAGACATGACTGAGTGACTAACACTTTCTTTCTTTTCATGGACCATTTAGGTTATACAAATTTTCATATATGACCATTTCATGTACAGATTTATGAGATTCCTTTATCCAGTTTCCTCTTCTCTGTGTCTTTGGTTCTCTCTAGTTGAAAGGAGGTGGGTGCTGGCTTGTTTGCTCTCCTTTACTTGGTACAGTGCCTGTGGTGGTCAACAGGGTTTCTCTATGTGCTGTGTGGCCTCTGTGGGGACTATGCCCAGGAAGAGAGGAAGGGGCACTGTCTTACTCCTTTTATCTTAGTGCCAAGCAGGCATGGTCAATGGGGCTACACCCACCATCTCTGCAGCACCTGGTGGGAAGGGAGATGAATGCTGTCTCTGCTCAATTAGCGTGGGGCAAGGAAGGTCAGCAGTATTCCTCCTTTGGCCTTCAGCAGTGCCTGGGAGGAGGCCGAGCGATGTGGCTGTGTCGTGATGTTTTCTAGAGTAGGCTAGGCTTATTCGAGAGGGTTCGTTCCTCTAGGGCTATCCTTTTTAAGTCCTGTGGCTAGAGAGAGCAGCTCTCAATTAGGGATGATACGCCCTTCAGGTGATACTTGACAGTGTCTGAAGACATTTTTTGTTGTCACAACTGATGTTGTTATTGGCATCTAGTGGCCAGAGGCCCGGGATGCTGCTAAATACATATCAGGGCCCCAACAACAGAGGGATTTCTGGGCGAAATGTCAGTAGTGTCAAGGTTGAGAAACCCTTAACCACAGAGAGTAGGTTTTTCTTGCAGCTTTAAAAAATATATATATATTTATTCCAACTTCTCCAGAAATGGAAGTCCCCTCAATATTTTAATGTATTATTTATTTTTTAATCCTTTGGCATCTATCATTGATGAGTAACATAATTTATTTTTTGGGGCTCCAAAATCACTGCAGATGGTGATTGCAAGCATGAAATTGAAAGATGCTTACTCCTTGGAAGGAAAGTTATGACCAACCTAGATAGCATATTGAAAAGCAGAGACATTACTTTCCCAACAAAGGTCCGTCTAGTCAAGGCTATGGTTTTTCCAGTGGTCATGTATGGATGTGAGAGTTGGACTGTGAAGAAAGCTGAGCACCAAAGAATCT
>NW_011494826.1:1125021-1126790 GCF_000754665.1 Bison bison bison | reverse complement strand
TCCAACCAGTCCATTCTGAAGGAGATCAGTCCTGGGTGTTCTTTGGAAGGAATGATGCTAAAACTGAAACTCCAGTACTTTGGCCACCTCATGCGAAGAGTTGACTCATTGGAAAAGACTGTGATGCTGGGAGGGATTGGGGGCAGGAGGAGAAGGAGATGACAGAGGATGAGATGGCTAGATGGCATCACTGATTCGATGGACGTGAGTCTGAGTGAACTCCGGGAGTTGGTGATGGACAGGGAGGCCTGGCATGCTGTGATTCATGGGGTCACAAAGAGTTGGACATGACTTGAGTGACTGAACTGAACTGAACATAATTTATAATTTAAGGTAAAATGTCTTATCTCTGATTGATTTTAATAATTCCCCTTTTTCTTTTATGTTAAGTTTAACCTTTATGTGTATAGGTGTGGATTTTTTTTAAAGACAACATTTTTCTAGAGCAATGTAAGGTTCACACACACACACACAAAAAATTGAGAGGCAAGTACAGAGATTTCCTGTATACTACGGCCCCCACACATGCATAGCCTGTCCCATTGTCAGCATCACTTGTTATCAAGGCTGAACCTTTGGTGACTGTCCAAATCCAGTTGCACCAGGAATCTGGACAATGTATAATGACATATACCCATTATTATTGTCATGCAAAGTATACTTCCTCTTTGGAAGTGGTATCTCATTGTTTTAATTCACATTTTCCTGATGAGATATTTTCATACGCTTGTTTTACATCTGAATACATTTTTTTCTTGAGGTGCTCACGAAAATTTGGTCTATTTTTAAAAATTTCATTTTTAATTGGAAATGAATTGCTTTACAGCATTGTGTTGGTTTCTGCTGGATAATAACATAAATCAGCCATAAGCATACATACATCCCCTCCCTCTTGAACCTTCCTGGTCTATTTTTAAAAATTTGAGTGGTTTGTTTTCTTCTTGTTGAGGTATATAATTCCTTGTATATTTTGGACAGCTCTCCTTTATCAGATGTGTCTTTTACAAATATTTTCTTCTAGTCCGTGGCTTGTTTTCTACTTCTCTTGACGTTGTCTTTCACAGATCAGAAGTTTTTACTGAAGTCCAGTTTATCTGTTCTTTCATGGGTCCTGCCTTTTGTGTTGTATCTAAAAAGGCATCACCATATCCAAGGCCAGTTAGGTTTTCTCCTATGTTATCTTCTAGGAGCTGGATACTTATGTGTTTTACATTTAGGTTTATAATCTTTTTCAAATTATTTTTTTGTGAAGAATGTAAGGTCTGTGTCTAGATTAATTTTTTTTGTATGTGATGTCCAGTTGTTCCTGTACCATTTGTTGAAGAGACTATCTGTGCTCCATTATAATGCCTTTGCCTTTGTCAAAGATCGGTTGACTATGCGGAGTCTATTTCTGGGCTGTCTTTTCTGTTCCACTAGTCTGTTTATTCTTCCTCCAATACTACACTGTTTTGATTACTATAACTACTAGTTAATCTAATATTCAGGTAACTTAAATCTTCCAACTTTGTTCTCCTTAAGTATTGTGTTGTCCATTTTGGGTCTTTTTGCCACACCACACAAACTTTAGAATCAGTTTGTTGATACCATAATAGAACTTGTTCAGTTCAGTTCAGTTGATCAGTCATGTCCGACTCTCTGCGACCCCATGAATCGCAGCATGCCAGGCCTCCCTGTCCATCACCAACTCCCGGAGTTCACTCAGACTCACGTCCATCGAATCAGTGATGCCATCTAGCCATCTCATCCTCTGTCGTCTCCTTCTCCTC
>NW_011494826.1:1119058-1124921 GCF_000754665.1 Bison bison bison | reverse complement strand
CAGGTGGCCAAAGTACTGGAGTTTCAGTTTTAGCATCATTCCTTCCAAAGAACACCAGGACTGATCTCCTTTAGGATGGACTGGTTGGATCTCCTTGCAGTCCAAGGGACTCTCAAGAGTCTTCTCCAACACCACAGTTCAAAAGCATCAATTCTTCGATGCTCAGCTTTCTTCACAGTTCAACTCTTACATCCATACATGACCACTGGAAAAACCATAGCCTTGACTAGACGGACCTTTGTTGGCAAAGTAATGTCTCTGCTTTTCAATATGCTATCTACGTTGGACATTACCTCTCTCTCTATACATTCCCCCAACTTCTTTACTTCTTAAACATTATTAGGCTGACATATTAAAGCTTCTCTTTCCATGTTTCATGTCTATTAACCACTCATCCAGTCATAATTACTTTTTTCTCTTTTCTTCCCACCCTTCTCCATCTCATAATTTCTTCAGATGTCTTATACTTAAGCAATTCTTCTTAAATTTAGTCTGGTATTTAACCTATCGAACATTTTTCATTTCAGTGATAATTTTCCTTAAAAAATTCTCATTTAGTAAAAAAAATTTGTTCTTATGGTATCTTATTTCTTTACCATGGTTTCTAAATTATTTAAAGGCATGATTCTTTTCTAGTCTATTGTTTTTCCTTCCTGCGTGTCAATTTTGGTGTCTGCTGATTCACTTATGATGATTTTTCATTTCCTCTGTGGTCTGTGATATTTAATTTTGGTAGTTTATCTTTAGTGAGAGTTTCCTGTAAGCCCTGAGCTGTGGAAGACTTGCTCAGGATAAAGATTTTCATGGTGTGTTTATTAGACCCCTAGGGATTTAGTGGTCTTGGATCACTTTTTATATTAACTATTCATCTGCCTTCTTAAGCTATGCATGGAGAAAAAACTTAGACCCCTCACCTGCGTGAGCTTAGGATTTCCATTTTTCATGGATGTTTTAACTCAGCAATGCCTGGGGCACTCAGCAATGTCTTTGCTGTTTCTGTGTTCTAGTGAGCAGGCCTTGTCAGTCTTATTTTATGCTTGCAAGAGTGTTCTTTAAAGTGATCTGTGCTTCATTTTGGCCAGGAGTTCTGGATGGAGCTTCAGTGCCTTTTATTCATCTTTGTGTAGTCCCATCATCCCTAAAACTGAGACTAAAACCCCATTGGGTTGCCAAGGCTTCGACTTTCTTTGATTTTGGAATCTAGGGAATGTTTGTCTTTTGGAGCTGACATATGTAATTAAATTTAGTTTGTTGGTAATATTTAATCTGGAGCTTCCATTTGTCTGTTGTGCAAAGGGCACGTGCATATCAGCTCTGTACTCCACATGGCCTGAGTTCACATTTGATGTATTAATAGAGCACCATCTGTATACCCATATATTCAATATATTGGTATATAAACACTACTTGGTGCTCTGGTTTTTTCTTTTTTGAAAGTATTTATTAAACACATTGCCGTATTCCAATTACCAATTATTTGAAAAGGTGTATGGTGTTTGTTGTATTGGCATATGATGGCACATAGCCTAGCATCCCCACAAAACTGGACATGTGCTTGGTAATATCTTTGTTTCCAAGAACTAGTTTCATTAAGACCTTAAAGAAATATGTTTTGTAAATCTTGATTAAAAATGTTTTTTAATATAAATTTATTTATTTTCATTGGAGGTTAATTACTTTACAATATTGTATTGGTTTTGCCATACATCAACATGAATCCGCCACAGGTATACACGTGTTTCCCATCCTGAACCCCTCTCCCTCCTCCCTCCCCGTACCATCCCTCTGGATCATCCCAGTGCACCAGCCCCAAGCATCCAGTATCATGCTTGATTTTTATCCCCATTAAGCATATGAAGATACTGAGATTAAGAGAAATTATTGTATTATTTTCTATGACAAAAGATTGTCAATAAAGGAGGCAGTGTGTTGGTTTATATTCATAGAGGCTAAAAATCAGTTACTAGACTGGCACGTTGAGTAGAACAAAATAGAGTACTGTAACATGTACTAGTACTAACCTGCCTTCTCACTAAATAGTACATTGGGAAGGTTGTCTCATGGACAGTGATTATTTTATGACATACTTTGTCACTTATCTTTTCATGGAGAAGTGAAAGATAAGAAAAATGCTGCCATGAATATGGTTGGATTTATCTTTTCATACTGCTTATTTACTTCTAGATGTGAATCTTCTGAGTCAAAGGATCTGTTCTTTGTTTGTTTGTTTGTTTTCATTCAGATAACATTTATTCAGCACTTACTATGTGCCAGATATCGTTCTAGTTGCTTCAGATATGTGATGGTGGTTTATTTGCTAAGTCGTGTCCTACTCTTGTGATCCCATGGGCTACAGCCTGCTGGGTTCCTCTGTCCATGGGATTTCCCAGGAAAGAATACTGGAGTGGGTTGCCATTTCCTTCTCCAGGGAATCTTCCTGACCCAGGGATTGAACCTGCATCTCCGACATTGCAGGCAGATTCTTTACCACTGAGCCACCAGGGAAACCCTGCTTAGGCTATATCAGGGATTAAAATGGAAAAAGGTCTCTAAGCTGAAGGAGCTTACAAGGAATATACTCATTTGATATTGCTATTTTAATGTTACCAAGTTTCCCTTTGAGGAGATTATGCCAATTTGTACTCACCTGCAGTACATTGATGACAAAATCTAGGAAAACTTTTCTACAAAAATAAATTGCAGATAGTAGATAACTGGACAAAAATAATCTCTCCCTGGCTCACAGGCTTGTGTCCTACCTGTCTCAGCTTATCATATGCCCCAGCTTAATGAGACCTACTTTCAGGGGTCTAGAACAGTGGTTGACTAAGTGTGATCACTGAACCAGCAGCATTGATGTTACATCGAACTTGTGAAAAAGGTCAGTTATGAGTCCTTGTGCCAGACCTACTGACTGATAAACCTGCACAGCTCAGCATTGTTTAATCAGCCCTCCAGGTGATTCTGATGCAGCCATGTCTGAGAACCACGGGGCTAGAAGCAGTTGTTCCCTTGGAACTTAGAGGTCAGCTCAAGCTCTTTACTCCCACATTCTCCTGCAGCTCAAAGTGGGGCCCAGCAGCTCACTGCTCAAAAGCTAATTAGAGACAACGTTGGGGAAATAGAAGTTTGCTTTATTTTGGATGCTGGCAACTAAGGAGGGGAGCAGACTTCTGTTCAAAGGCCACCTCCTCCCCACTGACATTCAGGGGCAAGAGCTTTCATAGGCTAAGGGATGGGGCAACATATGGAAACAGCACAGTCAGCTCTGACAGTCATCTTGAAATTGGTCATCAGTGGTCTGATCGGCATCATCTTGATTGCTTTACAGTTAGTCTTCAGTTCCATGGTTGGTTTGTCCCCATTTCCTTGAAGCTTGTCCTTAGAATTGTGGCAGCTTATGTCGTAGCTACAGCCTGGTCGTCATGTAATTGACTTCTTCCACCCGGTGGGGGTTTCAGTATCTATAAGACAGCTCACAGGTTATGGCTCAGAATATTATCTATAGCCCTTGAGAAGGAACTAAAGGTCCTTGACAACTTGACAATGTGTAATGACTAAACGTCCTAGTACTTGTTCTTCTTTCACTGTTTTCCATTGTCTCTGCATTTTCTCACCTCTCTGATTAAACTTATTCTTTGACGAAGGTTTTTCCACAGACAAAAGGCAAACAGAGGACATGGGGGACAAGAACCATAAGGTCCTGCTCCATTTCACTCCTTCATACAAATAATAGAAATCGAATTCCTAGAGGCGATTTCTCAGTCTCTTCTGGCTCTTCTTCCTGCTTCGAAGTGTGTCTTGATTGCTGCAGTTTTATTGCTGATGGCTGCTCTCATGTCCACACTGCACTGACACAGATGAGGGACCGAATCCATTTTTCTTCATGTACACAAGCACCTGCAATTCATTCGCTTGAAGGACATTTGAATGTGTTGAAAATGGGTGGATGTTTCAGAGCAGTGGAAAGTTATATCTCAGTAACACAAACAGCCTGACAACATTGAAAGCAGGACACACCCACTCCACAGTCCTTCAGGCGTTCCTCTGCTGGCCTCTCATTTTTCTGTCTTTCTCTCTCTGATTATCTTTTTTCTATACAGTGATTTAGGAATTCCATTTGTTCCCTTGTCTTCTGTAATAACCAGGGTTTTTACTGAAGACAATAGAACCCACTCAGCTACTCTAAGAAAAGAGGGATGTAACTCTAGAGTGTATGGCAGCTCACAGGATTATGTGAGGGTGCCAGGGAGACAAGCTTATTAGCTGCTCAGTCACAGGTAACACGTACCTCCAGTTATTTATGTCTGTCCTTATTTCTTCCTTTAGGATCTTCTAAACTTTGAATTTTTTTGTTGCCTCTAATTAATATCCAGTTAGGTGTTTATGAGTTCAGAGCAATTTTCCAGGGCCATCTGTGGGTTTTCCCTTCTCCCTGCAGAAGGTGCGCTGATGCACATTGAGGGAAGTGGTTTGAAGATGGTGGGCTCATGTCACTGAAAGGCTAGACTCAGGTCAGGAGGTTACTGAGCCTACCTTTGCGGAAATGTTTAACACTGAGCATTGAGAAATGTTTAGCATTAACATTGAGCTTGGCATTCCTTTCTTCCTCTTGGGAGGTTCAATCAGGGTCTTGAGATTAGGGAGCTTCAAATTAGCCCTCTGCTCAGTGGTGACTTTGTGCTGGTGAGCAGGGCCAGGACTGGTCACAGGAATTGGTCCTCCATTGGCGTGGGAGGCTGGTCCTCAATATCTGAAAACTGTTCAGGCTTCTGGAAGGTTCATGGAGAGCCTACCTTTAAAAAAGTCAGTCAGTTCAGTCTCTCAGTTGTGTCCGACTCTTTGCGACCCTATGAACCGCAGCATGCCAGGCCTCCCTGTCCATCACTAACTCCTGGAATTTACCCAAACCCATGTCCACTGAGTCAGTGATGCCATCCAGCCATCTCATCCTCTGTCGCCCCTTCTCCTCGCGCCCTCAATCTTTCCCAGCATCAGGGTCTTTTCGAATGAGTCAGCTCTTGGCATCAGGTGGCCAAAGTATTGGAGTTTCAGCTTCAACATCAGAAGGATGTTAATAATATGAGGATAAATTCCTCAGCAGAAAAGTCCCCTAGAAAGAGGTTTTCCCATTGTCCTATATTAACTATCTTCGGGATTATCTAACAAATCCTAGACTACAGAACTACTGGTTGCTAGCGTTAGGTTTCTGGTGTACAGAACTACTCTGCCACCTTGTGGCCATTATCGAGAATTGCATTTCCCCAGATGTCCGCTTTCTTCCTAGATTGTGCTATCTTGCAAAACTGGAATTGGGGTTCATATGTCTTTTTCGATTATGGTTTCTCCAGGGATGAACCTAGAGCCTATTATACAGAATGAAGTAAGTCAGAAAGAGAAAAACAAATACTGTATTTTAACACATATATATGGAATCTAGAAAAATGGTACTGATAAACCTATTTGCAAGGCAGCGATGGCTGCAGACTCGTAGACACAGTGGGGGAAGGAGAGAGTAGGACGAATAGAGAGTAGTGCTGAAACATATACATTACCATATGTACATGGTAAAAAAGATGCCTGTGTGCTAAGTCACTTCAGTCGTGTCCGACTCTTTGCAACTCTACAGACTGTAGCCTGCCAAGCTCCTCAGTCCATGGGATTCTTCAGGCAAGAATACTGGAGTGGGTTGCCATGCCCTCCTCCAGGGGATCTTCCTGACCCCGGGAACGATCCCACATTTCTTAAGTCTCCAGCATTGGCAGATGGGTCCTTTACCACTAGCGCCACCTAGATAGCTGGTGGAAATTTGGTGTGTGAAGCAGGGAGTTGAAACCCAGTGACACCCTAGAGGGGTGGGATG
>NW_011494826.1:1117206-1118958 GCF_000754665.1 Bison bison bison | reverse complement strand
GGTCAAGAGGGAGGGGTCATATGTATGCCTATGGCTGATTCATATTGATATATGGCAGAAGCCAACATGATAGTTAAAGCAATTATCCTCTAATTAAAAATAAATTAAAAAAATTTAAAAACTGGAATTGGTCATCCTGGATTGTTTCTGCCTTTGGTTTTGCAAACCAGTATGATTTGAAGAGATCTGTCACAGCACATACCAAAAGACGACCTTCTAATAGCTTTAAACAGATATATATATATGTGGAAGAAATTTCATTTCTGTATAATAGCGTCTTGGTATATTAGATAATGTGTGTTCAAAGTAAGAATGGGCCAATTCTATGTCCCAATGCTCTTTCAAAGATGCCATGAGGGATCCTGTAATTTTCCTGGGGATTTAAATGATCATTGTATACTAGGCATTGATGTTAGATCACAATGTTACTTTAGGTCACATTGCTTTATTTACACTGAGAATCGGTGACCCGTTGAAGCGAAAGTTCAGTCTAAATCATTACTGAAGTAACTGCCTGATCCAAGGGATCACATAAGAATTCCAGGTGAACTTAAGGCCACACATTTTGGATGAGGCCCAGTCTGTTGTGCACAGTTGGCTCTGTAAAGACAGTTGCATAGTTTGACGTGCTGCAGCTGAAGACTGAAGGGGCAGCAAGGTGGAGTCAGCTGACTCTGCCAGCCTTTATGGCACTGACCACTCTGGGAGACAATGCACGGTGTGCCTCCCCTGCAGGCTTTCTGGGGCAGCTTTCCCATGCACCCACTCATCCAGACACAGTGTTTCCGGCAGAGGCCAGTCCTGCAAATTCCTGGGCTTGAGGCCTATCTTTCCCCTTGGACATTGGCTTTCTTCCACAAACCACTGAGTGGGGACTTTTGTGGATACCTTGCAACTTCTATTTACAATCCAGCAATATACAGAACTGTTAGGTAGATAGAATAGGGAAAAGGAGTCCAAAATGGCAGTGGCTAAAAGACAAGGAAGGTCAAAGGAAGGTCCAAGGACCAGAGTGAAGACTTCAGGCAGAACAAACCGCACTCCTGGCTAAGCCCAGTTTGCATAGGGCAGGCCAGGTGGAGGAAAAAAACATATAAAAGGAGGAGCCAAAGCGCTCTCTGACGGACTCTCTCTCCCGCGTGCGTGCGCTCTTTTCTTTCTCTCTCTCTCTTTCTCTCTCCCTCTCTCACTCTCCTGCTATCTTCTAAATAAAATAGAGCTGTAAAGAGCTGTAGCACGGTTTGTCCAAGACCCAAGAGCTGTGACGCGCCGAGGGTTTTAATGTCCATCCCTCCAAATCTTTGTTGTGATGAGACAAAGAACCGAGGAACATACACTCGTGTGACAGAACCATGACATCTCCTGTAACTCTGGCCAAAGAGCTCAGAAGGCCACACATGCAGTTGTTGGCCTTCTTGGGAGGGGAAGGACAAGGCACTAGGCAAATGCTTAATCTGTAGACAGGCGGGGCAGTGGGCCAAAGAGTGTCCAAACTGTAACAAGTCTCCTAGAATGGCTTGCCACAAATACCATCAACTGGGACATTGAGCGGCACTCTGCCCTCGGGACCCAAGAGCCTCAAGGTCAAGCGCCAAGCCTACCCTCACGATGGTTCAAGAGGACTGAAGCGGCCCTCTCCAGCCAGCCCGCCTGTCACAGATAACCATCACGGGGCTGGAGCCGAGGGTGCAACTGGATGTGGCAGGTAGGTCCGAGAATTTCTTGGGTGACACAGGGGCTACCTACTCTGTC
>NW_011494826.1:1115244-1117106 GCF_000754665.1 Bison bison bison | reverse complement strand
CTATGGTCTAATTGCCTAGCCCTTATATGAAAGCTTAAAGGGACGAGATGATTCAATCCCACTGATGTGGGGAACTCCTCAAAAGGAGGCAGAGGCTACACTAAAACAGGCCTTAACTCAGGCACCTGCCTTGAGGTTGCCAGACCCAGAAAAAGCATTCCAACTTTATGTCCATGAAAGAGAGGGAATAGCCTTGGGAGTGTTAACTCAAAGGTTGGGATCTGAGCCCCAGTCTGTAGCTTACTTATCCCAGAGGCTCGATCCAACTTCCCGAGGTTGGCCCCCCTGCCTTCGAAATCTTGCAGCTATTGCAATCATGATAGAAGATTCTTTAAAACTCTCCTTTGGGGGCAAACTAACTATTTTTACCAGCCACCAAGTAAAACAACTCCTAAATGGGAGAGGCCATTTATGGATGTCTGATCAAAGAATCCTCAGATATCAAGTAATGCTGATGGAAAATCCAGGCCTCACTATATCCCCTTGTGAGGTTCTTAACCCAGCCACCCTCCTACCTACCCCTGAGGGCTCTCTCCCATTTCACTCTTGTCTGGAAACCTTGGACCACTGGACAAAACCCCGAGAGGGATTTTCAGAAGATCCTCTGACCAATCCTGAGGAAATCTGGTACACTGATGGAAGCAGCTTTGTCTTGGATGGAAAAAGAAGAGCCGGGTATGCAGTAGTCTGCAATTTTGAGACCATAGAGGCTAAACCTCTGCCACCAGGTACTTCAGCCCAATTAGCTGAGCTCATAGCCCTGACTCGAGCTTTAGAGCTGGGAAAAGGAAAAAGAATAGCCATTTACACTGACTCCAAGTATGCCTTTCTGGTGCCACATACACATGTGGCTATTTGGAAAGAAAGGGGCCACTTTACCACCCGAGGGTCCCCAATCAAATATGGTGATCAGATTCTTTGACTCTTGGAGGCAGTCCATCTGCCCACTGAGGTTTCAGCCTCCCACTGTAAAGGACACCAAAAAGGGAACACGGAAGTGGCATGAGGGAACCAAGCAGCTGATCAGGCAGCTGGAAGAGCAGCATTACAGAACCATGACCTAATAGGGATTGCCACCTTAGTTCCACAGACTACTTTGTCAGAAACTCCTTCATATACTGAAGGTGAGACTCTTAAAGCTAAGAGCGAGGACTTTCAAGAAGATCATATGGGGTGGTTCCAAAAGGAGAGACTCCTTTTTCTGCCTGGAAACCTCCAATGGAAGTTGGTTAACTCCTTACATGCCACTACTCATTTAGGAGAAAAGGCCCTCCAAAGATTACTAGAAAGGTCCTTCAGAGGAACAGGCCTCCAAACAACTGTAAGACAGGTGGTCTCCTCTTGTCCCACTTGCCAATTAAACAACCCCCAAGGAGCTCGAAAACCCCAGCTGGCCCAGCCCGTCCATCGACTTGGGGCCTACCCAGGAGAGGACTGGCAGATGGACTTCACCCAGATGCCAGTTTCTCAAGGGTATAAATACCTATTAGTTATGATAGATACATTCACAAGATGGATTGAAGGCTTTCCCACCCGGATCGAGAAGGCTGAGGAGGTAGTTAAAAAACTGCTCCATGAAATCATTCCAAGATTTGGTCTGCCCAGGTCATTACAAAGTGACAATGGGACATCATTTACTTCTAAGGTCACCCAAGGAGTCTCGAGAGCATTGGGCATTACTTATTATCTCATTGTGCTTGGAGGCCTCAATCTTCAGGAAAAGTAGAAAGAGCCAATCAATTCTTAAAATCAGCGATAAAAAAGATAACCCAGGAGACCTCTCTGGGATGGAAGGAGGCTTTACCAATAGCTCTCCTCCACACCTGCATTGCCCCTAAGGAACAGGTTGGTCTTAGTCCTTA
>NW_011494826.1:1113937-1115144 GCF_000754665.1 Bison bison bison | reverse complement strand
GTGGCAGGTAGGTCCGAGAATTTCTTGGGTGACACAGGGGCTACCTACTCTGTCTTGATCTCCTACTCCGGAGCCTTCTCCTCAAAACCTGTACCATTTTGGGAGCTACAGGAAAAGCAACTACTAAAAGATTCACCCGAGCACTTCTTTGTTGCTGGGATGGACAAATATTTTCCCACCAGTTTCTGGTGGTCCCTGAGTGTCCTACCCCCTTATTGGGAAGAGATATACTTACTAAACTGGGGACCACCCTTGTGATGGGAAGTTTTTCAGCCCCTAGAGCTCTGCAGCTCCTGGTTACTACTGAAGAACCCGTTACACCTTCAATAGAGAGGGACCAAAAACTATGGGAAGACAAGATTAACCCCCAGGTGTGGGAGCAGGGGATTCCTGGGCGAGCCCAGCAAGCTGAACCCGTCATCATTGTCCTCCGAGATCCCACTCGGTTTCCTAACCGGAAACAATACCCTCTCAAAAGAGAGGCTCGGGAGGGACTACAGCCTTTAATAAATAAATGCCTTGCTTGTGGGCTATTGGTCCCTACCAGTTCGCCATGTAACACCCCAGTCCTCTCAGTAAAGAAAAAAGATGGAACCTGGTGAATGGTTCAAGATCTCCGGATCATAAATGAAGCTGTAGTCCCCCTCCATCCCACCCAATCCCTATGTAATCTTGGGAGAAATCCCACCCAGTGCCAAATGGTTTACAGTCTTGGATCTCAAAGATGCATTTTTTTTGCATACCACTGGCTAAAGAATCCCAATACCTTTTTGCCTTTGAGTGGGAGGCCCCAGGAGAAAAACATCAACAGATGACTTGGACAGTATTACCTCAGGGGTTCAGAGATAGCCCCCACCTGTTTGGACAGGCCCTTAGCCGCGATCTCCTAGATCTGGACCTGGGACCTAATGGGAAAATATTACAATACATAGATGACCTACTAATCTGCTCTCCAGATGAGAAAAGTGCCCAACAACATGCAATTCAGGTTCTAAACTTCTTGGCAGAAAGGGGATATAAAGTCTCCCGTGCTAAGGCACAGATGGTCGAGACAAAGGTCACTTACCTGGGAGTTCAGATTACACACAGGCCCAGGAGGCTGTCCTCTGATCGGGTACAAGGAATCCTCCAGTTGCCCTCCCCCATGACTCGAAAACAATTGCGAGCTTTCCTGGGGCTAACTGGTTATTGTAGAATCTGGATACCC
>NW_011494826.1:1102488-1113837 GCF_000754665.1 Bison bison bison | reverse complement strand
ATATACGCTTGTGGGGTATGAACCAGGACCCAAAAGATTCTAAAGAGTCACCACTATATGCTCCAGGAACTCAAGTCCTAATTAAAGTCTGGAAAGATGGGTCCCCAAAGGCTCAACTCCAGCCCATGTGGAAGGGCCCCTACCCTGTAATACTTTCTACCCCCATAGGAGTCAAGGTACCAGGACATGACTCCTGGATTCACTACTCACGAGTCAAGCCATGGAAGAAAACAGAAGAGGACACTCAATACACCTGTGAGCCCCTGGGAGCTCTCAGATACCTATTCAGAACTACCAATGAGTGTCATTCTAATGAACACCCCCAAAACCTGGTTTCTGGGGATAAGATTTCTCAGGATAACTCTAAGGAGCCAACACAGCTTGACACAGACTGTACTCCAAAACAGACAGGAGATAGATCTTCTGATCCCTGAACAAGGAGGGACTTGAGCCATCCTGGCCATGTGAATTTAAAATTGACCAATGTCCCTACTAGTCCTTGTTATGCTATATTGATGATGCCTATGATTATTCCATGTACTGTCAATTGTCTAACCTGTTTTGTCTCTGCCCAGGTCAACCAGCTACAACATGCAGGCCAGTTCAACAAAGATATAGAACTACAGCTGACCACGGAAAATATCACACACCCTTGGACACCACTATAAGGACTCTGAGGATTGAGACTAGCAAGAAGGGGAGGCCCAATACCCCTTGCCATCCCAGTTCAGCAGGAAGTAGCCAGAAGGGCCTTGACGCCCCTATTCCCAAAGAATTGGGCCTCCTGTCTCTTGAGGGGGGAATGTTAGGTAGATAGAATAGGGAAAAGGAGTCCAAAATGGCGGTGGCTAAAAGACAAGGAAGGTCAAAGGAAGGTCCAAGGACCAGAGTGAAGACTTCAGGCAGAACAAACCGCACTCCTGGCTAAGCCCAATTTGCATAGGGCAGGCCAGGTGGAGGAAAAAAACACATAAAAGGAGGAGCCAAAGCGCTCTCTGATGGACTCTCTCTCCCGCGTGCGTGCGCTCTTTTCTTTCTCTCTCTCTCTTTCTCTCTCTCTCTCTCTCTCACTCTCCTGCCATCTTCTAAATAAAATAGAGCTGTAAAGAGCTGTAGCACTGTTTGTCCAAGACCCAAGAGCTGTGACGCGCTGAGGGTTTTAATGTCCGTCCCTCCAAATCTTTGTTGTGCCGAGACAAAGAACCGAGGAACATACACTCACGTGACAGAACCATGACATCTCCTGTAACTCTGGCCAAAGAGCCCAGAAGGCCACACATGCAGTTGTTGGCCTTCTTGGGAGGGGAAGGAAAAGTGCTGACAGCAACAGCAAGCCAGAAGAAAGCACAAATGAACACCTCATGAAATCACCCCGTGTTTGCCATAGGCAACAGGCCTAAGGCAGGGCAGAATCACCTCTTCACTTGAGTCAGCACTCACCGCTGAAGAGGTGTTTGCTTACTGAGTCTCTGCTGTAGGCCAAGCACTTACTTGGTTCTCACAGTTCGGAGATGACCTTATGGTCATTACATAATGGAAATGGGTACTAAATGCCAGGACAGGGGCACACAGAGTTGTGTGGAGAGACTGGGGGACAGTGATAAGGACTCCACCTGGTGGGACAGCAGATTACATTTGAGCTGGGCCTAGAAATAAGAGGAAGCATCTGCATGGTGGAAAGGAAGAGAGGCAGAGTGTCTCCGGGGCCGGCGGGGTGCAGGGGTAATGCCCATGTGGAAGTTATTTGGGGAAGTGAGCTGGATGGGAACCTCCTCCCCAGAGCACCTCATTTACTGTACGAGGAAGGATTTAATTTATCTTTTAGGCCAACAAGTCACAGTCCCCTGGCAGATGCACTGGATTCCTATGGGCTTACTTAGGCAAATGAGCCAGTCCCCCAGGGCTCACTGAACGGCTGCCTTTTTCTCTACTGCTCAAGAAACTGTAATTAACCTGGGAGGGAGCCCTGTGGAATGTAGGTGAGGGGAGAGAGGGATGGGGGAGGGAGAGGTGAGTTAGCAGTTATTGGACCAAGCCAAGCCCTGAGCGTTCAGGGGTTGAGCTCAGGCTTATATCTGTATGCTGGGGAACATACAGATATAAGAGATAATTTGCAGATAGAATCCATGGCTTAGAGGTCTTAGATATAGAGGATAAAGGAGAAATAAAAGATTTTAGAGTTCTCAAGATTAGGCAGCTGGTTCCATGAAGCTCTCATTGTTTCAAACAGAAGGTGAGAGAAAAAGCACATTTGGAGGCCAAGATGCTGAGTTGTTTTGGGGACACATTTAAGATGCATGTGGGACTTCTGGACAGAGAAAGGAGATAGGCTGTCGGAAATAGGAGTCGAGAGCTCTCCAGGGAGTGGGTGGTTTTAGATTTGGGAGAGCCCCTGGAGAAGGAAATGGCAACCCACTCCAGTACTCTTGCCTGGAAAATTCCATGGACTGAGGAGCCTGGTAGGCTACAGTCCATGGGGTCGCAAAGAGTCGGACACGACTGAGCGACTTCACTTTCACTTTTCACTGGTGAGTATGCTTTAGAGGAGCCATCCAAGTGAGTAGTCACTCAAGGAGACTGAGTGGAGTAAGAAAACAGGACAACCAAAGCATTAGGGGTACCGCTGTTGATGAGGGTGGATAACTAGAACATCCTGAGAGAAAGCAGGGAGACAGGAGCAGAGCCCAGGGAGGGCGTGGTCACAGAGGCAAAGGCAACGCTTTCCATGTCCTAAAGCCAAGAGATCAGACAGGAAGAGGAGTGAGCAAAAGCCTTCCAATGGCCATGACACAGTGGCTGGTAGTGTCACGGTAGCTGAGCCAGCTGGACCAGAGGGATTATGCTGTAAAGAGGGGTGAAGAGGCAGAGCTAGGGAATATGGGCTGTTCTGTCAAGGAGTATGTGGGAGATGCAAGGAGATGAGATGGCAGCTTAGCATTCCAGTACAAGAGTTAAGAGGAGATTTGAGTTTATTGAAAGGCTCCAGGGGGAAGCTGAGGAAGGGGGAGAGATTGGAGATGTGACAAGCAAGGGCTAATTAACGGGCTGTCACCCAGGCAAGAGGGAGGCAGTGGGACTAGTTAGCCCTGTGGCTCTCTGTCATTTGGAGCCAGTTTTGGGGTCCAGGGACCAATCTGGCTTGAGAATCTATTGAAATGGGGTAGAAATCCCCTGGGATCTCCCTGGGCTAGATAATAGTTGATGTAGGAAATAACCAAAGGTCTCCGTGGCTTATTTGGAGATGGTGATGTGGCCTCTTAGAACTATCTGGGAACATTCTGGTTGGACCTGCATGTAATTTAGGTTTAAAAAAGTCATAGAGCATCCATTCTTTTTGTATTTTCATTTTCCAGCCTCATTGAGATATAATTGACATATAACACGTGTGAGTTTGAGATGTACAAAGGGTTGATTTGATACACTAACAAATGGTTACCACCATACCTTACACCTGCATCGTATCACATCAGTGCTATCTCCTTTTCTTGGTTAGAACATTTAAGATCTACTCTCGAAACAACTTGCAAGTTCTCAGTCACTGTGCTGGGAGACACTTACAACTCTGTTCCAGGCTTTTGTTTTCCACAGAGTATGCTTGGCAGCTCCCCAGCTGACCCGGTTTGATTATAGCGAAAAGGACTGACTTCATCTTGTGTCACTGCCTGCAGATTCAATAACATGTCATTAGAAGCAGTGGGGCGTTACCAGATTAGCAGTGTGTATTTAGAAGTCTTTCGAAACATCTGAGTCTGATTAACTTGAAATTCTTTAATTTTAACTGATTATCTTTAACAAGAAAAAAATTTTTTTTCTAATAATATTATTTTATCTACCCAGTAACTAGGTTCTAATTATGAAGAAAGGGATTCTCTTCTGTTTATCCCTTTGGCCTTCTCTTCATGAGATGCATTTGACAAAAATTGATTGTTTTGGTTGGAATGAGAAATGGCTCTCCTTCTTCCGTTCACCTCTGTATGTGTTGGTGATAACTAGTGAAACAGTGTTCTTTTGATTACTCTTGCGGCCAACATTATGTTTTCTTTTTGACGCTGTGACTGAGTTAAGGAGCTCAACTGGCTGTTGTGAAAATGACTGTTGCTCCAAAGGATTATGTGAAAATGCAGGGCATCTTTTTTACTTGAAAGAACGTTAATTAGAATTTTTTTGAGTCATGTTGACATTATAAACACAGAGTTTTATCACCTTTTGAATTACTGACAATTATAAAGTGTGGAGTTTGACTTTTCATTGTTCTTTTTGTCCCAAGCAAACACAGTTTTAAAGGCAGGAGCTCAGAAATCATTTCGGACCCTCAGGGTACTGGGCCCTTTCAGGCTGTCCCTGTTGGGATATTTATGAGTCTCAGGTTTTAATCCACAATGAAAAGCCTACATTTTGCACATGAGGAAACCCAAGCATAGAGAACAATGAGTTATTTTGGAATTTACCTAAAGTTTATCAAAACTGTTGCTTTTACTTTTCTTCCCCTTGCATATCCATGGCATATGCAGCAAACACCTCCCTTGTATGCAGAAAGGACTTAGAGATCTTCTGTTTGTCTCAAAGTACTGAAAATTCTAGCACCTCTTAAATGAAAGACTCTTGGCTTTTTCTCTCATCACATTTGCTTTTATAGGAAGCGGGGGAGGCTAGTTTAGATGAACTGTGAGTGCTTGATTGAATAAATATTATTCTCCTGAAAGGACCTGGATAAATTCATTGATTGTTGGCTTGGTGTCTAGAAAGCTTTTTTTTTTTTTTAATAACTCATGAATTACAGATCACAAACAAAGTCCTTGAAGCCTAGAGGTGACACAGGTAGGGCACGTGTGCACTACCAGTCCCTGTTCAGTGCCATCTGAATCCAAGTTCATTTCCTAAGTAGGGTTAAAGAAACAAGCTTATCTTATGGCCACTGGTGGATTATTTAAACTATAATTTTGAATGGAGCTACAGATGTATGTCGTAGGATGGTTATTAAGCAATTAAAAATTATTCTGCATAATATTAGTAGTTTACCGTAGGAGTAGAGTGGTAATTGCATTGTTAGTTTATCAATTGTAATATCCAGGCAAGTTTTTAAAAATAATCCTTAGTGTTTTTGGAACAGATTCCAACAGATCCCATGAATGGGGATTCAGTCCTTTTGCGGTAAACTTGAGTGGTTTGAATAAGTCTAAAACTGACACAGTTGATTAAAAAAAAAAAACACCTCTTGCAACTAACATGCCAAAGTAAAACATGAATTTTCCACTCAAGTCTTACCCCTGAAGCCCTCAAATTGTATGAAAAGGAAGATCCAGGAATGTGCCTGGTGTGAGTGAGAATGGCAAGGAGAAGGCCAGTGTGCCTGGAATAGGGTGAGAGAAGGGGAGCAGGAGGTGAGGTGAGGGAGACGCTGGAGGGCCAGGTGAGGTGGTCCTGGGAACTGACATGAAGACTCCATATTGCTCTCAGTGGGATTTGAAGCAGTGAAGGGTTTTGACAACTGGTACAATGTGATCTAATATACATTTTGACAGTACTGGTGGTTGTGGTTTAGTCACTAAATCATGTCCAACTCTTGTGACCCCATGGACTGTAGCCTGCCAGGCTTCTCTGTCCATGGGATTCTCCAGGCAAGAATAGGATCTAATATACATTTACTTGGGTGCTTTTTTGAGAATTGGTGAAAGGTGGATGAAGGGTGACCCCAGTTGGGTAGAGTGTTGGCTACCAATGATCACAGCTTGATTCAGGAGAGGAGCAGCGGTGGTGAGAACTAGTCAGGATTTGGAGACACATACCCACACACACACACTCACTCATCTTTATATGACATACATCAGCTAGAACTGACAGAATTCACTAGTTGAATGGAGTATGAGAGAAAGAGAGCTGTCAGGGGTCATTGGAAGGATTTTGGCCTGAGTGCCAGAAGGAAGGAGTTGCCATGAACAGTGAGAGAAAACACTGGAAGGACTAGGTTTGGGCAGGTGAGGGTTGGCACGGGAAGGGGACCAGGAATCAAGTTCTGTAGCATCAAGTCTGAGATGTCTTTTAAACATCCTCGTAGGGATGTCGAGTGGGTAGTTAGTTAAATGTCTGAGTTTGGAGTTTAAAGGAAAATTTGGTCTCGATATAGAATTTTGAAAGTCATAAACATTTGGGTGATGTTTGTTTATTATTTTATTCATTTTTGCCTATGCTGGGTCTTCACTGCTGTGCAGGCTCTTCTGTAGTTGTGATGAATGGGGGCTGCTCTCTAGTTGCCATGGGTGGGCTTCTCATTGGGGTGTCTTCTCCTGTTGTGGAGCACAGGCTCTAGGGTACGTGGGCTTCAATAGTTGCAGCATATGGCCTCAATAGTTGTGGCTCCCAGGCTCTAGAGCACAGGCTGAACACTTGTCGTGCTTGGGCTCAGCTGCTGCACGACATGTGGGCTTTTCCCGGATCAGGGATCGAACCTGTGCCTCCTGCATTGGCTTTACCATTGAGCCATCAAGGAAGCCCTTGGGTGATATTTAAAACCATGATACTAGCTCACATCCCCCTCAAGGAGTAAGCACAGGTGTGGAAAAGAAGTGGCCAAGAACCCAGGGGTCAGGAAGGAGGACCAGCAGAGACTTACAAGAAGCAAGCAGGGAGGTGGGAGGAAAAACAGGAGAGTTCGTGTCCTAGAAGCCAAGTGAGAACCTGTTTCAAGAGGAGAGAATGATCAGCCTTGTCAAATATGGTTGGTAAATTAGATAAGGATCACCTTAGTGTGGGTTCCTTTAAAAGCAGAACCTGTGAACAAGGTATTCAGTACAGGTATTTTTTTGGAGGTGATCCAAGAGACAGGAATGAGAGGATGTTAGAAGTGAGAAAGAAGCTATTAAAGGGTATGTGACTGAGGCAACTGCTCTGGATTATGGGGTCAGCTCCACTGAGAAGGGGCCTGAGTGCCCCCAGATTCATCTGTACAAATGATGGGAAGCTGGCACATTCATCTGGTCCCCCACTGGTTGAGAGTTTTCCTGGGAATGTTAACTCCCCCTCTGCTTCTGTGCTTCACAGGCTCTGGTAGGAGAAAGCCTTGAGACAGAAGAGCAGAGAGGTGAGGTGGGTGCTTGGTGAGGAATGCTGTTAATGAGCATGGAACTTTCACAGCTGTGGCTGAAATCAGAGGTGGGCCAGGGAACAAGAGTGGGGCCATCACACGTGTCTGCTTCAAAGACTGACAGTCGACTGTAGGTTTTTACCAAGTGGATGTCTCTGACCTTGAGAAAGCAGTTGAGTGGTGGGACAGGCCTGGTTGGTGTAGGTTAAGGAGAAGGACTGGAGAAAGGAGCATCAAAGAGAGAGGAGTCAGGAGGCAGAGGGAAGTGGGATCAAGAGAGGCTTATTTATTTATTTATTTTTAAGATGGGAGAAACAGCAGGATTTAGATGGATTCAGTGAAGGGAAAAATCTTTAATGTGAGAGAAAGAAGAGTGTTCTTAAGTGGAGAAAGTGAGACCCAGTCGTAAATGGAGCATTTGGGCTTCAATGGGAACGTGGCCAGTTCATCTGCAGCGAAGGGAGAGAGTGTATGGAAAGCCTGGCCCCTTCTGATGGTCTTTGTTCCTTCCCTGAGAAGGAAGAAACACGATTATCCCTGAGAGAGGAGCGGGGTGGGGGTGCTGGTGGTTTGAGGTGAGGAGAAGGTGTGGGAGGGTCATCTGGGATTGCAAAGCATGAGTGCAGCGGGCATGGAAAGTGAGAGTCAGGATTTAGAAACGTCTATGAAAGTTGGCACTGCTGTAACGCTTTTATCATATTTTACAAAAATATTGGTCTATACTGGATTGGAAATAAGAATACGTGGCCCTTCACAACAGATAGTTTGAGAGGCGCTGGACTGGCAGAGGATGGACCAGGGATAGAGTCTGACGGCCACACAGCCCGGAGGGGCTCCTGAGGCTTGTGGTCCTGAGTACTGTGGGAGGCCACTCAGCTCCCCCAGTGGTTTCCTCCAATCTTGTCCGGCTGGGGTTGGATTCAACATGAGTTGAATTTTATGGAGTGCGGTTTTGCTAAGTGGGTCTGATGCAGTGCGTACGTGCTAAGTCCCTTCAGTCATGTCAAACTCTGCGACCCCATGGACTGTAGCCTGCCAGGCTCCTCTGTTCATGGGGATTCTCCAGGCAAGAATACTAGAGTGGGTTGCCATGCCCTCTTCCAATCTGACGCAGTGGAAAGATGTAATGAGTTTGTGGAATTTCCAGTGAGATGTGTGATGCCCCACCATGGCGTTGGGAACTGGGGAGGAAAGGCAGCAAATTGTGGGGTGGGTGAGAACTTCTGAGGAGGTAGTGGGGTTGAGGGAGTGTCAGACCTGGAAGAATCAGGTGGTGAGACTGGGGTTCTAAGAGGAGAGACCTAGAATTGAGGGAGAGAGCAGGATTCTTGACAACACTGCTCACAACAATGAACACTGGGAAACTGAATGCAATATTTTGCATGAATACAATGGACAATTTTGAAGCCATTGGAAGTCCTGTGGTTGTCCTGTTTCTTTGTGGACACAGAAATGTTCAGGACATATAAGTGAAAGAAAGGTGGGTTACAAAACAATTCCACAGGCTGGAATTAACGTGGCCAGGAGAAATATCAATAACCTCAGATATGCAAATGACACCATTCTAATGGCAGAAAGAGAAGAGGAACTAAATAGCCTCTTGATGAAAGTGGAGAGTGAAAAAGTTGGCTTAAAACTTAGCATTCAGAAAACGAAGATCATGGCATCTGGTCCCATCACTTCATGGCAACTAGATGGGGAAACAATGGAAACAGTGAGAGACTTTATTTTGGGGGGCTCCAAAATCATTGCAGATGGGAACTGCAGCCATGAAATTAAAAGACCCTTGCTCCTTGGAAGAAAAGCTATGATCAACCTAGACAGCATATTACAAAGCAGGGATGTCACTTTGCCAACAAAGGTCTGTCTAGTCAAAACTATGGTTTTTCCAGTGATCATGTACAGCCAAAAAGTTGATGCTTTCAAGCTGTCATGCTGGAGAAGACTCTTAGGAGTCCTTTGGATAGCAAGGAGATCAAACCAGTCAATCCTAATGGAAATCAACCCTGGATATTCATTGGAAGGACTGATGCTGAAGCTGAAGCTCCAATACTTTGGCCACCTGATGCAAAGAGCCGACTCATTAGAAAAGACCCTGATGCTGGGAAAGATTGAAGGCAGGAGGAGAAGGGGATGACAGAGGATGAGATGGTTGGATGGCATCACTGACTCAATGGACATGAGTTTGAATAAACTCTAGGAAATAGTGAAAGACAAGGAGGTCCGGTGTGCTGCAGTCCATGGGGTCACAAAGAGTCAGATGTGACTGAGCGACTGAACAAAACAAAACAATTTACAGATTTAAGTTGTAGAATTTACGATGATTGTTTTTAAGGTAAAAATGTAAACATTTTAATGCACAGACGCCTTAACCACGGAAGTGTCTGGATATCTTAATTACAGGTGCTTTTTATTTTCTGTTTAATAATATTTGATTATAGGTTATTGTTATATTCTTATAGTTTTATTAACACAATTTACATAAAATAAAATTCACCTATTTTAAGTGCACCATTGTATTTGTTGTTGTTTAGTTGCTCAGTTGTGTCTGACTCTTTTGCAACCTCATGGAGCCTGCCAGGCTCCTCTGTCCATGGAATTTCCCAAGCAAGAGTACTTGAGTGAGTTGCCATTTCCTTCTCCAGGGGATCTTCCTGACTGACCCAGGGATATAACCTGCATCTTTTGCATTGCAGGCAGATTCTCTACCCCTGAGTCACTGGGGAAGTACCATTGTATAAGTTTTGAAAAATGTACACAATTCAGTATCCACCACGCTCATGATATAGAACATTTTCCTCACTCCCAGATTCTGCTTGTACTCCTATGCAGACTCTGGCAACTAGTGGTTTGTTTTCTCTCACTACAGTTTTCCTTTTCTAAAATTTTAGGTAGATGGAATTAATGCAAGTTCTCTGTCAGATATTTTTTACCTATATTTTCTTGTAGTCTGCTGCTTGCCTTTTCATTTTCCTAACAATGTGTTCTGAAGAGCATGTTTTAAATTTCATAAAATTAGTTTTTTTTGGAAACAATTTTTTTTACTTTGTGCTTACTCTGTTCTACTTAGGAAATCTTTGCCTGAAACCACAAGTAATTTTTCCATTTTTTTTCTAGAAGTTTTATAGTTTTAGATATTACATTTAGTTTGAATGATCAATTTTATGTTTTTGTTCATGCTGTTAACTAAGGGTCAAAGTTCATTTTTTTTTCTGCACACAGATATCTAATTGTTTAGCACCACTTATTGAAAAAGATTATCCTTTACCCATTGAATTGCTTTGACACTTTTATTGAAAATTAACTGACCGTATTTGTGTGAGATTATTTCCAGAGTGTCTGTTCTCTTTCATTGGTGTGTATGTCTGTGTTTACACCATATTTATTATATACAGTCTGCTGTATATTACCTATTATACAAAAAAAGTAAAATAAGAGCTGTGATCAGGTTTTGTAATTCTTCCCCCTTTGTTGTTGTCTTTCTTTTTTTTTTTTTTAAATGCTTTTGGATAATTGAAGCCATTTGTAGTTCCAATAAATTTTAGAATCAGTGTGTCAATTTCTATGAATAAATTCTCCCAGATTTTCTTGTTATATTGTAATATATTGCTGTATGGAGAGAAAAAAAAAGAAAAGATGTACAGATTGAAAAGGAAGAAGTAAAACTCTCTTTATTTGCAGTTTTATTCTCATGGTGATTCATTTCTTCATATGGTTGGTGAGAATTTTGCTAGTTCCTCATCAGCCATGAGTTTCCCCTGTATTCAATACATAGAAGACCTATAGTCCCTGAGCTGTCAATTATAATCTTTATTAAAGTTACTAGAAGTATTGAGTGAGGCTAGAGTTTCAAAGATTGCAAGGTAAAATATACAAAAAATGTAATCTTTTTTTTTTAATAGTCTAGCAATTAACTTAAAACACAATGATCAATTCAGTTCAGTTCAGTCGCTCAGTCGTGTCCGACTCTTTGTGACCCCATGAATCGCAGCACGTCAGACCTCCCTGTCCATCACCAACTCCCGGAGTTCACTCAGACTCACGTCCATCGAGTCAGTGATGCCATCCAGCCATCTCATCCTCTGTCGTCCCCTTCT
Organism: Bison bison bison; assembly: GCF_000754665.1. NCBI lineage: Eukaryota > Metazoa > Chordata > Mammalia > Artiodactyla > Bovidae > Bison > Bison bison. The sequence continues at coordinate 1,102,659 of NW_011494826.1, read as the reverse complement.
CCTCCTGCCTCCAATCCCTCCGAACATCAGAGTCTTTTCCAATGAGTCAGCTCTTCGCATCAGGTGGCCAAAGTACTGGAGTTTCAGTTTTAGCATCATTCCTTCCAAAGAAATCCCAGGGCTGATCTCCTTCAGAATGGACTGGTTGGATCTCCTTACAGTCCAAGGGCT
>NW_011494826.1:1095268-1102388 GCF_000754665.1 Bison bison bison | reverse complement strand
AGACAGCCTTCAGAATGGACTGGTTGGATCTCCTTACAGTCCAAGGGACTCTCAAGAGTCTTCTCCAACACCACAGTTCAAAAGCATCAATTCTTTGGCACTCAGCCTTCTTCACAGTCCAACTCTCACATCCATAGATGACCACTGGAAAAACCATAGCCTTGACTAGATGGACCTTTGTTGGCAAAGTAATGTCTCTGCTTTGAATATGCTATCTAGGTTGGTTATAACTTTCCTTCCAAGGAGTAAGCGTCTTATAATTTCATGGTTGCAGTCACCATCTGCAGTGATTTTGGAACCCCCCCAAAAACTTACAGTTAAAAACAATACTATGTATACTAGCATAAAAATGTGAAATACTTGGACAACAATGTAACTAAAGATGATAGTGTTGAATAGAAAGGCATTGCTCCAGTCTTAGGGTGAAAACATCTGGTCTTTCATCATTAAGTCTGATGTTACCCGTAGATGTTTTGTAGTTTTCCTTTATCAGGTTGAGGCAGTTGCCTTCTGTTCCTAGTTTGCTGAGCACTTTGATCAAGAATGGATGTAGAAGTTTGTCAGCTATTTTTTCTGCATCTATTGAGAAGATGATATGATTTTTCTTCCTTAATCTGGTAGTATGTTGAATTGTGTTGATTGATTTTGAATGTTGACCCATTCCTGCATTCCTGGAATAAACACCACTTGGTCTTATTTATTATTCTTTTTTAATGATTGTTGGATTTCTTTGGATAAAATTTTAAGAATTTTTATGTCTATGTTCTTATTAATGAAAAATGTTGGTTTTCTTAATGTTTTTGCCCAGGGTTTTTACCAAGATAATTCTGACCTCATAAAATGAGTCGGGAGTTGTTTCTTTATCTTCCATTTTCTTGAAGTATTTGTGAAAAACTGATATTATTTCTTCTTTAAATGTTTAGTACAATTCCTTAGTGAAGCTGTCAGGTCCTGGAGGGCTTTTCTTTTTTTACTACAAATTCAATTTCTTTAATAGATATAAGGGCATTTTGGGTTGTTTCTCTTTTTCTTTTCTTTTTTGCATACAAAAAGCTGTAGATACTTTTCCTTATGTGGTAGGAGCACTTACATAAGTTTTACTGTCTTAGCAAAATTTTAAGTATACAGTACAGTATTGTTAACCACATGCCATACATTGCACCATAAATCTTCAGAACTTATTTATTTTGTGTCACTGAAACATTGTACCTTTTCACCAATACCTCCCCAGTTTGTCTCTCCCTTGTCCGCTAATGGCCACCTTCTTCTTTCTCCCTTATCCCATGGAAACCACCATCTACTCTCTGTGTTTAATTATTTAGATTCCATATTTGAGATCATGTAGTGTCTGTCTTTTTGTGACTGGCGTATTTCACTTAGTGTAACGTTCTGCAGGTCCGTCCATCTTGGTGCAAATGGCAGGATTTCTTCCTTTTTAAGGTCTCAACAGTAATCTTATCTATTGCCATATCTTGTTTCTTGTGAATAATGCTGCAATTAACATGGGAATACAGATATTTCTTTGAGGGCTAGAGTTCAGTTCCTTTGGATATATACTCAGAAGTGCTCTTTAGTTTCTAAATAGTTGGAACTCTTTTTGTTATTGATTTCATACTTAATTCTGTGTAATTACATAATATACTTTGGAGAGGTGAATCGTTTTGAATTTATTGAGACTTATTTTATTGCCCAGATTATGGTTTTGGTAAATGTGCAGTTGATAAGAATGCATATTTTTGTTGCTGCTGATGGACAATGTTCTATAAATGCCTTTAGATTAATTTGTTAGGTAGTGTTTTTGTAGTGTTTTACATCCTTATTGTATTTCTGTCTGGTTTTTTACTAATCATTGAAATTAGATATTGAAATCTCTAACTTTAATTATGAGTTTGTCTACTTATCCTTCTAATTCCATTATTTTTTATTTCATACATTTTGAAACTTTTTAATTATCTGAATAAACATTCAGGATTGTTGTGTACTCCTGATGAATCAATCTCTTTATTGTTATGTAATGATTTTTTTTTTTCTGGGAATATTCCTTATTCTGAAATCTACATAGATCTTAGTCTAGCCACTGGGCTTTCTTTTGATTATTTTTAGTGTAATTTATCTTTTTCATCCTTTTTTAAAATTTGTAATCTCTCTCTCTTTCTATATATATAATTTTTACTTGAAGTGAGATACTTGTAGATGGCATACATAGTTGAATCTTGCTTTCTTTTATCTAATCTTAGTCTGTTTGTTAATTGGTGAGTTTAGGCCATTTCTGTTTAAGGTAATTATTTTTATTGTTGGATTTAAATGTTACTGTTTGTTCTCTATTTGTCTTATCTACTCTTTGTTCTTCTTTGCTTTTTACCTTCTTTTAGATTGGATGAATATTATGTTTCTGTTTTAGTTTTTTATTTCTTATTAGCTATACCTTTTTGTTTAGTATTTGCACCAGAGTTTACAGTATATTTTAAAAATTTATCACAGTCTACCTTCAAATAATAGTATAGTCCTTTCCATAGACATTCCCGCCAACTGCACAAGAGAACTGTATACTTTCTCTCCTTTTCTTTTGCCATTGTTTTACTACTAGATATGTTGTATACTCAACAATACATTGTTATTATCTTTGCTTTTAAATGATCTTATAGATAGATTAGAAATTTGAAAATTAAATTTATCTACATTTTCACCATTTCCAATGCTCCTCATTCTTTTCTGTAGATCCAAATTTTCACCTGGCATTATTTTCCTTCCACTGAAGGACATCCTTTAACACATGCAGGGATTCTTGTGATATTGTCTTTCAGACTTTGTGTGTCTGAAAAAATCTTTATTGCACTTTCATTTTTAAGGGAAGTTTTTTCTAGGTATAAAATTCTAGCTGGTCCACTTTTTTGTTAATGAACTTTGAAGAGGTTCTCACAATATCCTTGACTTGCATTGTTTCTAATGAGAAGCCCATTGCCATTTTTATCATTTGGGTTTGTTTAGCTTATTACGTATTGGAGAAGGAAATGGCAACCCACTCCAGTGTTCTTGCCTGGAGAATCTCCGGGACGGGGGAGCCTGGTGGGCTTCCGTCTATGGGGTCACACAGAGTCGGACAGGACTGAAGCGACTTAGCAGCAGCAGTAGCAGCAGCTTCTTATGTAAGTGATTTTATAATTTTCTTAAAGTATGGAAGATCTTGTGGCCATTTTTTATTCAAATATTTTTTTCTATACTGTTCTCCTTTGGTGCTCTTGTTACGTGTTAGGCTGTGTGATTATCCAAAACCACAGGATCGCCTTTATTAAAAGTCTTTTTTATTTTCTTAAAATAATTATTTCTTTTTAATTGGAAGATAATTGCTTTACAATTTTGTGTTGGTGTCTGTCATACATCAACATGAATCAGCCATAGGTATATGTATGTCCCCTCCCTCTTGAACCTCCATTCCACCTTCCACTCCATCCCATCCCTCTAGATTGTCAGGGAGTACTGGGTTGAGCTCCATGTGTCACACAGCAAATTTCCCACTAGCTATCTATTTTACATATGGTAATGTATATGTTTCAATTTGTCCCCTCTCACCTTCCCCCACTGTCTTGTTTTGTTTTTTTTTTTTAATGGCCGAGTAATATTCCATTGTATGTATGTACCACAACTTCTTTATCCATTCATCTGTTGATGGACATCTAGGTTGCTTCCTTGTCCTGGCTATTATAAATAGTGCTTCAATGATCATTGGGGTACATGTGTCTTTTACAATTGTGATTTTCTCAGGGTATATGCCCAGTAGCGGGATTGCTCAGTCATATAGTAGTTTTGTTCCTAGTCTTTTTTTTTTTTTTTTTTAAAGAAATCTTCTTACTGTTCTTCATAGTGGCTATGTCAATTTACATTCCCACCAACTGTGCAGAAGGGTTCCCTTTTCTCCACATCCTCTCCAGCTTTTTTCGTGTGTAGATTTTTTGACGCTGGCCATTTTGACTAGTGCGAGGTAACACCTCATTGTAGTTTTGATTTGTACTTCTCTAGGAAATGGCACCCCACTCCAGTACTCCTGCCTGGAAAATCCCAAGGACAGAGGAGCCTGGCGGGCTACAGTCCATGGGGTCGCAAGGAGTCAGACGTGACTGAGCAACTTCACTTTCACAATAAGAAGTGATGTTGTGCACTTTTTTATGGTTTATTAGCCATCTATTTGTCTTCTTCAGAATAATATCTGTTTAGGTCTTCTGCCCATTTTTTGATTGGGTTGTTTGTTTTTCTGATATTGAGCTGCATGAGTTGCTTGTATATTTTGGAGATTAATCCTTTGTCAGTTGCTTCATTTGCAATTATTTACTCCCATTCTGAGGGTTGTCTTTTCATCTTGTTTATGGTTTCTTTTGCTGTACAAAAGCTTAATTAGGTCCCATTTGTTTATTTTTGTTTTTATTTCCATTACTCTAGGAGATATGGAGGGACTTTCTGCAACTTATGCCAAATAGTCTCCTGTGTTTTCCTCTTAAGAGTTTTATAGTTTCTGGTCTTAGATTTAGGCCTTTAATCCATTTTTAATTTATCTTTGTGTATGGTGTTATGAAATGTTCTAATTTCATTCTTTCACTTCAGTCATGTCTGACTCTGCAACCCCCATAGACCGGCCAGGCTCCTCTGTCCATGGGATTCTCCAGACAAGAATCTTGGAGTGAGTTGTCATGCCTTCCTCCAAGGGATGCTCCCAGCCCAGGGATCAAACCCACATCTCTAATGTCTCCTGCATTGGTAGGGCATGTTCTTTACCACTAGTGCCACCTGGGAAGTCCTTACTAAACAGTAGCGTAGTATTAGTCACTCAGTCATGTCTGAATCTTTGAGATCCCATAGACTGTATCCCACCAGGCTCCTCCGTCCATGGGATTCTCCAGGCAAGAATACTGGCATGGATTGCCATTCCCTTCTTCAAAGGATCTTCCTGGCCCAGGGATCGAATGTGGGTCTCCTGCATTGCAGGCAGATTCTTTACTGTTTGAGCTACAGGAACAGTAGTTGTTATTGATAGTTGTAATCACACTTTGTATAGGGCTCCACATCCTGATTTAAAATCCAATTATAATCATTTGATGCATTGTTTTATAGCATTCATTGATGCATAATTAATTACCAAATGCATAAACTATTCCCTAGTTTATAGACATAAATTGTGTCTGGTTTATTTATAATTTTTCCTGTGATTACAATACATCTTTATTGCTATCTTATGTAAATTTAAAAATTCTTAATGTAGCTAATTTGAAGATAGTTTTGGCCTCTATAACAGATGTTCCTGCATTAGTTCATGTGAAATTAACTGGATCTCAACTCTTCACTCTGTCTTCCCTGACCCTTCTTAGTCTTAAGAGAATGTTCTTGCTCTGTTTCCTGTGGTAGCTAAGAAGAGGGACAGAGCTGTGAGGGTTGAGCTGCAAGGGACACTTCCCACTCTAAACTCTTTCTACTCTTTGTCCTGAGATTTGGGAAATACCACTGACTTTGGTTTGACTGCCTTCATTACCGTTCATGGTTCCTCTTGTTTTTTTCTCCTGCAGGCTCTTTGTCTGTTGGGATGTGTAAATCAATCTCTAAAAACTGACTTTAGTTTTGCACAATTTTGCTTCCATCTTGGTAATAATGCTTCATTGTTTCCATTACATAATTATGTTAGCAGAATCTGATTTTGAGTAGACTATAGTGAAGAATTATACTGCAACATGATATTTAAAGTTAAGGAGTTATAATGGCAAATTAATTAGCCTTATCTGTTTGGTTTTCTCATGAAAGGTAATTATTTGTTAATGAGGGCTCAATGTTTTACTGAGAACAGGCTGACTAAAATATTGACTGTAGATAGAGCTTTCCTGGGAAAAAGAGAACGTGTGAATTATAAAAACCTGTAAAGTTTGAGTATTATCTCAAATGTGCTCTAATGTTTGCTATTGCAAACCTCACAGAGCCCTTGATTGGAAGACTGCAACTGTGATATTTTAGTCCAAACAGAGAGGGGAAGGACTCACAGGTTTATCCTGTTATCTGAAAGGACCCTGCCCTGCTCACTGCCACCAGCAATGAATTTGGGGTCTGAAGAATGGAGAGCCATTTTTTCCTGGTTCCTCTCCAGCTCCTCTTGGTTGGTAGGTTCTCCTGGCTTCTCCTTAGCAACCTCCTTCTTCCTTCTCTGCCCTGTTTCCGCCTGGGCCCTGCCTGACACTTGCCTCACCTCCTTATAATTCCTGTCCAGTTTCAATGGTCATGGCTCTTGACATTTTTAGAATATCCATCAGGAAAACAAATTACTTTTGTGGGTATGTTTACAGCATAGAGCATAGCTCTATACAGTCAGCAAAAACAAGACCAGGAGCTGACTGTGGCTCAGACCATGAACTCCTAATTGCCAAATTCAGACTTAAATCGAAGAAAGTAGGGAAAACCACCAGACCATTCAGGTATGACCTAAATCAAATCCCTTATGATTATACAGTGGAAGTGAGAAATAGATTTAAGGGCCTATATCTGATAGATAGAGTGCCTGATGAACTATGGAATGAGGTTCGTGACATTGTACAGGAGACAGGGATCAAGACCATCCCCATGGAAAAGAAATGCAAAAAAGCAAAATGGCTGTCTGGGGAGGCCTTACAAATAGCTGTGAAAAGAAGAGAAACGAAAAGCAAAGGAGAAAAGGAAAGATATAAACATCTGAATGCAGAGTTCCAAAGAATAGCAAGAAGAGATAAGAAAGCCTTTTTCAGGGATCAATGCAAAGAAATAGAGGAAAACAACAGAATGGGAAAGACTAGAGATCTCTTCAAGAAAATCAGACATACCAAAGGAACATTTCATGCAAAGATGGGCTCTATAAAGGACAGAAATGGCATGGACCTAACAGAAGCAGAAGATATTAAGAAGAGATGGCAAGAATACATAGAAGAACTGTACAAAAAAATTTTCACCACCCAGATAATCACGATGGTGTGATCAGTGACCTAGAGCCAGACATCCTGGAATGTGAAGTCAAGTGGGCCTTAGAAAGCATCACTACAAACAAAGCTAGTGGAGGTGATGGAATTCCAGTTGAGCTATTCCAAATCCTGAAAGATGATGCTGTGAAAGTGCTGTA
>NW_011494826.1:1092850-1094337 GCF_000754665.1 Bison bison bison | reverse complement strand
CAGGTGGGTCATAGAGGATCCTGCTGTGATGTATGTCAGAGAGTGTTTTGCCTATGTTCTCCCCTAGGAGTTTTATAGTTTCTGGTCTTATGTTGAGATCTTTAATCCATTTTGAGTTTATTTTTGTATATGGTGTTAGAAAGTGTTCTAGTTTCATTCTTTTACAAGTGGTTGACCAGATTTCCCAGCACCACTTGTTAAAGAGATTGTCTTTAATCCACTGTATATTCTTGCCTCCTTTGTCAAAGATAAGGTGTCCATATGTGCGTGGATTTATCTCTGGGCTTTCTATTTTGTTCCATTGATCTATATTTCTGTCTTTGTGCCAGTACCATACTGTCTTGATAACTGTGGCTTTGTAGTAGAGCCTGAAGTCAGGTAGGTTGATTCCTCCAGTTCCATTTTTCTTTCTCAAGATCGCTTTGGCTATTCGAGGTTTTTTGTATTTCCATACAAATTGTGAAATTATTTGTTCTAGCTCTGTGAAGAATACTGTTGGTAGCTTGATAGGGATTGCATTGAATCTATTAAAAGACGCTTACTCCTTGGAAGGAAAGTTATGACCAACCTAGATAGCATATTCAAAAGCAAAGACGTTACTTTGCCAACAAAAGTTTGTCTAGTCAAGGCTATGGTTTTTCCTGTGGTCGTGTATGGATGTGAGAGTTGGACTGTGAAGAAGGCTGAGCGCCGAAGAATTGATGCTTTTGAACTGTGGTGTTGGAGAAGACTCTTGAGAGTCCCTTGGACTGCAAGGAGATCCACCCAGTCCATTCTGAAGGAGATCAGCCCTGGGATTTCTTTGGAAGGAATGATGCTAAAGCTGAAACTCCAGTACTTTGGCCACCTGATGCGAAGAGTTGACTCATTGGAAAAGACTCTGATGCTGGGAGGGATTGGGGGCAAGAGGAGAAGGGGACGACAGAGGATGAGATGGCTGGATGGCATCACTGACTTGATGGAAATGAGTCTGAGTGAACTCTGGGAGTTGGGAACGGACAGGGAGGCCTGGCGTGCTACGATTCATGGGGTCACAAAGAGTTGGACACGACTGAGCAACTGATCTGATCTGATCTGACCTTACAGCATAACTTTGATGCATAAAAAGTCTTTCTTCTCCTGAATAAGGACAGTACAAAGAGGGTAAAGTTCAGTTCAGTCACTCAGTCATGTCTGACTCTTTGTGACCCCATTAACCGCAGCACGCCAGGCCTCCCAGTCCATCACCAACTCCGAGAGTCTACCCAAACTCATGTCCATTGAGTCGGTGATGCCATCCAACCATCTCATCCTCTGTCATCCCCTTCTCCTCCTGCCTTCAATCTTTCCTAGCATCAGGGTCTTTTCAAATGAGTCAACTCTTTGCATCAGGTGGCCGAAGTATTGGAGTTTCAGCTTCAACATCAGTCCTTCCAATGAACACCCAGGACTGGTCTCCTTTAGGATGGACTGGTTGGATCTCCTTGCAGTCCAAGGGACTCTCAAGA
>NW_011494826.1:1076708-1092750 GCF_000754665.1 Bison bison bison | reverse complement strand
CTTTGCATCAGGTGGCCGAAGTATTGGAGTTTCAGCTTCAACATCAGTCCTTCCAATGAACACCCAGGACTGGTCTCCTTTAGGATGGACTGGTTGGATTTCCTTGCAGTCCAAGGGACTCTCAAGAGTCTTCTCCAACACCACAGTTCAAAAGCATCAATTCTTCGGCACTCAGCTTTCTTCACAATCCAACTCTCACATCCATATATGACCACTGGAAAAACCATAGCCTTGACTAGATGGACCTTTGTTGACAAAGTAATGTCTCTGCTTTTTAATATGCTTTCTAGTTTGGTCTTAACTTTCTTTCCAAGGAGTAAGTGTCTTTTAATTTCATGGCTGCAATCACCATCTGCAGTGATTTTGGAGTCCAGAAAAATAAAGTCAGCCACTGTTTCCACTGTTTCCCCATCTATTTGCCATGAAGTGATGGGACTGGATGCCATGATCTTCGTTTTCTGAGTGTTGAGCTTTAAGCCAACTTTTTCATTCTCTCTTTCACTTTCGTCAAGAGGCTCTTTAGTTCTTCTTCACTTTCTGCCGTAAGGGTGGTGTTATCTGCATATCTGAGGTTTTTGATATTTCTCCCGGCAATCTTGATTCCAACTTGTGCTTCTTCCAGTCCAGCATTTCTCATGATGTACTCTGCATATAAGTTAAATAAGCAGGGTGACAATATACAGCCTTGATGTACTCCTTTTTCTATTTGGAAGCAGTCTGTTGTTCCATGTCCAGTTCTAACTGTTCCTTCCTGACCTACATACAAATTTCTCAAGAGTGCAAATGGGGCAGGTAATCCCTTGTAACACAGGAAGGATTAATATTCATAACAGAAGTGATAAAATGTCCCTAATTTATGAACTCTTTCCTATTTTTGAACCTTAATCCAAGTTGTCCATCATAATATAAAAAGATAGAATTTCATACTAGGAGAATTAAAAGTAAGATGTTCCTAGCTACTTTGTGGTTTTCCAGGAAGTTATAGGCTGACTACATTTTATCTAGATGTGCAGGGGCTGGGGGTAGGGGAAGATTGTGGCCCCCTTTTGATTTTCTTATGTATTGTGAAATTTTAGACGTGTTTAATGATGAGTTATCAATGTTACAAGTAAAGTAGAATACATTCTGCCTTCAGAAATGACATTGATGAATGATCAGAAAAATATGGTGGACAGTTTTGGGGATAAAAGCTGCTGAAGTGGTATATGAGCTCTAAGGAGGATGGTGGATATGAACTCGACTTGCATTACATGTTGCAAGACAGTTTTGTTGATATTGGAAAGAAACAAGCCTTCCATTTTTAAAGACCTTGCTGTTTAAAAATCTATCAAGTACATCAGGGAAAAGTGAGATAATACATATATATTTTTACATCCGAGTGAGATACATACAGAGAATATTTCTTCTTTGTATCCCTATAACTTCGTTACTATGGGGTTTACTATGCTTCAAGGATGTGTCTTTATATTTTAATATACATTTGAAAAAAATTAAAGGCCACTTAAGTGAGAATCTTGGGAATGGTAAAACAGTAGAGGTTTCTAATACCATTTAATATGTAGGTTCCAAACTGAAAGCCTGAGTGGCCTTTGTATTAAATGGGCTAGTTTTATAGAATGAATATTTTCAGAACCACTGAAGCAAGATCTAATGTATTTCATATGTTCTAACACTTGGCACATGGAAATTTTTTCATTTGGCGTGGGTCATGAACCAAATGATGAGATGTATTGTCACTTTAAGTCTTTTTCTCTAAATATAAAATTAAAAGGAGAGGTAAAGGAATTGAGCTCTAGAAAATGAAGAGAGAATGCATTGATTTTTTTTTTTTTGGCCTGGGATAGTTTTATTTGGTGACTTAGAAGAAGTGCCTAGGTCCCTGTCAGCCTTACTATGCCAAGTAGGGTTGTGGACCCACAGCATGGACTTCACTGGGAGCTTAGGAGGCCTGTGGAGTCTCTGAGCTATTGAATCAGTGTTCATTTTAACACAATCCCCATGAAGTCCATAAGCACAGTAAAGTTTAAGAGGCAGTTCTCGAAACCGATGAGGTCTGCCAGTGTATCACGATGTCTGAGTTATCCTTCTTGATTCCTTGGGGAATACTTTTAAGAAGCAACCTGCACCTTCCTCCTATGACTTATATCTTCCTACATTTGATTACTTTCCTAGTTCAAAATGAGAAAATCAGGAAGTTTTAAGGGGTTAGAGAAATGTCAGTGAATTGAGTATGCATAAAATAAACTTAGGAACTGGGTAAGAACTGGAAAATTTTGAAGGATAACAATTCCAAGCAGATTATTGGTATCCACATGGTTAAACCATTGGGAAAAAACCTCTTCAACTTAAGGTCCTTGCTTGTAGCAATTAACCAGAATGCTGGTTTGAAAGGGTGCTGCCTGGCTCACAGGTCTCTGGGTGGGCTGGGGAGTCAGCCTGCAGAGCTAGTCTGGTGGACACTCCTCTTATTGCACAGTGTTAGCGGCTTCAGCTTGCACCCCACATGCCCTTGGTACTGAACACTGCATGCTCACATCAGCCCTGCTGCTGCAGGGGATCTCTGGTGAGCTCTGTACTTTTGGGCTTGTCTGATTGGTGGTGACCAATGCAAGGAAGCTGGGAAAGCAAGTCTTCGGCATGTTCACTGTCATTGTGGGAGAGCACTGCCTCCTTAGGCTGGAATTCTCCATCCATAGGAAGGGGGTTGGGATACAGGTGGACAAAAAGAACAATAAACGTTGGAGAAAGTTGCCTGGGTGTTTGAGTGTGTATGAATGTGTGTGTTCAGTATCCTAGAGACATTTATTTCAATAGGACGTCTTTTTGACTTTATGATGAAGGTCAATCAGGAAAGTAGGATTGATTTTTACAAAGTTTGCTTTTTTGTTGAAAGGGCCGACACACACATTTCAAAAGTACCAGTCCTTCTTTTAAGTCATATTTAGCCAGGGGAAAACTTGATGTTTCTGTGAGATTAAAAAATTTCCTGACACTAACTCTGAAATAGGGAGTTCATTGCCTTCATTTTTGGAATGACGTTCTCATTTAGTGAAATCCTGACCCATATAATCAAGATAACAAGGGATTTTTAATTTGCCCGAATGACTCAGTTGTGGAGTACACACTTTGACTTGTGTTCTGCTGGGAGGTTGAGAAATTAACACTTGCTTGGTGTACATGAGACACGAAGCAAAAAACAAAATCAACTTGCACTGTGTCATATTTGTACTGAGATAACACAGAGGAACAGCTGTGACTCTTTCAAATGACTCCATTTGTTTGATAATTGCTGGATAAAAATAGTGCCACTATTGGCTATTTCAGGATGACAGATGGCGTTCTAGATCGTGTTCCTTTCCTCATAGCCCAAAAGAACAGGGCTGGGTCTCGCAGAGAATTTTTGTCTATGTGCGAGATAGCATCAGGGAAGGGCCAGGACACCATTTCAAGTTTCTGTTCTGCAGATAGGTAGGAAGCAGGGAGTGTGATGTAAGGGAAACAGGGAGCTGAATTTTTCCAGCCTGAGCAATGACAGGAAATAAAGGCATCGGTCTGTTGCTTAGGAGCAGAAGTATCTTGTGCCTTTGCTACAGCTGGAGGAACCAGGTAATTTGCTTTCAGAGCTCACCCATCTCCTGTTCAAACAGAGCTGACATGAGCCCTCTTTTTATCTTGGCTTTGCAGAGTAGAGGGAGAGTGGTCATTAGACCCCTAGCTTTCTCCCATTCAGCAAACTTCTCTGCTGTTTCTAATGCATTGTCTCAAAACTATGCCAATCAAAAGTCTGTTAATTGGGGGTAAAACAGATTTTCTTCAGGAGCTGGCCCTTGGGTATTTTTCTCAACCAGAAAGCAAATGGAGCCCCACATGAGTGGAGTAGAGAATTTTCTTTCACCTGAGTGGCATGCAATGTTTGATATCTTATTGGTGTCCTCACTCTTACCTCAAGGAGGGCAGATTGTCACATATGCACCCTCACATTTTGGTCTGAAGTCAAGGAGGGAGGCAGGAACATTGATCTTTTGTGAAGTCTGAGGGCCCACGTCCTCATACTAAGAAGGTCAGACAAAGATTTACAACCTTACCCGTGTATGTGAATCTCTTTTGGAGATTTTATAACATAAATTAACCTGAGACCTACTCCCCAAATTTTGATTCTCTGGGTCTTTGGTATAGCTCAGGCCCCTGTAGGTAAAAAATTTCCCAGGTAATCAGAGCTTAAAAGTCAGTCCCATTTTCTCCCTACTCAGCTCCTGCTGAAGAGTCTTGGGTGCCTAGAACAGGCCGGTGACAGGAAGCCCTGGGTATGAAGTTCTTGGGCTTCCTCGTTCTTGACCAGAGCTGCATGCTTGCCCCGAGTCCTTCTCTCTAGGAAGCTCTGTGGACACTTTCATGGCTCCTGCAAGGGTGAGTTTCTTGTTTTTCCATAGTTTAAATGGAAACAGTTACTCTCATAGGAGCACTCAGAAGGAGACTTGAGACTTGTGGTTGGGTAGAAAAACAGTGGAAATATTTAGGCAGTGACTAGGCTATAGGAAAGGCTTCCTAGATGACACAGCAGTAAAGAATCCACCTGCCAGTTTAGGAGATGCGGGTTCCATCTCTGGGTTGGGAAGATCCCCTGGAAGAGGAAATGGCAATCCTCTCCAGTATTTTTGCCTGGGAAATTCCGTGGACAGAGGAGCCTGGCCAGCTACAGTTTTCCAATGGAGTCAGGCAGGAGTCAGACACAACTTAGTGACTGAACCAACAACAAGAAGCCTATAGGAAACGGGTTAGAAGAGCTCTGATCCCCAAGTGTTTCTGACCTGCAAGAATGGTAAGAACAGAACCTTCTGGGCATGTAGGCATACATCATAAACACATCATGCCTGAGAAAGGACCTGGAGGGTGTGAACACCTCTTAATTCTACTCACCCTTCTCTAGGGGTTCAAGGAAAATCAAACAGCTTAACTAAGAGTATTTTAGTTGTAGCAGCAAATAATTTTAAAGGCGAATGAGATGTAGTTCCCATTTGCCTCTTTTTTTTAATCCTCAGAAGAAATCAGTGATTATTGTTACATTGAAAATGAACGTATATTAGAAATTATATAATCTTAAAACATCTTCAGTCTGATAATAAAAGAAGTGTCGACCATTTCTCCTAGAAAGCCGCAAGCCAAAGGCAGTTATTTCTTGGCACATTTTTGCTCAGTTATGTAAATGGCCCTTTGTGGGAACACCAGAGTTGATCCAGAAATCTCATTTTAAAGAGAGCTATCACATACAGGAGAGGGAGCTCCGTGGGCAGTTCTGATCTGCATGATCCCAGAGTGCTGGCGTGGGGCTAAAAACAGGATGGGGCTGTCCTCCTGGCCATGAAGTCAGTCTCAACGGCTTCCTGGTCACACTGGAAACAGACTTGCATCTCCCCCACTGATTGCCAAATCCTAAGGATGTGGATTTGAGAAAGAAATTTCAACCCAATTCATAGTGAAACCTGTTGAAGTAATTTGAATTTCCTATTCTTTTCTTTGGCCCTCTGCTGACTCCCTTCGTTTGAGTCCAGAATCCAGCATGAACCTGGCATGTGGACTAAGAAGAGACCAAGAGGACATTTCAGAGGTTTTAGACACCCTGTCATGCGAGGCACAGAGCTCCTGAATGGGCAGGGCTTGGCCTGAAGTCGAGGAGTTGTAGAGGATTTCTCTAGAAGCTGTGTGTATCTAGCAGTCATACTTTGTAACGCTTACTTAGGATGAGGGGCTTCCCAGGTGGCACTAGTGGTAAAGAACCCACTTGCCAATGCAGGAGATGAAAGAGATGTGGGTTCGATCTCTGGGTCAGGAAGATCTCTTAGAGGAGGGCATGGCAACCCACTCCAGTATTCTTGCCTGGAAAATCCCATGGACAGAGGAGCCTGGCGGGCTGAAGTTGCAAAGAGTTGGACGTGACTGAAGTGACTTAGCATGCACGCATGAAGGAGGATGAGAGTATTGGCTTACAACCCCCAGACCACCCCTCAGTGCTGCTGCTGCAGAGCTGGGCCCTCTCCCCAGGCCTCCTGCTAGTACTTTGGTTTCTTTGTGTGAGTCCATTTCTCCCGATAGACCTATAATGAAGAGGTCAGCCATAACCCCCTCCCTGCCAGAACCCCACCATAATAGCTACCAATGGAGCGGACACTTAGTAACTTTGTTTTTTAATAGTTTCCTAGTTGGCTCCCATTATGATGTAAAAATAAAAATAGAAGTGTGTCTTTTCTTGCCTCTCCTACTTGACCTCCAAGTTAATCAAATAAGTGACAGAGAGATTGCAACTGCCAAGAAGTCAAGATTCCCTTTGATTAGTGTACCAGAGATGCTTGTCACACCTTCGCCTCTGGGCTCGTGGCAAATAATGAGAGTTTAGGATGTGTTCTCCCTTACCACTTTTGGCAGGTCACTTCGCCTCTCTGGACCTCAGTACTGACATTTTATGATCCTAATTTTGTGACTTAAATAATAGTTATTTCCAGATCCTGCATTCCCATGGCCCCTTGACCTTTACTATTAATATCACCAAGGAACAGCAATATCACTAACATCTTGGTTTTAAGGAACCTGCTCTTTGACACCCATCCTATCCTCCCAGCTCACCTTCTCTTATCCTATTACCTGGCAGATTTGTAATCCATTGGCTAATCACATTTTCATTGTCTACCATCCTCCTTTTTAATATTCTTTTTTTTAAAAAACCTAGTTTAGATTATACAATCTGTCATTTTTATTAGTCAAGCAGCCACATGTTGCAAGAGGAAAATGCATAGTTGTGCTTATTTATTTATAGATTCATGACATAACTCTGGAATTAACCCTTGCAATCCTGTTTCACTTGCTTAGTATATTCATTCTACTCTCCAGAACTTAGATTTTCTTTTCTCACCCCCAGCTCTCGAGGCTCCTTTCCCATTTACCTTTAGCTGATGACTTTGCCTCAGAATTTATTGAGGAAATAAAAGGTGGGCCAGATACCCGTCATCAAGTCTCACAACCCTCTTATATCTTGATCCATATTCCATTTCCCACTTGTATCTGCAGATGAAGTGTCTTTGTTCCCTTGAAAGGCTATTTCTACTTGTTCTCTTCCAACTGCATCACATATAGACTGAGTCTGCACCCTCACTAGCTCATTTCAGTAATAGTTTACATTTGTTGGCTTGACATAATTGTGAATCAGTAGTTCCCTGTATGGGGCTTCCCTCGTGGCTCAGTGTTTAAGAATCCACCTGCTAATGCAGAAGATGCCGGTTTGATCCCTGGGTTGGGAAGATCCCCTGGAAAAGGAAATAGCAACCCACTCCAGTATTCTTGCCTGGGAAATCCCATGGACAGAGGAGCCTGGTGGGCTGCAGTCCCTGGGATTGCAAGGGTCAGACACAACTTGGTAACTGAACAACAACAACAAAAGTTCCATGTATAGTGTTCCAGTTTGGATGATAAATTACATGGGCCCCTTAGTTATATGACAGAATTTCGTACAGCAGATGATCTCTTCAAATCAGCTTTTACGTCGCTCTCACATTGTCCTGGTTACTTTACAAGTCGTTCCCTAGATTTACAGTAAGTCACAGCACGTGGCGGGTAGGTCCTCCCTTCCTTTCTCTGCTGGAAGTGTACTGGTTCTTCTAGACCTTTACTGTTTCATCTGCATTTTAAAACCAGTTTGTAAAGTTCCACAAAATCCTGTTGGGGTTCTGCCTGGGCTTTCATCGAGTGTCTAGATCAGGTTGGGGGAGTACTGACATCATTTCAAAGTGAAATCTTCCTGTTTATCAACACGTGTAGTGCACGATTTGTTTTTTTTTTCAAATGTCTTTCAGTAAAACGTCACAATTTTCTGTATCCAGGTTCAATGTGTATGTTGTCAGTTTCTTACTAGGTATTTTATGGTTTTTGTTTCTATTGTATGTGTTATATTTAAACTTTTAAAAAATATATATGTATATATATATTTTATTGTTGTTGTTATGGTACCTTTGGCCTATATTCTCATATGTAGCCAGTTTGCTGAACTTACTTTTTGTTTATAATAGTTTATAAATTTGTCAGGGTTTTCTATGTAATCATCACTTGCAAAAACTGATGGTTTTTGTTTTTTCCTTTCTAATACTTCGGCTGGAAAAAACTTTTTTATTGACATACGGTATACACACAGGAAGGAGCACACATAAGCTTAACTCTTGAAACATTTTCACAGAATGAACATACTTATTTAAATAGTACCTGGATCAGGAAACAGAACATTATTTGTACCTCAGAAGTCCCTCCTACCAATCCCTTCCACTGTAACCTCCCCAAAGAATAACTCTTGTGCTTTTAATATTTTTTCTGGCTTTATTGACTTGTTTCATGTAGAGTCCCCTCTCTCCAATGTATCACTTCCTGCTCTTCTGCTGGAATATTCCCTACCTAGCATACAAACATGCTTTACAATCATCTGTCTTGAATAACTCTTCCTTGACCCATGTCCATTTCTAGTCACCACTCCTTTTTGCTAATCCTTTTCTCAGAGAAACTTCCTGAACAAATGTTCCATAGTTACTGTCTCTGTTTCCTTACTTTGCAGTTTCTTTTCAATTCACTTGATTCTGGCTTCTGTCTCAGGGATTCTACTGAAATAGCTCTTGTGAAGATTACTGTGACTTTCACGTTACCAAATCCAACTGAGAGCTCTGTCAGTATCCTTTTCTATCTCTTAGCATGATTTGATGTGGTTGGCCCTTTCTTAAAATACTTCCTTTTCTTGGCTCCCATTTATTCATTTAAGTGAATATTTGTTTACTGCCCTTCTCTCCACCAAGATTCCAAGTTTCACAGGTCAGGGGTGATGCCCAACTCTTTCGCTGCTCCATTACCAGCATCCAGTCCAGCCTCTGTAGATAGTAGATTGTTGCCTGGACTGTACTGATTGCAGTTCACATTCAATCACTCTTGTCTCATGCTTACTTGGATGTCTTGCAGGTACCTCAAATTCAACAGGTCTAAGATGTTTTTATCATAATAGTCCACAAGTTCTTCACTCTACTAGTTTCCCTCTTTTGGGACACGTCACTACCATTCACTGAATCAGAAACTGCAACTCATTCCTCTTCTCATCCCCACGTCTAATCCATCACTAGTACCTGACCATCCTGCTGCCTAAATACCTTTTCCAAATCCACCTACTGCCTTTTATTTCCATTTCATCCTGCCAGATGCCACTTTGTTGAATTAGTGCAACAATTTCTGAACTGTTTCTGTTCTAAACTGTTCTAAACTCTGGTATTTCTCCCCTCCAGTTGGTTCTACATGGCCCTTTAAAAAATATGACTAGTTACATCATCCTCATATGGCAGACATTGTGTCTTGTTCTGTCCTCCGAAATACAGAAATAGAATTAACATGGGGTAAGCAAAGCAATTCAGGACTGTACTTACCAAGTCATTTATATTTGATTTCAATTTCAGTATTTTTCCAAATCTTGAAAACCCCCTTGAATTTTTGTACAACTTCTATGTCTTCTACAACTGTTGATCTTTCAGCTTCTTATCTTTTTCTGCACCTACCTTTTCTTCAAATTGAGTTCTGTAGACTCTCAGTAACAGAGGGCAGATTTCATTCCTCATTAGAAAGAGATGTATAAGCAAAACTAGTTATCTGGGGTTGAAGCACTACGTGGCTATTCATTTGTCAACAACTGTTGTAAAAATAGTAAAAGAGACCTACACTGACTCCCTAGGTTAATATTAAGAATTCTTAGTGATCCAAAGTAAATTTATTATTGCTTTCTTTACTTGGTTAGATGGAGATTTTCAACTAGTTAATGAAGTGCATTTTGTAATTACTAAAGGACCCTGTTATTTCAGTGATAACCAGTTACCTGCAACAAAAGCCAGAACATAAGTGATATTAAACAGCTTCTCTTCTCCATCAGTTGGTGTCTAAGTAGTTGCTTGCAGAAAAGCATAATCAATCAAAGGGCAAAGTTGAAAAGTCCTTTGTTTTTGATGATGTGCATGGTTTTAAAATTTGAGAGCAATACGGCATGACTATGCTTCTGTTTCCAGAATTAGCAAGAGTAGCCAGACAAGATTAATAGGTGGGTTCATTATGCCTAAGAAGTTGACTGGGTTTTTTTTCCCCAGAAAATAATTGCTTTTCTGGAGTGCAGGAAGCTTTGCTCACTCATTGTCAAGATCTGTTATGCGGATGGGGGATGACATCATTCTTCCCACTGTTGGTAGGGCAGAAAGTCAATAAATGTGATTGGCAGCTTTGTGCAACATTGAAAAGTCTCCAGCAGATTTCTCACTTGGGACTCACTAAAAACCAGAGGACTCCAGGAAATAAAGTCAAACTGTCCTCTTTTGACACAGGGCCATAAACATAATGGAATGATTTCTCCTATGAAAGATTTGAGCAAAAAATAATCTCTACTGATTTCTTTGGTTAAGTCACACCCAGCTTTCTTTTCTTCTTAGGTCCTGTTGTTTGAGATAGTGTCACTAGCAATGCATTACCTATCTAATATTGTGTAACAAAATACCTTATTTTAAATGGGCACAGGAAAGTAGTAGAGTGAAATGCTTAAGACCATGGGCTCTTGAACCAGAGATCTGAATTCAAATCTTAACTCAGTGGGTCATGCGACTTTGGGTGACTAACTTAATCTTTGCCTCAGTTTCTGTATCTATAAAATGGAGGAAGATAAGAGTACCTCCCACAAAGTGTTTCTGTAATAATCAAATTTATTTACATAAAATGTGTGGCAGATAATGATGGCCATTACTAGTGTCACTATATGATTGAAGTTCGGGCGAATGGCCAAAAATTCTTTTTTGGTCTTTCCGGGGACACTGAAGGTAAATTCCACCTGGCATTCGTGTCTGTGGATGGATGAATCCTTGCACATATAGCCAGGTAAATCTTTATAAATGGTCACCCAACACTTGGCAAAGCAAGCAGGTATTTGGAAATTTAAAAAATGGAATCAGTGTTTCATGGTGTCTTAATAGAGAGAGAGAGAGAAAGATCTTATTTCTACCTTTTTTTTTTTCCCTGAAAAGCTACAACAATGGGGATAAATCTGATAGCTCTCTCTGTAATGTCACATCTTGTAATCCACTTTCGCATTTGGTTTTTGCTGGTGGCATAGAAGGCATAGGATTATATTCACACTAGGAGGTCCAGGGAGAGGTTCTGGCAGTCACTGCAGCGAAGCAGGGGTTTGCAGCCCCTGAGATCACACAACTCAGGCCAGCCACTGCGGAATGACCATACCCTTTGACAAGTGGAGACAGATCAGGAAGAGGCGGGGCTCTGCTCTATCTTGGATTAAGAGGAACAAGGATGTCTATTAAGTGTACAACAGCATTGTTTATAAAAACACTATGTAGATACCTTCATTAAGAATTTGTTAATAGGACTTCCCTGGTGGTCCAGTGATAAAGAATCCTCCTGCCGTTGCAGGGGGCCTGAGTTAGATTCCTGGTCTGGGAAGATTCCACATGCACCAGAGCAACTGAGCCCATGAGCCATAACTATTGAGCCCATACTCTAAGCCTGGGAGCCACAACTACTGAAGCCTGTGTTGCCCTAGAGGCTGTACTCCGTAACTAGAGAAGCCAGCAGTGAGAGATCTGTGTGCTGCAGCTAGAGAGTAGCCCCTACTCGCTGCAACTAGAGAAAAGCCTGTACGGCAATGAAGACAAAGTACAGCCAAAAATTAATAAAATTATAAAAAAGTTTATTGCTAGAAAAGCTAAGCCTCATTTGAGTCCTAATATTTTTATAACAGTATTGATAACATCAAAGATCACTGATCATGTCACCATAACCAATATAATCATAATGAAAAAGTTTGAAATATTGTGAGAATTACCACCGTGTGGCACAGAAACACCAAGTGAGCAAATGTTGTTGGAAAAATTGTGCTGACAGACTTGCCTGACAGAGTTTCTGCAAACCTTCAGTTTGTAAAAACTGCGGTATCTGTGAGGTGCAGTAAAGTGAAGCACAGTGAAATATATATGCCTGTTTGTGTAAGAATATATCATTAATGATAATCCAAATTTAAAAAGCATTCACCTGATACTAATATGAAGTGTATGTCTGATATATCTAAATTAAAAAAAAAAAACCATTCAGATGACCCTTGTTGGTTGTGACGTCGTCTTTTTCTAGCTGTGGTTTTACTTAGCAACTCAGCAAGTCCTTGGTGCCGGTGGGCGTGGGCTGCAGTGTACACTCCAAGTCTCCATCCATGAGGATCCTACGGTTTCAGAGCTCTAGGGTCACTAAAGGACAGTGCAGAGGTCACCCATTCCTCCTCATTTTAAAGAAGAGGAAACTGAGGCCCAGAGAGAGCTGACTGCACACAGTCTCACAGGGGGCTGGTGGCAGAGTTGGAGGTGATGCCTACATCTCCCGATTGCGTCTCGGCACGAGGCTCCTCTCTCCAGCGTAGCCTTTCCCTTTTTCTAGTCCTGACACTTGAACATGCATGAAATGAAGGCTCTGTGGTTCTGTTCCTCCGCTCAGAGGGCAGCCCACTCACTTCATCAGGTTGTGGATCCCCTTCCCAGTTAAGCATAGATATTCTTCTGGGCTCTAACTCTAGAGACTGTCCTACCTGCAAACAGTGGTTGAAAACCTGTCGGTTTTAGAGACGCTGCTGCAGCTCAATGAGAGGTGATAAAGACATAGGTAATTGCTGTAGAATAATCCCGCTGCCAAGAAGATGATTGAACTCCCACACAGAAGGTGAACAGATGGTAGATTATTGAAATGCATAGGCTGTGAGATGGGATAATTTAACTGATGGCTAGGCACCCTCATTTCAGACTGAGGGAGGCTCACGGGAGAATGTGCCTGCCGCTAGGTGGCGTGATCAGCCAGGGCCCGTGTTGTCTACTCTCGGAGAGAGGGAGACCAGATTCTATGCACTCCCAAGAATCCCTTAGTTCTTTCCTTAACTGGGACTGCAGACCAGTCCTGTGGCTGAATAGGAAACTACCGATTTTAAAAGACTTAAAATCACATTAAGTTTAAAGTACATATATATCACTGAGGACTTCCGCATGGAGAGAAACCAGCCACATATTGGGGTACTAAATCACTAAAGAGATGGGGCTGTGGCTGAGTGGGGGCAGTGTCTGGACCAGGAGTAGCTCTGGACTCCAATAGTCTTTCAATCATTGGCTCCTCTGGTCCTAATAATACTTTATTTTTACCACCTCCCTCCTCTTCAGGCTTGCCCACTGCTGGCAGAATAGCAGGAAAAACTGGCTCTAGAAACTTCATTTTGAAAGTTTATACAGCTAATAACCTTATTTTAGAGGAAAAATAGGACTCCCAGGTGGCTCAGTGGTAAAGAATCTGCCTGCAATGCGGGAGACACGAGTTTGATCCCTGGGTTGGGAAGATCCCATGGGGAAGGAAATGGCAACCCACTCCAGTATTCTTGTCTGGGAAATACCACGGACAGAGGAGCCTGGCAGGCTGTAGTACAGGGGGTCGCAAGAGTCCCATCAGGACTTAGCGACGGAGCACCCTCGCTTGCAGAGGAAAAATAAAGCAATCTATTGTGAACTGGTGTGACAGGGTGGAGGAAATTATGAGAGAGGAAAGGTGAGCTGATAACATGTTACCCTATATTGGTTACCCAGCATTGTCTCTGTCATCTTACTGATTGTTTTTTTTTTGAAAGGTTCCTCTGCTAACTTTGGTTTCTCAATCTAGAGCACTAGAAAGCTTCATCAGTGACTTTGGGATGGCCACTTCCTTCTGACTTTATGTGAGAGCCACTTTCTGTTCATATTTGAGTTCATTAGTGAACTAATTTGTTCATTCACCCACTGAACAAATGTTCATTGAATCTTTCTTTGTTCAAGCTTTTATCTTTTTCTTCTTGATTTTTTAATTGGAAGATAATTGCTTTACAATGTTGTGTTGGTTTCTGCTGTACAACTATGTCCATCAGCCATAATTATATATATATGTGTGTGTGTGTGTGTATATATATTTATCTCCCCTCACTCTTGAACCTCCCTCCCCTCTCCTATCTCACCCCTCTAGGTCATCAGAGAGTACCAGGCTGGGCTCTGTATGTTATATAGCAGCTTCCCACTAGCTATTTTCTTGTGTCTCAGTTTTTACTTCTTTAAAATGAAGATAAATACCTATCTTGTAGGATTGTTATAAGGATTAAATGAGCACTTTTATGTAAAATACTGAAAACAAGTCCTGGCAAATAGAAAGTACTCAAATGTTAGCTGCTCTTTAGTGCTGCCACTGCTGCCCACTACTGGGATATTACTGCTACTACTGGTATGTTACTGCTGCTGTTTCTCTATGACGGCTACTACTCTATATTACTGTTATCACTACTGTTATTACCACTGTACTACTGTTACTACTATGTTATTTCTACTCTTAATTTACATTTTCAGCCTGTATTTCTCTTAATTGCAGAAAATATCTAATCTTGTCAAGGTAAATTTCTAATCTAACTTAGATAAAATAAAAATCTAATCTTGTTAAGGTAAATTTATTCTCTATTGGATTTTAGGTAAATAGTTATTTGAAAAATTCCACTTTTTCTCAGAGGGCAAGCTAACCATCACTGAGGGTCGGGCCGTGTGGTCCATAATTGTCTTCTATCTGCATGGGGCTACCTTGTCTTTGTTGCACTCTGCTCTTTGGCCTCTGTCCTTACACATCTCTGAGGTCTGGGCTGATCTCTTCTGAACCATTTTTGGGCCCGATGCTGGTGGGAGATGGGATGGACAGACACCAGGGAGGAATTGTCAGATGTTCTCTGGTCTCATGTCTCATGAAGCTGAGCTCATGATTCTTGTCTCTGCACTTTTGGGGACCAAACTGGACCAGAGGACTCCCTGCAAAGCCAATAGGCTCCCTGGGCTGTACTTTAGGAAATGAGGACCAAAACTCCTTGTCCTGGGCTCCCCAAACTTATCTGTGTATTCCTACCCCTGCCCCGCAAACAAATATAGCACCTCTAAAATTTTATTTATTTATTTTTTTCCCAATTCTTCAAATCAAAACTCATCATTCATGAAAGAAATCCAAGTGTGGAACAGGCAAAAGCTTTTTTTTTTTTTTTTAATTATTGTGTTAGTGGAAAGGCTATTGGGAGGTACTTGAGCAGTACTTCTGAAATCATAGCATGGAAGTGTCCAGTGAGGAGTCAAGTACATTGTTAACTGTGAGCAATGTGTGTCTTAACTGTTGCTGTGTAACAAAATTTCTGAGTATGGACAACTCACCAATTCAAACTGAAAATAGGTGGTAGTGCTAAGGCTAGAATGGACACATGAAATTTCTGGACTATAGACTGCTGCTGCTACTGCTGCTAAGTCGCTTCAGTGCGACTCTGTGCGACCCCATAGACGGCAGCCCACCAGGCTCCGCCGTCCCTGGGATTCTCCAGGCAAGAACACTGGAGTGGGTTGCCATTTCCTTCTCCAGTGCATGAAAGTGAAAAGTGAAAGTGAAGTCACTCAGTCGTGTCCGACTCTAGGGACCCCATGGACTGCAGCCTACCAGGCTCCTTCATCCATGGGATTCTCCAGGCAAAAGTATTGGAGTGGGGTGCCATTGCCTTCTCCGGGACTATAGACTAAACACAAAGAAATACAATTTCTTTGACTGAATACAAGTCCATTCAACATAGGCCAATAAAATACTGCCAATAAGAAACTCTGTCACACTTTCAATGAATAAATGAGTTTCTAGTATAGACTTTGTACTTGAAAATTGTTTTTGAAGTTTTGGGGCATCTTATAATTTTGCATTATTTCTAAAGAAATATATAAACTCTAGCCCCTTCTCCTGTATCATATACTCAAAAAGAGATGAATTAATGAGTTTTCTTATATTACTCGGGACTGCTGCTGCTGCTGCTGCTAAGTCGCTTCAGTCGTGTCCGACTCTGTGCGACCCTGTAGGAGGCGGCCCACCAGGCTCCCCTGTCCCTGGGATTCTCCAGGCAAGAACACTGGAGTGGGTTGCCATTTCCTTC
>NW_011494826.1:1062636-1076608 GCF_000754665.1 Bison bison bison | reverse complement strand
CTCCCCTGTCCCTGGGATTCTCCAGGCAAGAACACTGGAGTGGGTTGCCATTTCCTTCTCCAGTGCATGAAAGTGAAAAGTGAAAGTGAAGTCGTTCAGTCGTGTCCGACTCTTAGCGACCCCATGGTCTGCAGCCTACCAGGCTCCTCTGTCCATGAGATTTTCCAGGCAAGAGTACTGGAGTGGGGTGCCATTGCCTTCTCCAATTACTTGGGACTAGAGTTAGTTATTGGTCAGAATTAAGATTTACCCTATAGATCATGATGATCTAAGTCTGAGGGTAACAAAGTACTCCCTGTGGGCTGAACGCTGCCCAATGCCTGCTTTATACATCTTGAGAGCATAAGAATAGTTTTTACAGTTTCAAATAGAAAAAAAATCGAAAGAAAAATATGTGATATGTGAGCATTATGGAAATTCAAATTTCAATGTCTATAAACAAAGTTTTATTGGCACACAGCCATACTCATTCGATTGCGTATTGTCTGGGGCTGCTTTTGCACTATGTTGGCAAGATCAAGTAGTTTCAGCAGACACTAGAAGACCTGCAAAACCAAAAATACCTAGTATTTGACCCTTTACGGGAAAAGTTTGCTGACCTCTGGTCTAAGATGTGGATGAACATGCAGAGAGATTTAGGGATAGCCTTCTGTTCGGCATCCTCTGTATACAGTCTACAGGTAAGAGCAGTCAGCCCCTGCAGAGGTGCTGATCTTAAGGAAAGCAGGTGGGAGAAGCTGTGCTTTCATCATGGCGTTTGTGTCAGTTCCACCCCTCAGCCGTGCTTCTTAGAGCCTGCTGTTATTTTATGCCACCTGCATAACCTGATTTGCATCTTAAATGAATATCCAGCTACCACTTGGACTTTTTTCAGAATAAGGAGAATGGCTTTTATGAAGCCATCTGTAGATGAAAAATAAAGAGCAGCGAGCACTCCCAGAATATGGGATTGAGGGATGTAGCACACAGCGCAAGAGTCATGCAGCTGATTGGCTCCCAAGTCAAGGAGTTACTAAAGAGGTGCCAGTGTTGACTAGATAAAGGAGGCAGACGGGAACCCTCTGGAAGAGAAAGGGAAAATAAAAGCCATTTGAAACCCGTGGGCACACTTGGATAAGAGACTGGGCCAGAGCTAGTCTTCCCATCCTGAACCCCTGTGCCCTGGAACTCTGGGGTGTTCTCTTCTCCTAGATCCTAGCAGGCTTAACAGTCGTGGGACTCGGTCTCTTGTGGGACTGCACCTACTGCCCTGGGGGCTCTTCCTGGGGACATTTGAATCAGAAAGCGTTTCTACATCTCCACTCAAGTCCGATTTTTATGGTGCATTCATCTTAATGATGTCAGAGGTTAATGACTGGTTGAAGCTCTTTTTCTCTTTTCTTTCTTGCCCTAACTATTCCCAACCACTGTTTACCCCCAGAGGAGTTGTCAGAAGCAAATTGCAGAAAATGGAGCAACTCTTAGCTTCTGAATGCAAAATAGAAGCCTGAAACAAGGATTAGGGAAGTCAGTGTGATGAGTCAGAACAACCCTAATTGAGTTCCTCCCTGACATTCTCCCTCTCTAACCCCCTCCCAGTGTTTCTCCTTGAGTAGAAAGACTTTTTTTGGCCAGGAAGACAGAGGAGAGGGAGAGAAGAAGTGAGAAAGACCTCTTTATCTACTCTCCGTGCTTTTATCTTCTCTTTTTATCTCCTCTTCCCTGCATCCTTTCTGTTCTCCGCCCTTTCCTGTCTCTCCTCTCCCTCTCCCCTTTCACTCCTCTCTCTCAACCTTCTTCTTCCCTTCTCCCCCTCACTACCTGCCACCCTCTCCTCTCTCTCATCCTCCCCTTACCACTCTCTGTGCCTGTTCTTTTTCCCCCCTCCTCAAGCTGAGTTGATTCAGGGAGATGGCTGATCTCATGGAG
The DNA here is from genome assembly GCF_000754665.1 of Bison bison bison. Classification (NCBI taxonomy): domain Eukaryota; kingdom Metazoa; phylum Chordata; class Mammalia; order Artiodactyla; family Bovidae; genus Bison; species Bison bison. Next base: position 1,074,700 of record NW_011494826.1, on the reverse strand, counting down.
GAATTCTGGTTGTCCTCATGGTACTGTCGTATCATGGAACTGGTTGCTGGGTGCATCTAGGCTTGGAGATCTCCACAGATGCTCAGCAGGACTGCAGGGCATCCGAAAGTCCCTATGGTACAGACACCAAGTGCTCGTGTATGTCCAAGACCTGAGACGGTCCTGCGGACAGCACAGGGGTATGTATATTGGTAAGACAGGATGTGGGTATTCCCTGCCCATGGGGAGCCAGCATCTCAGTGGGTCCCGAGCTCCAGAGAGCTATTCAAGAAACTACCACTACTCATTGCCTGTGTTAAGGACTGGATGAGATGAGTTACATCCTGAGAAGGAGGGCTTATGCCCTATTTTCCCCCAATGCAAAGCTGGCCCTGGCTGGATCTAAGGTATGACTGCAGAGAGGAGAGGGACCAAGAGAACATTTTTCTGTTTAACTGAGCTTATTTTTCATAAAGGACAGAACTGGAGCCCCAAATGAGAAATTAAAGTGAGTTATAGGAAATGAAGTTATATTTATTACATACCAGAATTTGTGATTATAAAATTTGTACCAGATATAGTCACATTTATTAAATATGATGTGCCAGGTATTCTATGAAATGGTTTTTATGCCTTTTCTCATTTAATTCCTTTAATGAGTTTTTTGAGGCATGTATTACTAATCTCATTCTAGGGGTGACTAAGGTTTTCAAGAGTACATTTGTGGGACTTCCAGTAATTAAGACTTTGCCTTGCAATGCAGAGAGTGTGGGTTCCATCCCTGGTCAGGGAGCTGAGATTCCACATACCTTGGAGCCAAACCTAAAACAGGAGCAATATTGTAACAAATTTGATAAAAGACTTTAAAAATGGTCCACATTTAAAAAAAAAATCTTAAAAAAAGAGTACGTTTGTTAGCCTGAAGTCACATAGTCAGAAGGGAAGGAGCTAGGATTTGGGTCAGCCAGTAATGACTCTGGAGTCCCACCTGCTCCACATCTAATAGCTGAGGGTCAGATGGGACCTTATGGCAGGCCACTGAAATCTACTTTGCATGTAGCTGTTAGTGAAGCAAACTTTTCTTTTGACAAGGAACCCTTTCTGGGCCTCTTGTCACGTGCCAGCTGCTCAGCTAAGCATGGGATACAAGATGAGGAACATTCACTTCCCTCCAGGGATGGGGCAATCTGCCTCCGTTTGGTTCTAACACATGGAAAGGACTCGGTATGGACTGGTAAGGGAAAGAATGTCTAATCTCAGATGTAGCAACAAGAATATTGCAACCATGCCCATAGAGAGGGAACCTGAAAGAATCAGAACACTGATTCTGGTGAAAATAGGGATTTGATTTTAGAATGGTCTCTGCCTTAGGCAGTGCCGGAGGGCTGTTGGTTAGGAACCTGATTCTCACTGAACAATTGGGCTCAGTGGAAAGAGATGGGCTCATCTGATCTGAGAGTGTTCCTTTATTTTTAACATCAATGAGGTGCTGATGAAGGAAATCAGTCAGTGGCTCTCTGAGGGTGAAACTGTGTTCAGAAGGACTTGTTTGTGGAAACTGCACCCATTTCTTGTTGTCCACAAACTAAAAAAAGGATTAATGAAATGGTTGATGTAGGTAGGGAATCTAGGTCATATTATAACTTCTGATGTCACATCTCGCACACACTGTTGAATACAGGATAGACAACAAGGCCCAGGTTTCTCTAAGGAAAGAAGAAAGTCAGTTACAGCTTCCTACGTTTGGCAGACGCACGTAGTGATTTCTGGTTGCCAGGCAATGGGAGGGGTCCCCCACCTTTCTGCTGTTTTCTTGTTGGCACCTCTGTTCTGAAAACAAATGGTCAGGGAGGCCCATTTGTTGAAGTTGTAGGAAATTTTAGTGGTTAGCCACAGACACTGGCTCTGGTTAATAAAAGAGAATTAATTGGAACAATGTAGAGAGCTCACAGGATAGAAAGAGGGGCTCAGAAAGGGCAGGAAGCAGGTAGCACTGAAGAAGGCAGGAGTTGAAGCAGGAATTGCTCCCAGCACCACCACTGGTGAACTCCAGCCTTACTTAGTCTTTTCATCACTCCCCTCTCAATTCCATCCCAGAAGAGGGGCATCTGTCTGGCCTGGACTTGGTACCCACCTTATGCCCCGCTGAAGGCAAAGCATCTTGATTTAAGCCTAAAGACTAATCTAAAGGAGAAGCAGTAATTCCTCAAGGAAACAGGTGGTAAGTTACCAGATGAGATGGTTGGATGACATCATCAGCTCAATGGAAATGAGTTTGAGCAAACTCCAGGAGATAGTGAAGGACAGGGAAGCCTGGCATGCTGCAGTCCATGGGTTGCAAAGAGTTAGACCCGACTGAGTGGCTGAACTTTTTACTTTACCATCAGAAGGTGGAGTGGGTGCTGGGCAACCCCTGAGCACCTTGGTTGGAAGGCTCAACTTCCTGAAACTCTCGTTGACCTAGGTATAGGTTGTGAGACCTTGGTATAGGTCTTAAAAGCCTTTTATAATCTTGCTGTCTTGTTTCTGGACATGCCTGTGCTAGCAGTTCCCCAGGACCCTAACACCTTCCCACGCCCTCAGTTTACTCCCGTCTAACTTTCCCTTTCTGACCTGGCTGTCTTTGCCTCATCTACTCTAACATCAACTTCTCTTCGCCAGGAACTAATGTCTTCCTCCTGTATGCTCTCATAAAGCCTTTTGTTCTATATATCTACTTAGTTGTTTATGATGTGCTGGGTCCTAGTTGTGGCATGCGGGCTTCCCTGTAGCTGTGGTGCTGGGACTCCAGAGTGCATGGGCTCTGTGGTTGTGGCGTGTGGGCTTAGTTGTTCTGCGACATGTGGGATCTTAGTTCCCTGACTAGGGATTGAACCCATGACTCCTGCTGGAAGGCAGACTCTTAACTACTGGACCACTGGGGAAGTCCCAAACTATTTGTTTTTGGAGGTGTTCTTATAATCCTCATTTTCCTGGCCCAGGAATTCCCTGAGTACATGTTGCTGCTGCTATAGAGAATTCGGACAGAGCACTGAATGTGTCCTCAGCTTTTTCTAAGCACTGTCTACATGAAAAGCCATTACATCCTCCAAGGACCTTATGTGGCTAGTGTCTCTGTGTTACAGGTAGCGACACCACAAGGGAAGTTAGGTTAACCTGTCCAAGGTCAAACAGCTGGGACAGAATTGGAACACTGCATTGTAGCAGCAGAGTTTGTGCCCTTAACTAGTCCTGCTTTTTTTTTTTCTCCTGCCTCCTACACCCTCCACACCCATCAGACATCTGTTCTACCTCTTCATAATTCTGCATTTTCCCCTCTATTCCCACTGCTTTGATATCAGCCCTTATTCTCCCAAAGGCCCCACATTAACATAAACTCAGGTGTGGTTGAAAGGGACTAATTATGAATAACAAAAGACATTCTCCTCACCCCAGGCACTCAGGAAATTTCCAAGTGCTTTAGAAGCTCTTTGCCAGGAACTGGAACAAGGACCAAATGTGTATTTCATATGAAATCACAATATCACACCTGCTTTCCTTGACTCCTTCATGATCTGCTTGAGTAGCGTGTTAACTGGTCCTCATTTCTCAAGTATATTCAGTACCCCATTGCCAAAGATATCTTACCAAAAATTATACTTGATTACATTGTTCATCTGCTTATAATTAAAATTTTCCTGTTACCTATTGTGCCAACATAATTTGGGTCTAACTTTACCCAAACCCTGGTAGCTTAGATGGTAAAGAATGTGCCTGCAATACAGGAGACTGGGTTCAATCCCTGGGTCAGGAAGATCCCCTGGAGAAGAAAATGGCAACCCATTCCAGTATTCTTGCCTGGAGAATTCTATGGACAGAGGAGCCTGGAGGGCTGCAGTCTATGGAGTTGCAAAGAGTCAGACACAACTGAGCGACTACACTTACTTTCCAGTGGCATCATCTATCATTTACACTCTTGCCTGTAATCTTTAGCTCCATGCATCCCTGCATATGGCTTAGGAGAGGACCGGGGGCATGTTATGTGCTTTATAATTTGGCAGTGCTCAACAGGCCATATGTTTTCATCCCTGGCACAGCCTTGAAGGACCATTGTGTCTTGACTTCCCCCACATGTCTGGTCAAAGAAATGTTTCTATTCTAAGACACTGAGCAAATAGCATCTCCTGTGGGAAGCCTTCCCGGTCATCACAGGTACAGTGAAGTTATCTCCTTCTCTGTTTCCATCATAGTTTTTTCCTAGCTATCTTACCTGGTGGGCTTATTTTCTTTGGTGGCAAATAATCACAAACTGGATAGATCAGGACAACAGAATTTTACCATTTCACAGTTCTGGAGGCTAGAAGTCTGAAATAAGGTGTCACAGGGCCATGCCCTCTCTCTGAAACCTAGCTTCTGGTGATTTACTGGCAATTTCTTGTATGCCTTGGCTTGTGGTTGTTTAACTCCAATCTCTGCCTTTGTAGTCTTTGGGCATTTTCCCCAGCTCTTCCTCACATGGCTGTTCTCCTATAAAGACACCAATCATGTTGAATTAAGGGTCCATTCTACTCTGATGGACCTAGAAACAGTCAAACAGAGTGAAGTAAGTCAGAAAGAGAAAAACAAACATTGTATACTAACGCATGTATGTGGAATCTAGAAAAACGGTATGCGTGCTGTGTGCTAAGCTGCTTCAGTTGTGTCCTCCTTTTTGTGATCCTATGGACGGTAGCCTGCCAGGCTCCTTTTTTCAAGGGATTCTCCAGGCAAAAATACTGGAGTGGGTTGCCATTCCTTCCTCTAGGGGATCTTCCCTGACCCAGGAGTTGGACCTATGTCTCTTATATCTCCTGCATTGGCAGGTGGGTTCTTTACCACTAGCACCATCTGAAAAATGGTATAGATGATTATATTTGCAAGACAGAAATAGAGACACAGATGTAGAGAACAAACAAGAGGGGGAAGGGGTATGAACGGGGAGATTGAGATTGACATATATCCACTACTATGCATGAAACAGATAATTAATGAAAGCCTACTGTGTAGCTCAGGGAACTCTACTCAGTGCTCTGTGGTGACCTAAATGGGAAGGAAATCCCCAAAGTGGAGGATATATGTGTATGAATAGCTGATTCATTTTGCTGTGCAGTAGAAACTAACACAACATTAGGCAACTGTACTCCAATAAGAATTTTTAGAAAAGAGTCCACTCTACTCCAGTATGGCCACATCTTTACTATTTACGTTTACAATAACCATGATTCCAAATAAAATCACATTTTGAAAAAATGGAGGTTGGGACACCAGCATGTGTTTTTTTGGAGTGGGGACACAATTAAATCCTTAGCATCTGTCTTTTCTTAACTTTTTGTGAATATGTGGCCTTCCCCGCCTGCTCTGTCCCATAGCAGGCTCCTATGAAATGTTCAGTATGTGTTTATGCTAGTTCATGAGATGATTTTGAGAAGGAAGGAGAGGAGTCGTGCATCCTTCATTAGGTTATGAATGAAGCGGAGGTGAATCCAGATTTCTTCTTGCTATCACAGAAATCCTATGAGCACAGTGACTTTGCCTGTTTGGTGACTAACATATCCTTAATGCTCAGAACATGCCTGACTTAGAGTAGGTGCTAAGTAAATATTTACTAAACCATCATACATTTTTAGTTGGATGGAAACTATTGAATGAGTGGATTAAACTGAAAGGAAATAAATAACAGATAATTTTAGAAACATTTTTCCGGTCTTTACCCTGGCCAGGTCTTTGCCAAGTTGTTTTGTTGCATTCACAAGCTTTTGCAAGTAAAGCTGAGCCTTCCAAGCTGCTAGCCCGAGGGTTTTGTTGTTGTTCCGTTGCTCAGTCATGTCTGACTCTCTTGCGACCCCATGGATTGCAGCACGCCAGGCTTCCCTGTCCTTCAGCAGAGCGTAGGAGGCTGGTATAAAGGTAACCACTGCTGGGGTGCTAATGGCATTAGAGCTTGTGTTTGTTTGTTTGTCCGTAAATTGGCATCCTCCTGAAGTCTTGGTCTCTCTAGTCAAGGCTATGGTTTTTCCAGTGGTCATGTATGGATGTGAGAGTTGGACTATAAAGAAAGCTGAGCACCGAAGAATTGATGCTTTTGAACTGTGGTGTTGGAGAAGACTCTTGAGAGTCCCTTGGACTGCAAGGAGATCCAACCAGTCCATCCTAAAGGAGATCAGTCCTGGGTGTTCATTGGAAGGACTGATGTTGAAGCTAAAGCTCTAATATTTTGGCCACCTGATGCGAAGAGCTGACTCATTTGAAAAGACCATGATGCTGGGAAAGATTGAGGGCAGGAGAAGGGGATGACAGAGGATGAGATGGTTGGATGGCATCACCGACTCAATGGACATGTGTTTGGATAGACTCCGGCAGTTGGTGATGGATAGGGAGGCCTGGTGTGCTTCAGTTCATGGGGTCGCAAAGAGTTGGACATGACTGAGTGACTGAACTGAACTGAAGTCTTGGTGGGTCCTTCCTGTCCTTCAAGGGTGCCACAAGGAGGGAAATTTTGCCAATAACCCCTGATAAAAGTTGGTTTTGATTTTCAGTCTACTCCTGAAAACTCCCAAATCATAGGAAATTGGAACCTAGTTTTGCTCCTGTGTGCTGCCCGAATTGGATGTTTAGCTCAATTCAGGATGTTTACTACCTGGCATTAATTGATAATTGCCTGGTTGCACTGAAACTGCCCATCCCTGGCTTCTCCCAGGGTCTCCCAGGGAGTTTTGGACCATGGATGCTCCCAGTTATGCCTCATTTGGGTCCTGATTTAGGACCGTCATCCTAAAGGAGGGCAAGATTTGCCTGTTTCCTTCACTCCTTTGCTTTTCCCCTGGACTCCTTTCCGTGGGTGTGGGCTCAGCTGCCCCACTGCACAGCAAAGTCACAAAGGGAGGGTACAGCTGCTTTCTTGGGATCACTTGGCGGCAGCTCATTATGAAGGTTAAAGGCAAATCTGCGAGTCCCTGTACCCCAGAGACAACAGAGAGGCAGTCTTTGAGTTTTCATGATGTTCTGAGGTTTCTGTTTCTTAATAATCACTTCCTGTTTAGGTCAAACTATAAGAAGAGCCTTGAGTAATGGTTTTTTTCTGGTTTGAGTCTTGAAAGTTTAGTATGTGGAGCTACTATTAAACTCTGGACAAAGAATATAAATAGCCACCTTGCATCCTTCTAGAAGTGCACAGTTGGAGTATGTCTCTGTCACTGAAACATATGCTTTCTATTTGCTGTATGGTCATTTAAGTGACCAGCTGGGCAGCATGAACCGCAGTGTAATGATGCAAGATAAAGAGAAGCTACCAGAGAAAGAAAATCCATGTGCCACGAAGCGCTGGGGTGTAAACAGGTGGAGTGCTCACTGACACCCTGTACTCTTCCCCCTAGGCCTCTGAAGGCCCCTCCACTGGCGCTTGGCCCACTTTTGTCACATGAATTATATTTATAAATTTTTCCCTTTGTCTTTCATTTCCTATATCTCATTACTATAATTAGCAGCTCCTAATCATAATTCACTTGAATGTGTGGGACCGCTGGGAGGTTAGAAACATAGCAATTATTGAAAGAGGGAGATCATTAAAACTCACTTAGAGAAGATGAAAGAATAATCATGAACACATTTTCTTTGGTAGCCTAAGACTTGTAAGGCCATCTAATTGCTTCTGTTATGCTTGGGGTCAATGTAGAGTATCATGCATTTACTTATCACCCACTTTGAAAACCTCTGCCTTAAACATTTCTTCCTTGTTTCTTCAACAACCTGCCAGCACCAGTCTATACCCTAGGACCATTACTGATGAGAGAAACCCACTGCTCTTCTCAGATGCCTGACATTTCATCCAAATCATCCGTCTGGATTTCTGCTAGCAAATCTTCCTTGGGAAGCTTTCAGTTTGCTGTCAAGTATTAACACCTTTGTGTGAGTGAGTTTTGTGGGTATGGATGTTAACCATCTTGCGAAGATTCAGGCTTTCACTTTGTAGTATAGTGTGGTTGCTGGAAAGTGGCCTTCCAGGCAGGAACTACATTTCCCAACCCCCTTTGCCTCTGTCTGGGGCCATGAGACTGAGTTCTGGCTGGTGGAGTGTGGATGGAAGTGACATTAGCTGCTTGCCTGTGACAACCTTCTGTGTAGTCACGTACTTGTCCTTTTGTTATGCCTGCTGGCTGACCATCCACACCCAGGGCTCCTTGTAGGTCAAGAGTTGATGACAGCAGGGTCTTCATCGATCTGAATAAAATTATTATTCAAAGAACAATGTAGAACATCTCCCCTCCACTCAGACCTCATGATGCAATTGAAATTCTCCTGTGTTAAGCCACTGAGAATTGGAGTTTATCTATGACCTTTCTAATGCTACCTTAACAAATAAAGTGGAAAACTCTTCATTAAAAATATGTTTTGAGAGATAGTTTGAGATAGCCAGTTCCTGAGGATAGAGGAGGGAGGGATTTTGGCTAAGGGTGAAGGTAGAAAGGATCTAGAACAGCAAGGAGTGGGCCCCCAAATAAATTTCCTTACCTAATCATTCTTGTGAGGACTGTGTACTGCTTGTAGCATATTGGTTAGAAGGAATTTCTTGCTGACTTGACATTTAAGATTTCTTTTCCCACTTTTCAGCTTTCTTAGCATAAAGTTTCCTTCTCCTATTTTCATAACTTGCAATGACTATTTGTAAATCCTCTCCTATCTCCCTAAGCAATAGAGCATACTTGTTTTAATTTCCCCTCACTCCTGGCTCCCATGTCAAACTTTCAAACTTATTCGAATAAGCACTTACACCAAGCAGCTGAGGATGTATTGTTTGTCTGTCCTTTCTTATATCCATCCACCTATCCATCCATCTGTTTTTGCATCCATCCATCGGAGAAGGCAATGGCACCCCACTCCAGTACTCTTGCCTGGAAAATTCCATGGACGGAGGAGCCTGGTAGGCTGCAGACCATGGGGTCGCTAAGAGTCGGACACGACTGAGCGACTTCACTTTCACTTTTCACTTTCATGCATTGGAGGAGGAAATGGCAACCCACTCCAGCGTTCTTGCCTGGAGAATCCCAGGGACTGCGGGGCCTAATGGGCTGCCGTCTCTGGGGTCGCACAGAGTCGGACACGACTGAAGCGACTTAGCAGCAGCGTTGCTTGTTCTCACCACCTATTTTGTACCAGGAACTCTATGAGGCTCTGAGGACACAGTGATAAATGAGATACATTGCACCTCATCTTATGGATTGGATTAAATTAGAAAGCGTTTTAGAGGTGAATTAGTATTTTAAATGCCTATCATCTCTACCCTGTGCAAGAAGTCCCAGTAGATATTAGTACACAGAATTTCTGCTCTAAAAGTCTGTTTGAAGCAAAGATGGGCCTACCACCCCTTTGCTCTTAAAACTAATGGCGCTGCATGCATTAAGGGTGAGGAGAGTTGAGCACAGTGGCTCAGTTCTCTCAGTAGCCACTTGGTTCATGGGAACTTGAATCCAAAAGCGTCATACGAATGACTTTTAAATACTGACCATTTTATTCTTGGTTATAGCTGCTTTGAGAATTTTTGGTAAAACACCTGTTTGTGTTTCCTGATTGAGATCTGTATGTTGACTATAGATGATGTTCTTATGAGTGATTATTACTAATGAAAATTTGCTTCATTTGTAAATGACATCTGTATTAGTTATCTTTTGGCATGAAACAAATTACCCCACAAGTTGACAACTTAAAACAGCAAACATGATTTCATAGTTGGTGATGTTGAACCCGGGAGTCACTTAGCTGTGTGGCTCTGGCTCAGGCTGTCTCCTGAGGCTGCAGTTAGAATGTCAGCAAAGGCTGCAGTCATCTGAAGCCTTGGCAGGGGCTGGGAGATCCACTTCCATGAAGGCTCACTCACAGCTCCTCACCTCTCTGTAGGACTGGTCATGACCTGGCTTCTCCCTTTCCCCACAGCATGCTATCCAAAAGAGAGAGCATGCCACAGTATCCTTTAGGGCCTAGCCTCAGAAGTGACATATTCTATCAGCCACACATATGACCCTGTGCAACATGGGGCAAGACTACAGAAAAGCATGGATTCTAGGAGGCAGAGGTCATCGGGGGCCACCTTGATGAATGGCTACCATAATATCCTTTTAACATAACTATTTTTTCACTCTTAGAAATGCCACTTCAGTCATACATGCATATGACCATGTTCCTACAAAGAGATTCAGGCCATGTTAGGGCTTCTAGGATCACATACAAAGCCTGAGGTTATGAGAGACTGCTTTTGTTTTAGGTGGGGGTCTGTGTGTGCATAGTCATACACTTTTGATTTTGTAGCTTCTTTTTTCAAATACATTGCAACTTTAAAGGTCTTCCCAAGTGGCGCTAGTGGTAAAGAACCTGCCTGCCAGTCCAGGAGACATAAAAGGTGTGGGTTCAATTCCTGGGTCGGAAAGATCCCCTGGGGGAGGAAATGGCAACCCACTCCAGTATCCTTGCCTGGAGAATCCCATGAACAGAGGCGTCTGGAGGGCTACAGTCCACAGGGTTACAAAGAGTCAGATGCGACTGAAGTGACTTAACACTATGTGACTTTAAAACCTTGGTGACCATTTAACTGTGGGTCCCCTTGTTTCACAACACAAGGATGTCTCACATCCCCTCATGTGAGAAAGGTGATGGGATGCCCATGTAGGACAAGACCAGCCTTTGGTCTTGAGTGGCTAATCCTTACATGCCTTTCCTTCCTTTCCTGTTCTTCCCCCCACAAGCTGAATGCAGATTTGATTTGGATGTCCTAAGTTTTGCTGCTTAGTGATATCATAAACTGTTCCTTTTATTTGAAACTTTTCAAAGACAACAAAACCAAGCTGAGGAGAGTCAAGCATATGACATGGATTAAATCAGTGAACTTGCCTGATCTGAGAAATTGCCTGCCACTTGTTAGAGATGTAGATTCTCAGCATGGTGCAGACCTATTGAATGAGGTTCTTCTGAGGAGAGATCTGTGGTTTTAAACAAAAGCACTTCAGGTAATTTTTAAGTCCTGTAAGATGAAAGAAACACTGTGTTAGATCAAAATGGGCCCAGTCAAATGTATATCAGACTTCTTGGAGCTCAAATATAAGTTGCAATTTGAATTAAAATAAAGAGAACAATTTTAATAGGCAGATAGTTTGGCTTCCGGATTTTTCTCAATGAACATTTGTTCTGAATTGAGCAGGACTGGTTGATGCTCCTTTGGTAGTCTGGGCTTCATGGTGCCTTCCGGGCTGTGAGCATCACTCCCTGATTGAAAATCTAATGCTTAGAGACACAGGAGTTTTTAAATGTAAGTGTTCTCGAAACGCAAGTCAGCTTGATGTTCAACCAAAACACAGCCAACCATTTTAAACATTAAAACCAAAATGAGCCATATTATTTTGTTTTGAGAGTACTTTCAGAGTAATACAAGGAATTTTCAAGGTAGTCTATTTCAAGGTAGTCAATTATTACTTCATATTGTGAACTTTAAAACCCTACAAGTGATAATACTGCATTTTTTCATGGCATATATGTACTATTTGTTTAGTTTCCTGTGGCCACTATAATACAGCAAACCTGGAGGGTGCTTAGAACAACAGAAATTTATCCTCTCACAGTTATGGAGACCAGAAGTCCAAAGCTGAGGTATTGGCAGGGCTCTGCTTCCTACGAAGGTTCTAGGGAGAATCTTTACTAGCCTCTTCCAGCTTTTGGTGGTGCCCAGTGTTCTCAACTTGTGGCTATATGACTGCAATCTGTTTTTACATGGATTTCTTTCCTGCCCCTGTGTCTCTTGGAAGGAAACTTGGCATTAGATTTAGAGCTCACATAGAGAACATCACTAGATGTTCAAGCTGGATTTAGAAAAGGAAGAGGAACCAGAGATCAAATTGCCAACATCCACTGGATCATCGAAAAAGCAAGGGAGTTCCAGAAAAACATCTATTTCTGCTTTATTGACTATGCCAAAGCCTTTGACTGTGTGGATCACAATAAACTGTGGAAAATTCTGAAAGAGATGGGAATACCAGACCACCTGACCTGTCTCTGAGAAACCTATATGCAGGTCAGGAAGCCACAG
>NW_011494826.1:1053605-1062500 GCF_000754665.1 Bison bison bison | reverse complement strand
GTGATGAAAGTGAAAGAGGAGAGTGAAAAAGTTGGTTTAAAGCTCAACATTCAGAAAACGAAGATCATGGCATCTGGTCCCATCACTTCATGGCAAATAGATGGGGAAACAGTGGAAACAGTGTCAGACTTTATTTTTTTGGGCTCCAAAATCACTGCAGATGGTGACTTCAGCCATGAAATTAAAATACGCTTACTCCTTGGAAGGAAAGTTATGACCAACATAGACAGCATATTAAAAAGCAGAGACATTACTTTGCCAACAAAGGTCCGTTCTAGTCAAGGCTATGGTTTTTCCAGTGGTCATATATGGATGTGAGAGTTGGATTGTGAAGAAAGCTGAGTGCCGAAGAATTGATCCTTTGAACTGTGGTGTTGGAGAAGACTCTTGAGAGTCCCTTGGACTGCAAGGAGATCCAACCAGTCCATTGTAATCGTAAAGGAGATCAGTCCTGGGTGTTCATTGGAAGGACTGATATTGATGCTCAAACTCCAATACTTTGGCCACCTGATGTGAAGAGCTGACTCATTTGGAAAGACCCTGATGCTGGGAAGGATTGAGGGCAGGAGGACAAGGGGACGACAGAGGATGAGATGGTTGGATGGCATCACTGACTCAATGGACATGAGTTTGAGTGAACTCCCGGAGTTCGTGATGGACAGGGAGGCCTGGTGTGCTACAGTTCATGGGATTGCAAAGAGTCGGACATGACTGAGTGACTGAACTGAACTGAACTGAGAGAATCCAAGATGATCTTCTTTGAGATCTCACTTTAATTATATCTGCAAAGACCTCTTTTTAAAAGTCAGGTCATAGTAGTCACAGATCCTGGGGGTTATGGACATATCTTTTGAGGAATCACCATTCAAGCCACTATACCACTCTACTGTAAAAATGAAAGCAAACCAAATAAGTTGTAATGTCTGAGGGTAACTATAAATTATTTTTCTTTTGACTGAATATTTGTGGAGTCTTTAATCAAAAGTAGCTAAGGCAGAATTTAACCACGCCTTTGGTTGTGTTCATACTTAGCTCTATTTTCCTTCTATACTGCTTCTGCATCATTCTTTATGTCCATTTCCACACTCCATGCTATCTTCTTTCTTTCTTTTTTTTGATATTGTGATTTTTATGCAATTAGAGTCTTCAGTATCTGTTTCATTTAAAGTTCAGTCTTAAACAACAAGAGGTTTCTGCCCCAAATTTGGCAACTCTATTTCCATTATGATAAGTATTTCTGTTTCTCTTGTTACCCTGTGTGTGCATGCTAAATCACTTCAGTTGTGTCTGACTCTTTGTGACTCTATGGACTGTAGCCCCCCAGGCTCCTCTGTCTGTGGAATTCTCCAAGGAAGAATACTGGAGGGGATTGCCATTTCCTCCTCCAGAGGATCATCCTGACCCAGGGATTGAACCCACGTCTCTTAAGTCTCCTGCATTGGCAGGTGGGTTCTTTACCACTAACTCCACCTGGGAAGCCCCCTCCCACTCCCTGTTGTCCTATACATCTCTATAAATACAGACACTACAATTCTATATATCTTTTCCAGTATGATATCATATTACCTTGATGCTTTCTATGAAATGTCCACTGTCTTTCAGTGTGTCCTGACACTTGAATCTCGCTTTGGTGAGATATAATAACCCCCCATGTGGAGTACTGGATAGCTTCCACCGCTTTTCAGAAGCTGTTTTCCTGTGTTTGTTTTCTGTATTTAGTTGTCATATGTTACCCTAAGCTGCTGCTTGTCCTTTGGCAACAACTTGCTGTTTCACTGAAGTTTTATAGTCAATTGGCTTCTTGCCTATTTACTAACTATGTGGGCAGTGATATTAATGGACCCACCTGAACTTTTCCGAATAAAATGTGTAAGATATTCCCTTAGACAGTTTTCTTTTATCCTGTTGGATAGACATTTCACAGGAACATCAGCTGGCTAACTAGATGCCTTTGAAATGGATGCAGAGGTTAGATTTTTTTTGAAGGAATGGCTACACACTAGAGCCTAACCAGCTCTGAAGAACTGCTCTCAGAACCAGACATTTGCCAGAATGGTTTAAGACTATTGCCTTTAATACCGACTCAACCTGCATAAACATACCTTTAAGTATGTTAGGTCTAGAAGTCAAGGTTTGGACAATTTAGTAGGGGCATTCACATTGTTATAGTTCTGGATTGTTCATACCAGGGTTGGAAAATCAGGTGCTCTCCCAACCCATCTTCACTCAGTCAAATGATTGTTGTTTTCACTTGAAAAATATATAAAAGGAGATGCTGGAGGATTTGCATCCTTGAAATGAAAAGAGCCACAGCAGATGAGTAAGACTCAGAGGCGCTGCTTCCTGTGTGTTTAAGAAAAAAGCTAAAAGCAGAGTAGCTTAAAAAATTGAAAGCATTAAAATCAATATTTAAGAGGTTCATTTAACCATAACAAAACACCTTAGCAACAGACTTTTTTTTTACATGCATTGCAAAGGAAGTGAGCCTCTCTAAGCTGGGATTGGCCACTCAGTGCAGTGAACCTGTGAAAAAGAACTCGATGTTCCATTGAACTGGAAGCACATTATGTTGCCAGGGAAACCAGCACCTCTGTGCTTCTCAGGTGAAGGATGTTTGATCTTTAAAACAACAGAATCAGGGGTTTACGTGAGGAATATTATCTGCATTGCCCAAAAAGTGCAGTTAGTGGGAAACGTGTATTATTGCTGCAATTTACCAAATGATTATAGAGGCAGGAAATTGTTGGGAAGGCATTTGGTACGCACCTAACAAGGGATGCTGGCAAAAATTCAAGTGCAAATTTGTTAATGTTGTGTATATTTTCAGTATAGTGATGGGAGTGGCAGTCTTTAGGCTTTAATGGCATTTTATAGCTAATTTTGAGCAAGCAGTTAATACTTGGTACTGCTTCTCTGGGTACATCCTGGGAAACTAAGGATTTATCAGACTTACCTCTAATTTGAACGGATTTCTCTAAGCACTGAGAAACATAGAATTAAGCATAAAAAGAGAAATGTGTGGGCTTCTTTAAAATTGGAGGATTGAATAAAATTACTAAACTCATTTTGCTTTTGACATGTGAACACTGTTGTCACACTGACAGCATCACACACAAGTGTGACATTGTGTGCACTTATGAGCAGTGAGTCACTTGTTGGGTACGATTTCAAAAGAGTCAGCTTATATTACCTTGTGTTTGGGAGCTCTTTGAATTATTGAATTAAGACAAGGTTTATGGCCTTTCTATTTGCTGTCTTGCAAAGAGTGTTGAATAATGAACTACATTTTTAATCAAAGATTTCCCTTTACTCGAATCCTTTATTTCCCAGTAGGCCTAACCTGATTTATTATGCTGAGTTCTCTAGGAGGAGTCTGTGTAACCTTGGCTTTCTTCTGAGGAAAGATGAACATTGACTTGGGGGAGCAGCAAGGGAAAGAACAGTGTTAACTCTAGAAGTACTTGAGTTCCAGTGTATCTATCTGCTTATCCATCTCTTCAGCTCTCTGTCAATCTTTATCCCCCCAAATACAAAGCACAAAAGGAGTTACAGAGACCTAGTCCTCATCACTGTCATTTCTTAGTAGTGAGAGACAGATAGAAATAGGATAAAGTAAAGCTACAATAGAGCTCTGAAGTAGTGCCTGGGATGCGGTATGCACTCAAGACATATTTGTCGAATGAATGAATAGAGACGCAAAGTGCAATGGAAGCATGAAGCAGGGAGTGATGAATTCTGTTGGGGAATCTGGAGTCTTGCTCCTCCCTCATTTCACCCAGATCTTGGTTCAGACGTGACATCCTTTTAAAAGCTTCTCTCACTCCCTGCCCCATACCTTGTAAACAGCTCAAATCTATTAATATCTTTGTCTCCTTACCTCACTGCATTTTTCTTCTTACACTTGTCACTATCTGAAATGTATCAAATATTTATTTGTTTACTAGTTTGTCTGTTTCTCCCACTTGACAGTGAACTCATAAGTACAGGGCTTTTTCCTGGCTTGCTGCTGTATTCCCAGAGCCCCAGTGCCCAGTTTATGGGACAAACTCAACCCATATTTGTTGAAAGAATGAGAGAATGAATGAACGATGGATTCTGGGAAAACAGTTTGCCACCATGGAAGCCTGAGGACTTACTTTACATGTTAGATTACAAAGACTAAGTCTTGTAAAGACCCTAAATAGAGTTTGGTGAGCTGGCCAAATTAAAAAAAAATTTTTTTTTTCTTCTTGAACCTGTAAATATTGCCCTTAAGAAAAAAAAAATGATGTAATATAATACAATATGGGCTTCCCTGGTGGCTCTGTTGGTAAAGAATCTGCCTTTAATGCAGGAGACCCAGGTTCAATCCCTGGGTCAGGAAGATCCCCTTGAAAAGGAAATGGCAACCCACTCCAGTATTCTTGTCTGGAGAATCCCATGGTCAGAGGAGCCTGGCGGGCTACAGCCCACAGGGTTGCAAAGAGTCAGACACAACCTAGGGACTAAACCACTATCATAATACAGTACATTAGGAGGGGTGGCATGGAGTGCTGTTATACTCTGTTAGGTGATGGACAATTATTCCTGTTGATGGAAGTTAAAGAAAATATACCCTCTGTTATGATTTAGGACACTGGACTTCATTTACACTTGGTTTGGCTTCAACTGAAAATGATAGAGAAGGAAATAAGATCTTTGTGTGGCATGGCATTTTTTGTTCTTTTTGGCTGAAGAAAACTTGGAGACAATAAAGCTAAAGGAAAGCCCTTACATCTGTGCATGTTGAAAATACACCAGGCAAAATGGCTCTCCTTCATGGGACGAGGCCAAAACTTGGCTTTGCCCAACACAGCAGCCTTGTCTACAAACTATTTTATTGCAGTGTCAAGGAAAAGGAGCCACACGGAATTGGAGAAGCTCCAGACTGACTGGCAAATCTAATATTTTGAAGCAGGTTTTGGAGAAATCAGTTATGTCACATCTTTAGCATGCAAATGGATGACATTACTGGCTGTGTCATGATCGCCTCACCTGTATTTCTTATTTGGAGAGTCCTTTATGGAAATTTTAAAAGTTGTTGACATCTTTGAAATGATATAGGGAGTTCTAATTTGTTCAGTCTGAAAGAGCATTAATCTCTCTGTAGTAAGTTTTTATATCACTTTAGGATTGGAGAAGCCTCATGACTTCTGAAGCTCAGGTTCAAGGGAAGTTTCTTAACCAGGCAACACTCCAACTGAGAGGAAAGGTTTGGCCTCTGTACCTAGATGAAGTACAAATGAAACACATCTACTCTTGCTCTTTTGGTGAAGCAAGAGCTCCACATGTTATATTGTTGCTGAATCATGCTGTCTATGTGAAGGAATCCCATTCAGTACTTGTGTGCTATTTTAATATACTTTTAGGACTCTTCTTTTTTTTTATTTTCAGTGTTTACTCGAAATCCAGACTCATTTATCCAAGTGACATCTTCACTTGGGTGTCTAGTAGGCATCTTTGGTTGAACATTTCTAAGACAGACTTTTGATTCCTCCTCACCACCCATATTCCTCCTAAAACATCCCTGGGTTGTGGGAAGTGGTGCCATCTGTTTGCTGGGGCCGAAACCTTGCAGTTGTCCTTGACTATTTCATTCTCTTGACACCCTGTGTCCATTCTATCAGCCATACCTATTGGCTTGATTCTCCCTTCAAAAATATATCAAACTTTATCACTGTCACCTAGGTATCAGTTCAGTCAGTCAGTTTAGTCGCTCAGTTGTGTCTGACTCTTTGTGACCCCATGAATCGCAGCACACCAGGCCTCCCTGTCCATCACCAACTCCTGGAGTTCACTCAGACTCATGTCCATCGAGTCAGTGATGCCATCCAACCATCTCATCCTCTGTCGTCCCCTTCTCCTCCTGCCCCCAATCCCTCCCAGCATCAGAGTCTTTTCCAGTGAGTCAACTCTTCGCATGAGGTGGCCAAAGTACTGGAGTTTCAGCTTCAGCATCATTCCCTCCAAAGAAGTCCCAGGGCTGATCTCCTTCAGAATGGACTGGTTGGATCTCCTTGCAGTCCATAGGCCACCACTATCCATCTTGAACTACTGTGGGAGGCTCCCAATTAATCTCCCTTTTTTCTCCCTGCTCCTTCTAGCCCAAAAGTCCCCAACCCCTGGGCCACAGACTAGTACTGGCTCTGTTAGGAACTGGACAACACAGCAGGAGGTGAGTGGAGAGTGAGTGAGCAAAGCTTCTTCTGTATTTACAGCCGCTCCCCATTGCTTGCATCACTGCCTGAGTGCTGCTTCTTGTCAGGTCAGCAGCAGCATTAGATTCTCATAGGAGTGCAAACCTTAACCCTGAAGTCAAGGTGGAATATCCTGAGATTGCCACAGAGTAGAATTAAAGTTCACAATAAATGTAATGTGCTTGAAGCATCCCCCAAACCGTCTGCCCCCTCCACCCCAGTCTGTGGAAACTGGTCCCTAATGCCAAAAAGGTTGGGAACCACTATTCTATATTATTTTCCAGACTGCAGCAAAATGAGCCTTTTAAACTATAAATCAGGCCTTGTTGCACTCAAAGCCTTCCATTGGCTCCCATCATATCTAGAGTCAGATCCAAGTTGTCACCATGGACCACAGAGTCATACATGATCTGACCCAACTTCGTTTATTCCATCTTTTCTCCTTAGTAGGAACGCCTCATCACTTACTCTGGAAGAAAAGCCTCTTCACTTCTGTCACTTTCTGTGCCTTCACTGCTTAGTTTTCTTCATAAGTTTGTGGTTTGGGGGAGACGTTAAACAACACCCCCCTTTCCTGCTGTGTTCTTAATTTTATAAATAGGATGTCAAAGACAGTCAGGTGGTGAACACAGTGTCAGCCATTTTCATGATAAACTTGATGGATGAACATGGCTTTAGATGTTTAGCCAAGAGGGATGCAGCACTGAAGAGAACAGAGACACTTTTCTCATGGAACTCATATTCTAAAATGATGGATTTTTAAAGTACATATATATGACTATGTATGTAGACATGTATGTACATAGTGTATGTATATGTACATGGAGTGTATTATATGTATACGGAGTATCCCTATAGGATGCATAGCTTAAGAATGGGATCGCACTATGAAATTTGCTCTTGCCAGAAATTCTTTGAATTTCTAAACATCAAATTTTTGAAGCACTTGATTGAGCGATAGGCATACATTTAAACTAATTTATCTTGAGAGAAATAAAAAACCCACTTGGAGCCATTTGGCAGAGAGGAGTTATTTTTTGGCTTCCTTTCCGAATATGTGTGCATACACATACACACACATATATATATGAATTAAGCATATGTTTTATTTCCTAACTCCCCATGATGGATGATAGTTTTGATGAGATTGCCATTATAAAGTAGATATCTATATTAATTCTATGGGTGGAAAAACTTCTCCTGTGTGCTGGAATCTAGTGTGACTATACCTTGTCAGTTGTTCTTTCTACAGGAATAAATCTGCAGGCCTCTGGAAACATTGCAGAATTCGTTTGAAGGTTGCTCCTACTGGAAGACCTTTGTGTTAAAGCATGGATTATTAATCCTCTCCCTGCTGACATCAGTGCATCAATGATACAGTCTTTGCCAAAGATGATCTCATGAATCCGAGGACAAAGGAAATGGTACAACTTGAATTCAACCCAAATCTTGGAGCATTCTTGTTCTTCTTGATACAAGCCTGTGTGTCTGTCAAGGTGAAAGATGGGGGCTTTGATTCTTGGCTGCTATGGCTTTTTGAGTTATTTTCCTCAGGACCAGTTGGTATCAAAATGAAAAACTGGTTAAATATTAAAGATGACTTGCATTCTATTTCAGAACCATCTCATACTTTCAACTTTGTATTTAAGTAAAAACCTTCAAGCTTTTGTTGAAATTTACCTTTGAGCAGATTTTTTGGGGAAGGGGGAATTTGGATTTATTTCTATTATTTTCAGGAAATACTTATTAATTTTATAATTTTCTTATAAAACTTACTAATTTCTTATAAAAATAAGAAAAATGAGCAAGAAATGTAACTCTCTGCAAGGCTGCTTGCGTGAAGGACATAGATTTTTAGTCTACAACCGCCTTGTATGCTTGTGAGTGCTTTTGCTCATTTTCGTCCATGCAGCGCTTGTATTAGATTCTCATAGGGGTTTGTGATCCTAAAAGTTAAGATTACTGTCCTAGAGTATTCCATCCTTACATGGATGTCTGCTGTATTGCTTATACAGCATTCATTTCCCTCTTCTGGTAATTGTGTCCAATGTCTTTAACTGAGTTTAGGACATAGTGTAGGGCTTCCCTGTGGCTCAGATGGTAAAGAATCTGCTTACATTGCAGGAGACCTGGTTCAATTCCTGGGTCAGGAGGATCCCCTGGAGAAGGGAATGGCTACCCACTCCAGTTTTTTTGCCTGGAGAATTCCATGGACAGAGGAGCCTGGTGGGCTACGGTCCATGGGGTCGCAAAGAGTTGGACACGACTGGACGACTAGCAGTACATAGACAGTATGGGAGCCCTGTGACCTGGCTCTCATTAAGTCAATGAGCGTATCCATCCTCTGGGCCACAGGACAAGTGCATAGCCCTAATGGTCCAATAAGAGCCAGTTCCAAGATGCTTTTTGAGGTATTAAAGAAGGAAGCAACCTTCTCCTGGACTTGGAGCTTCAATGATAGAACCCTGGAAGTGCTGCTGCCACCATACGGGGAACTCTCCCCAAGCTGAAAGTGAAGCCTGCACCACTGACAAAGGAGCCCCGAGGTCAGGAAGAACTGCCTCCTGATACTGTCTGATCATGCTGGATTCTAAGTTATGTGAAACCACCTGTTCTCTTGCTTAAAGCTACTTTGGTTGGCTTTTCTATCACTTGCACAGAAGAGTCAGGACTACAATAT
>NW_011494826.1:1050325-1053505 GCF_000754665.1 Bison bison bison | reverse complement strand
TAGCAACTGTTTGTGGCCCCTTGGACTGTAGCATGCCAGGTTCCTCTGTCCATGGAATTCTCTAGATGAGAATACTGGAATGGGTAGCCATTCCCTTCTCCAGGGGATCTTCCTTACCCAGGGATTGAACCTGGGTCTCCTGCATTGCAGGTAGGTTTTTTCCCCCGTAATTATAAATAAACATAAAACTATACATCATAAGCAATAATAAACTAGAAAAATTTTTAGTCTTAGTAACCAGAGTTTTGGGACTGAGGGATTTTCTGGCTGATATATATCACAAGTCACTATTTAGTATTATTGACAAAGATCGAGTTTGTTGTTCTGCCGTAAGCACATTTTTTATCTGTATTAGCCAGTGTCATGCTAGTAAGACAGGTTTGGGAGATTTGGGTAGTCAGTCAGATCGGGAAGATGATAGCAGCTACCCAGAACAATCATGGGAGGGGGAACCAGATACTGCAGCAAGGCTAACCTAAAGGCAACCAGTGGCTATATCCAAGAATATCCAAATGAAAAGAGGATGAAGAGCGAGGAACATAGAATTTGGGGGTAAAGGAAGTAACAAGCCAAGTGTCCAGTGATGAGATGGGGTAAATAAATTATGATATATTCTAACACTGAAATATCCAGTAGCCTTTTAGAATTGTGTTTTAAATGTTTATTTATTTTCATGGAAAGAGTTATAATATAGTGCCTGAGAAGAAAAGCATGGCATTTTAGAAGAGTATGGTTCTGTTTTTTCTCCTTAACACATTAATATATATAAACAATAATAAAACATTCTCAAGGATGCCTCTGAACATGCAAAAATGATTATCTTGTAGTGGGATTAGAATGATTTACCTTTAAAAAGTTTTGCTTGTGTTCTAATTTTTCGATAGTGAGTATGAATTACTTGTGTCAAAAAACAGAAGCAGAAGTTAGCTTCTGAGAGAGAAAATGCCTAGCATTGCAAGCGTGCAGGTGGCGTTTCTAGGGGTCAGAGAAATACAGAGTAGAGAATCGAGAATTATGAAAACCGTTCCCTAACTTTTGGACATGATAAAAAAGAAAACTCAACATTTGGGGAGGAGGCATAGAAGAAAGGCAGATCTTGCTGTGCAGTCTTAAAGATTCAGCATTACAGAGAGTGGCCACTATTTTAACCTTTCCTTGGTGGTGGTTTCCAAGTCAGCCCATTACTTAGGTTTTTCTTCAAAGGGGATATATCTTAACATCACTGAAATACTTGTTTCATTGTTTAATGAAGAGACCTCCCTGTCCATCTGATAGAAATATATATTGCTAATGATCACAAAACAGGGAAATATTGTCTGTTCAGAGAGGCACCGCTTTTTTCCTATCCTGTTCTCGTTTTCTTAAGACAGACCTCCATCATCTCTCATTTGCTCTAATGCAACAGTCTCCTAGTTGTTTTCTCTCATCCCAGCCTTTTAAAGATAAGTTATAGGTGTACAATGCAGTGATTCATAATTTTTAAAGGTTATACTCCATGTAAAGTTATTATAAAATATTGGCTCTGTTTCCAGTGCTGTGCAATATATCCTTGTAGCTTATTTTATATGTAGTAGTTTGTATCTCTTAATCTCCTACCCCTGTCTCGCCCCTCCCCATTTCCCTTTCCCCACTGGTAACCACTAGTTTGTTCTCTGTATCTGTGAGTCTGTTTCTTGTTGTTGTTATATTCACTTGTTTATTGTATTTTTTAGATTCCACAGTATTTGTCTTTCTCTGTTTGACTTATTTCATTTAGCGTAATGCCTTCTAAGTCAATCCATGTTGTTGCAAATGACAAAATTTCATTCTTTTTTTATGTATGAGTAATATTTCATTGTGTATATATATATAAAACACATCTTCTTTTCCATTCATCTGTTAATGGACACTTAGGTTGCTTTCATATCTTGGCAACTGTAACTAAAGCTGCTATGAACATTGGGGTGTGTGTATCATTTTGGTGATTTTGTTTATTTCAGATATATACACAGGAGCAGAATTGCTGGGTGATATGTTCATTCTGTTTTCAGTTTTCTGAGAAACCTCCATACTGTTTTCCACGGTGGCTGTACCAATTTACACGCCTGCCAACAGTGTACGAGGGTTCTCTTCTCTCCTTACCCGCATTTGTTCTTTTTGATGATAACCATTCTGACAAGTGTGAAGTGATATCTCATTGTGGTTTCAATTTGCATTTCTCTGATTATTACAATGTTGAACATCTTTTCATGTGCCTGTTGGCCATCTGTATGGCACATTTCTTTTTTTCTAATTTATTAATTTATTTTAATTGGCGGATAATTTCTTTACAACATTGTGGTAGTTTTTGCCACACATCAACATGAATTACACATGCGTGTACATGTGTCATTTCTTTGGAAAAATGCCTTCCCATTTTTCAGGTCTTCCCATTAAAAAAAATTTTTTTTGATGTTGAGCTGTTTTCTGTTATTTAGGTATTTTGGCTATTAACCCCTTGTCAGTCATATCATTTGCAAATATTTTCTCCCATTCAGCAAGTTGTCTTTTTGTTTTGTTGATGGTTTCCTTTGATGTGCAGAAGCTTTTAAGTTTAATTAGGCCCCATTTATTTATTTTTGCTTTTAGTCCCTTTGCTTTAGGAAAGAGATCCAGAAAATATTGCTATGATTTATGTCAAAGAATGCTCTGTATGTGTTTTCTTCTAGGAAAGAAGGTTTATGATTTCTGGTTTTATAATTAGGTTTTTAATCCTAGAATAGAAGATATTCTATTAATGATTTAATGCTTGTACATAAAAAAAAAAAAAAGCTGCCCAGTTTTCCCAGCACCACTTATTGAAGAGATTGTCTTTCTTTCCATTGTATATTCTTCCTCCTTTGGCATAGATTAATTGACCATAAGTGTGTGGGTTTATTTCTGTGCTCTCTATTTTGTTTCATTGACCTATGTGTCTGTTTTTGTGTCAGTATCATGCTGTTTTGATCACTGTAGTTTTGTAGAATAGTCTGCAGTTCAGTTCAGTTCAGTCACTCCGTCATGTCCGATTCTTTGAGACCCCAGGGACTACAGCACACCAGGCTTCCCTGTTCATCACCAACTGCTGGAGCTTGCTTGAACTCATGTCCATGGAGTCGGTGATGCCATCCAACCATCTCATCCTCTGTCGTCCCCTTCTCCTCCTGCCTTCAAACTTTCCCA
>NW_011494826.1:1046795-1050225 GCF_000754665.1 Bison bison bison | reverse complement strand
CCCAATCAAAAAATCGGGCCAAAGAACTAAATAGACATTACTCCAAAGCAGACATACAGATGGCTAACAAACCCATGAAAAGATGCTCAACATCACTCATTATCAGAGAAATGCAAATCAAAACCACTATGAGGTACCATTTCACGCCAGTCAGAATGGCTGCAATCCATAAGTCTACAAGCAATAAATGCTGGAGAGGGTGTGGAGAGAAGGGAACTCTCTTGCACTGTTGGTGGGAATGCAAACTAGTACAGCCACTATGGAGAACAGTGTGGAGATCCCTTAAAAAACTGGAAATAGAACTGCCTTATGATCCAGCAACCCCACTGCTGGGCATACACACTGAGGAAACCAGAAGGGAAAGAGACATGTGTACCCCAGCGTTCATTGCAGCACTGTTTATAATAGCCAGGACATGGAAGCAACCTAGATGTCCATCAGCAGATGAATGGATAAGAAAGCTGTGGTACATATACACAATGGAGTATTACTCAGCCATTAAAAAGAATACATTTGAATCAGTCCTAATGAGATGGATGAAACTGGAACCTATTATACAGAGTGAAGTAAGCCAGAAAGAAAAACACCAATACAGTATACTAACACATATATATGGAATTTAGAAAGATGGAAACAATAACCCTGTGTACGAGACAGCAAAAGAGACACCAATGTATAGATTAGTCTTATGGACTCTGTGGGAGAGGGAGAGGGTGGGGATATTTGGGAAAATAGCATTGAAACGTATAATATCATGTATGAAACGAGTCGCCAGTCCAGGTTCTATGCATGGTACTGGATGCTTGGGGCTGGTGCACTGGGACGACCCAGAGGGAGGGGAGGGGAGGGAGAAGGGTGGAGGGTTCAGGATGGGGAACGCGGGTATACCTGTGGCGGATTCATTTAGATATTTGGCAAAACTAATACAATATTGTAAAGTCTTAAAAATAAAATAAAATTTAAAAAAAACCATAAAAAACAAACAAACAAACAAAAAAAACACAAAAGCATCAATTCTTCAGCACTCAGCTTTCTTTCTAGTCCAACTCTCACATCCATACATGAATACTGGAAAAACCATAGCTTTGACTAGATGGACCTTTATTGGCAAAGTAACGTCTCTGCTTTTAATATGCTGTCTACATTGGTATAGCTTTTCTTCCAAGGAGCAAGTGTCTTTTAAAGTAATGGCTGCAGTAACCATTTGAGGTGATTTTGGAGACCAAGAAAATAAAGTCTGTCACTGTTTCCACTGTTTCCCCATCTATTTTCCAAGAAGTGATGGGACTGGATGCCATGATCTTAGTTTTCTGAATGTTGAGCATTAAGCCAACTTTTTCATTCTCCTCTTTCACTTTTATCAAGAGGCTCTTTAGTTCTTCTTCACTTTCTGCCATAAGGGTGGTGTTGTGTCATCTGCATATCTGAGGTTATTGATATTTCTCCCAGCAATCTTGATTCTAGCTTGTGCTTCATCCAGCCCAGCGTTTCTCATGATGTACTCTGCATAGAAGTTAAATAAGCAGGGTGACAATATACAGCCTTGATGTACTCCTTTTCCTATTTGGAACCAGTCTGTTGTTCAATGTCCAGTTCTAACTGTTGCTTCCTGGCCTGCATACAGGTTTCGCAAGAGGCATGTCAGGTGGTCTGGTATTCCCATCTCTTTCAGAATTTTCCACAGTGTATTGTGATCCACACAGTCAGGCTTTGGCATAGTCAATAAAGCAGAAATAGATGGTTTTCTGGAACTCTCTTGCTTTTTCGATGATCCAGTGGATGTTGGCAATTTGATCTCTGGTTCCTCTGCCTTTTCTAAAACCAGCTTGAACATCTGGAAGTTCGTGGTTCATGTATTGCTGAAACCTTGCTTGGAGAATTTTGAGCATTACTTTACTAGAGTGTGAGATGAGTGCAACTGTGCAGTAGTTTGAACATTCTTTGGAATTGCCTTTCTTTGGGATTGGAATGACAACTGACCCTTTCCAGTCCTGTGGCCACTGCTGAGTTTTCCAAATTTGTTGGCGTACTGGTGTAGAGAAATGCAACAGATTTCTGTGTGTTAATTTTGTATCCTGCAGCTTTAAATAATTCATTGATGAATGTTAGTAGTTTTCTAATGGTATCTTTTAGGATTTTCTATGGATGGTTGCAGGTAATCTGCAAACAGTGACTATTTTACTTCTTTTCCAATTTGGATTCCTTTTATTTCTTTTTCTTGTCTGATCTGATTCTAATCTTTTTACTTCTGAAAGACATTGTATTAGTTTCTTCTCACTTTTGTGAAAAATTACCACAAAACTTGGTGGTTTAAACATACACAGATTTTTATTATTAATATCATTCAGTATTGTGGTTTGGGAATTCCCTGGTGGCTCAGGCGGTAAAGCGTCTGTGTACAATTCGGGAGACCCGGGTTCAATCTCTGGGTTGGGAAGATCCCCTGGAGCAGGAAATGGTAACCCACTCCAGTACTCTTGCCTGGAAAATCCCATGGATGGAGGAGCCTGGTAATCTACAGTCCATGGGGACGCAAAGAGTCGGACACGACTGAGCGACTTCACTCACTTTAATGTGGTTCAAAAGTCTGAAACATGTCTCACTTCTTTTTGGAGGCCTTAGAGGAGAATTTTCTTGCCTTCTGCAGTCTTTAGAGACAGCCCACATTCCTTGGCTCATGGTCCTCTTCCTCTATCATCAAGCCAACAATAGATAGTTATGTTCATCTCATGCTACTGTTTCTGTGGTCTGTCTTTTGATTCCCCTTTCCACTTTTAAGGACCTGTGTGATTACATTAGATCCATCTAGAAAACCTAGGATAATCTTTGTTTTATGGTTATATGATTCAGTTCAGTTCAGTTCAGTTCAGTCTCTCAGTCATGTCTGACTCTGTGACCCTGTGAATCGCAGCACGCCAGGCCTCCCTGTCCGTCACCAACTTCTGGAGTTCACTCAGACTCACGTCCATCGAGTCAGTGTTGCCATCCAGCCATCTCATCCTCTGTCATCCCCCTTCTCCTCCTGCCCCCAATCCCTCCCAGCATCAGAGTCTTTTCCAATGAGTCAGCTCTTCACATAAGGTGGCCAAAGTACTGGAGTTTCAGCTTTAGCATCATTCCTTCCAAAGAAATCCCAGGGCTGATCTCCTTCAGAATGGACTGGTTAGATCTTCTTGCAGTCCAAGGGACTCTCAAGAGTCTTCTCCAACACCACAGTTCAAAAGCATCAATTCTTCGGCGCTCAGCCTTCTTCACAGTCCAACTCTCACATCCATACATGACCACAGGAAAAACCATAGCCTTGACTAAAGGACCTTTGTTGGCAAAGTAATGTCTCTGCTTTTGAATATGCTATCTAGGTTGGACATAACTTTCCTTCCAAGGAGTAAGCATCTTTTAATTTCATGGCTGCAGTCACCATCTGCAGTGA
>NW_011494826.1:1039921-1046695 GCF_000754665.1 Bison bison bison | reverse complement strand
GCTTCCAAGGAGTAAGCATCTTTTAATTTCATGGCTGCAGTCACCATCTGCAGTGATTTTGGAGCCCAGAAAAATAAAGTCTGACACTGTTTCCACTGTTTCCCCATCTATTTCCCATGAAGTGATGGGACCGGATGCCATGATCAGCAACCATAATTCCACCTGCAACCTTGATGCCTGTTTGCCATCAACCTAACATATTCATGGGTCCTAGGGATTGAACATGGACATCTTTGAGGGTATTATTCTGCTTCCCATAGACGTCATTCACATAGCTCCCAGAATAAGTCTTCTAGTATGCACACCTGGGTAGAACTCTATCCTGATTAAAATCCCTTCGAGCCTCTTAATCATCCAAAGGCATTCAAGGTTTGTCATCCTCTGGCTTTACTTTTATCTCAGTCTTTGTGTCCCCCTTGCCTCTCAGTCTGTGCACAGATAGTACTAATCTTACAGTAATTTCTCCCCCCACCTTGCACACACACAGTGCTGTTTCACACCCCTTTGCCTTTGCTGATACTGATCCTTTTCCTCTTTATTCATCTGGTTCCTATGCATTAGATTTTCCTCCTATCTTCCTACTTTCCTTTGCTGGTTCCCCTTCCCCTCATAATTTCTAAATGTTTGAGCTTTCAGAACTTATTCATAACCTTCATCTCTGTCCTCTCTCTCCCTTCTTAGATGATCTCATCCTTCTCATGACTTCAAACACCTGATTCTCAAATTTATACCTCTAACATTAGATCTGTCCTTGACTTGCATGTATAATTGCTGACTAGAAAACTTCACTTGTGTGTCCCATAGACGTGGTAGACATTTGACATTCAAGACAGGCTTCCCTCGTGATTTCCTGCCACCTCCAAATTGTTGAATTCATTCACTTATTTGTTGAATACATGTTTATTGTTCTGTTTTGCAGTACAACCAGGAACTTTTATGGACTGACTACTGCAGGTGCCAGAAAAACTTAGAAAAGTATTCATCTTCATTACTATTCTTATTTATATTCTTATAAATTATTCTTATTTCCATTTTTACAGGTGAAGTTGAAGCCCCCAAAGGCTTAGTCATCTGCTTCATTTATAGAGGAGGGAGTGGTTGGATTTGAACCTTGACAGTCTGCGGATTTCCTGCTGTCAATAACTAGGTTAGACAGCTAACCGGTGTCAGACTGATTTCCAGTAACCTCTCCTCAAACCTCCAGGCTGACTTAGGAGCACCTCCTCTGGGTTCCCTCAGTCCTCTGTGCTCACTTCCAGCTTGGTAGTTAACACATGATAGCTAAATCTGTGTCTTTTATCTCCCTCTGGAGAATGCACACAGACTTCCTCATCTTTGTTTCCTCAGCATCCAGCACAGACCTGGGTACAGTAAGCACCAGAAAATTTGTTGTTGGACCAAACAAATGCTCCTATTTTGCTTCATTCTTTTCATAACCCATGTTCCTGTAGCAGTGGGCTCTCTTAGAATCTTGTCCCTCACAAGGTGTCACTTTTCCCTTTCATCAAGGTCACTAGCAACATCCTCATTCTGACAGCACCTGAAATTTTCCTTTGAGAAGCCGTCTGTAATTAATCATAGAAAGCGAGGGGACCATTTTCCTAGTTCCATATCGCTAACAGGAAACTTCTGGGTTTCTGATGTATTCATAACCTTTGCTCTGTAGGCAGTGTCAATATTGAATTTCGTGTCTGCCCTGTTTGTGTATTCTTTCTCGGTTTTCTCCTTAGCTGTCTATGTTGCATATTGAGCAGTGTCACCTAAGGTTGTGAGCTGCTTCTCTGAGTCCTGGCAGCTTTGTTGATTAGAATAAGGGGCTTAAAGCCACAGAAGGAGCATTTTGCCTGGCCTCTTCTGTTTTAGGGCTTCCCTGGTGGCTTACAGGGTAGAACGACTGCCTGCAACGTGGGAGACCTGGGTTTGATCCCCGGGTTGGGAAGATCCCCTGGAAAAGGAAATGGCAACCCACTTCAGTACTCTTGCCTGGAAAATGCCATGGATGGAGGAGCCTGGTGGGCTACAGTCAATGGGATCGCAGAGAATCGTACATGACTGAGCAACTTCACTTCTTCTGTTTTAACATTGTCTGACCCAAACCAGCTCCTCTGCAAGTTATTAGTTACATGGGGACTCAACAGGAGAGAAATAACAGTATGTCATCTGTGGGGTGACAACCTCAAAGTACAGTTCCCATTGGAAGTGGGATGAAAGAGTTAGTAGAGTGGTCATGAGAAAGGACTTTGGAAGAGGCAGGCCTGGTCTCAAGTCTCAGCTTCAGTAAAATACTAGCTACTTTACTCAAGACAAGTCCTTCTATGAGATCTTCCCCTTGGCTTTTACAGCTGGCCTAGGGCTCTTATGTGTAAAATGAGACTATTTAGTACATACTGAATAGTCAGGACTTCCCAGGTGGCTCAGTGGTAAAGAATCCACCTGCCAATGCAGGAGATGCAAGAGATGCAGGTTTGATCCCTGGGTTGGGAAGATCCCCTGGAGTAGGAAATAGAAGCCCACTCTAGTATTCTTGTCTGGAAAATCCTGTGGACAGAGGAGCCTGGCAGGCTGCAGTCCACGGGGTTGCAGAGAGTTGAACACAACTTAGTGACTAAACATACATGCCTTGAGTAGTCAAAGCACAGTTTCAAAAGAAAGAGCTCACTTACAGCCTTTCAGTAAAGAAATGCTTTACAAATTCTTATTGGTGGTGATGAATCTACTGTTAGAAAAAAGCAGACTGATTATTTGTGTACCATTCTTTCTGTTCATTCTGGCATACTGGAAGAGAATGGGCCTTGAGAATTTTTAATTATGTAGAAAGTTATTAGGATAACAAGGGACTATTCCAAGAAGTTGGTCTACAAATTATGGCAATGTGATACCAAACTCATTCAAGCCAGTATATTGATAAAATCAAACAGTTATCTCTTTACTTTTTTCTTTTTTAAAATGCTATATGCTAGGTTGTACAGATTTCTACTTCTCTGGTTGATTGTGCAGAGTCAAGCAACCATTCCAGGGACCCCAAAATCTCTCTTCCTCAAATCTCTTACTTCCTGACCTCACCACTAGATGACAATCTTTTTTTGTGTGTTTTGGCTGATGAGTGAGGGTAATACTTTGAGTTAATTGTTGTGCAGTTGTATCTTTCTAGATGACTGGGTAAGATCAGGAGCAAAACATTATTTATAACCTCTGAGCACCCTAATGCGATTCTTGGGATGCAGTACAGTTAAATGCCTGTGCCAAACAAATGGAAAAGAAATTTCAGCTCAAGTATTTATTATAACACTCAGAATTTAATTATCTGGTATTTGGGATGTTTTCTAAAGTTCTTGAAAATCATGCTGTCACTTCTTTATAATGATTCAAAATTAACACCTTACTAATAGAAACTTGACCTTTCTTCAAAACCATGTTGATGAAAATGGTTTTAAGACTACATTCTTTATTAAGACCATAATTAATAAATTGCGGAACAGCTGTCAGTCTTTTTGTTTGGAGAAATGAATAGTCTCTCTTAAAAGTTAAGCTTCACTCAAGCAAACTTAATACTTAGACAGTGCTATCTATGAAATGCCATGGTCCTTGCTGGATCAGGATGGATGGGAAAGGGGTATGAAGACACTGAAGTTATTTTGACATAAAAGTTGAGGTGGTACTTCTTACACATTAGACAGTTGCTTCGAATAGCCTTTTTTATGACCTTATATATACCTGTCACTTTGCTAGGGCCATGGAGAGACACAGAAGAGGAATATAGGGAAGATAGGGGGCAAAGAGTAAGGGTTATTTGGGTGAAGCTTATTTATTGAGATGATGAAATTTCAAGCACCACAGGACTCATAATAATTTGTGGGTTTTTGAGAATATTCAAAATAATTTGAGACATTTAAGCCAAGGTAATGCCCAGATCTCATCATTTATGGAATATTTGACTATGATATATAAGGCTTAGAGTGTCATTTGGATGAAATTGTGGAGCAAGACCTGAAAACTACTTTGCAGTTTAACCTAAGAATAGCAGGAGCAGCAATTTGGTGTGTCAATGACTAGTATGTTATACATTCAGAACTGAGGTGTATTTCCTTTTTAGTATAAAATCATGTACTTGAATTAACTCTTAGCTTGGATATTGAAATTGTTAGTCACTCAACAGTGACTGATTCCTTGTGACCCCATAGACTGTAGCCCGACAGGCTCCTCTGTCAATGGGGTTTCCCAGACAATACTGGAGTGGGTCTTCTCCACGGGATCTTCCCCACCCAGGTATTGAACTCAGGTCTTTTGCATTGCAGGCAGATTCTTTACCAACTGAGCCACCAGGGAAGCCTTGGTTTGGCTTCAAAATTCTATATAAAATATATAAAATTCTATATAAAATTCTTTATAATTCTATATAAATTCTCAAAATTCTACATAAAAGCTTCAGTGATCTAGTTTGTGCCCTTGTCTACATCTGGCACCAAGCTGCTTGCTTCTCATGCCGTCATGCTTTCTTTTTCATGTGTGTGATTCTCTTGCTTATGAGGGGCTGAGCAGATACATTCTTCAGTTCCTTATTGTGTAAAATGGTGATGATAATACTGACCTGATAGAAGTAGTGTATGGATTAAATAAGTTTACTGTCTCCTAAATTCAGCTACAAGTGTCAGAAAACCCCAAATTACAATGCCTTAAACAAGTCAGAAGTTTATTTCTCCTTCCTCTGAGCAAAGTCCACAGGTAGTTTTGTTGTTCAGTTGCTATTTTATCTGGCTCTTTGCCACCCTGTGGGCTGCAGGCTTCCCTGTCCTTCACCATCTCCCAGTTTGTTCAAACTCATGTCTGTTGAGTGGGTGATGCTATCCAACCATCTCATCCTGTGTCACACCCTTCTCCTCCTACCCTCAATCTTTCCCAGCATCAGGGTCTTTTAATTAGGGGTCATTGTTCTGGCTTCTCCATCATCAGGGATTCAGGCTCCTTCTGTCTTGGTGTGTCACCATCCTTAATGCAATCTCAAAGTTTCTAGGACTGCTTGTATGTGTGTCTCCTTGGACAGGCTGCCCTTAATCATATGCTGCTGCTGCTGCTGCTGCTGCTGCTAGTCACTTCAGTCATGTCCGACTCTGTGTGACCCCATAGACGGCAGCCCACCAGGCTCCCCCGTCCCTGGGGGAGTCTCCAGTCAAGAACACTGGAGTGGTTTGCCATTGCCTTCCCCCTTAATCATATGACCTCATCCATTTTAGGGGGATGCTGAGACGTGCCATCTTTGTTCTGGGATGGCCAACTGTTTGGCTAATAATTGGTGGGTTCTATTCCTAAGGAAGAAGAAGAGACTAGATATTGGGGGCAGCTAGCAGTCTTTGGCCTGGCAGCCTAGGAGAATTTCTGGCCTAACATGTTTTTCAGTTGCTTGTTCCCTGCCCCTCCTTCCCCCTTTTTACTTTTCTCAGTTTTTCACACCTGGGATGAGTCTTCATGTTTAGATTGGAAAGTGTTAAGTGTGAGAAGAGAAATTTTTGGCAGTAAGGAAGGAATTCCTGTGGCCAGTTTCAGCTAATTTGTGATTGTGGAAGAAAATCTTGGCGTAGATTAGTATCAAATCATGTGTTGTGCAAAGTGTGTTCTCTGTGGACACAAACTGATGTATTAGCATTTGTGTTTAAGTACCTAATTATATTCTCAGCATTTAAAAATGTGGAAAACAAACACTTCCCAAAATTACTTCAGGGCTCTTTAGCACTGCATAGACCCATTGTAATTAATAAAGAGAAGGGATTCTTCTCCAGAATTTTTAAAGAATGTGTAATTACAGTTTTCCTAAGCACTTATATTATGCATTCTCTTCTTAGGAAAATTTCAAGGTTAGGCTTTAATGTGGATGGCTTTCATGGTTTTACTTTATTTTCTTCTGATATTCTGTAATGTAATTGTTGTATTCCTCTCTTCACTTAAAGTGAATGAGTCAGAATCTGTCATCTTGAAGGTGAAGTCCCAGAAGAATCATCTGAAAGGCCTACACATGAACTTGTGTTTTATCTTTAATGAAAATGAGATGTTTTATCCTCTATTATTGTGGATATTTCACAAGAATGAAAAATTACTTGAAAACTTGGACATTCAACAGCCAGAATCAGTTCAGATTGTGGAAGGTACTGTGGATACTCCATGAGAGCAGGAACTTTCTGCCTCAGTCCTGGCTGTGGCTCTAGGACGTGCTAGGTTCATGGTCCACTTT
Organism: Bison bison bison; assembly: GCF_000754665.1. Taxonomy (NCBI): domain Eukaryota; kingdom Metazoa; phylum Chordata; class Mammalia; order Artiodactyla; family Bovidae; genus Bison; species Bison bison. The sequence continues at coordinate 1,040,472 of NW_011494826.1, read as the reverse complement.
TAATAAAAATATATTGTCTAAATGAACCAGCTGAATGCATGCATTGCCAACAATGGTGGGTGATGTGACTTAACAGTGCTTATGCAAAAGATACAGGGGTTTTGATCTACTTAGAACTTAACAGAAGTCAAGTTGTGACTTCCAAACAATTAATGAGGCAGTAGATATAGGAGGAATTTATTTTGGAGGTAACATGAGTTTGACGTTGATTATGCATTGGAGAAGGAAATGGCAACCCACTCCAGTATTCTTGCCTGGAGAATCCCAGGGACAGAGGAGCCTGGCGGGCTGCCATCCTTGGGGGTCACACAGAGTCAGACACGACTGCCACGACTTAGCAGCAGCAGCAGCAGCAGCAGCATGCCCAAATTAATGTACAGAACCAAAGTAGGGTAGGTACTCAGCTTGGTTGAATCTCATGGTGGGAAGCCCAGTATTTAGTTCTTCCTACCACCCCTGTGGAAAATTCTGAAAGAGATGGGAATACCAGACCACCTGATATGCCTCTTGAGAAATTTGTATGCAGGTCAGGAAGCAACAGTTAGAACTGG
>NW_011494826.1:1020736-1039821 GCF_000754665.1 Bison bison bison | reverse complement strand
TAGGAAAAGGAGTACATCAAGGCTGTATATTGTCACCCTGTTTATTTAACTTATATGCAGAGTACATCATGAGAAACGCTGGACTGGAAGAAACACAAGCTGGAATCAAGATTGCTGGGAGAAATATCAATAACCTCAGATATGCAGATGACACCATCCTTATGGCAGAAAGTGAAGAGGAACTAAAAAGCCTTTCGATCAAAGTGAAAGTGGAGAGTGAAAAAGTTGGCTTAAAGCTCAACATTCAGAAAACGAAGATCATGGCCTCCGGTCCCATCACTTCATGGGAAATAGATGGGGAAACAGTGGAAACAGTGTCAGACTTTATTTTTTTGGGCTCCAAAATCACTGCAGATGGTGACTTCAGCCATGAAATTAAAAGACGCTTACTCCTTGGAAGGAAAGTTATGACCAACCTGGATAGCATATTAAAAAGCAGAGACATTACTTTGCCAACAAAGGTCCATCTAGTCAAGGCTATGGTTTTTCCTGTGGTCATGTATGGATGTGAGAGTTGGACTGTGAAGAAGGCTGAGTGCCAAAGAATTGATGCTTTTGAACTGTGGTGTTGGAGAAGACTCTTGAGAGTCCCTTGGACTGCAAGGAGATCCAACCAGTCCATTCTGAAGGAGATCAGCCCTGGGATTTCTTTGGAAGGAATGATGCTAAAGCTGAAACTCCAGTACTTTGGCCACCTCATGCGAAGAGTTGACTCATTGGAAAAGACTCTGATGCTGGGAGGGATTGGGGGCAGGAGGAGAAGGGGACTACAGAAGATGAGATGGCTGGATGGCATCACTGACTCGATGGACATGAGTCTGAGTGAACTCCGGGAGTTGGTGATGGACAGGGAGGTCTGGTGTGCTGTGATTCATGGGGTCGCAAAGAGTCAGACACGACTGAGCGACTGATCTGATCTGATCTGATCTGGCCACCCCTGTGCTTCCCAGGAGGTGCTGTGGTAAAGAATCTGCCTGCCAATGCAGGAGACACAAGAGATAAGGGTTTGATGTGTGGGTTGGGAAGATCCCCTGCAGTAGGAAATGGGAATCCACTCCAGTAGTCTTGCCTAGGAAATCCCATGGACAGAGGTGCCTGGTGAACTACAGTCCATGGGGTCACAAAGAGTCGGATTCGAATAAGCACAGCACAAAGCATCACCCCTGGGAAGGAAGGGCATAGACACACAGGCATCCGAGTATATGAGTCTCATATTGGAGTGGACTGGAGAGGCTGTGTATTCCAGTTTCTTTCCTGATTCTTGGATCTTTTCAGCAACACTGCTAACAAGTGAAGGCCCAGTCTCACTTAATGAGTGATGAGTGACTCAATTTAGTTAGAGACATACCCTTCCATTTACTAGAACATTCTGCTTCTATGCTTTGGGAAAAGAAGAGTGTGACCAAGAGAAAAAATGAGTGCAAGTACAATGTCTAATCAGGCTCAGCTGGAAGGAGAGCACCTTCTATTATTTTGAAGAGAGGAAATGTTTTTTGTGTTGGCTTGATGGGAGAACTGGACTTCAGAATGGGCCAGATATCACCTCTGAAGCAGAAATTCTTGACTTGGAGTCTGAGGACCCAAAGGGCTTTGGGGGTAGATTTTAAGGGAGCATCAATGCATTCTTGGAGAAAGCAATGGCAACCCACTCCAGTGTTCTTGCCTGGAGAATCCCAGGGACAGAGGAGCCTGGTGGGCTGCCGTCTATGGGGTCACACAGAGTCGGACAAGACTGAAGCGACTTAGCAGCAATGCGTTCTATGAATGTATTTATAGGACATTGTTTTTCCTTTTTGCCTGCCCCCTGGGAGAGGATTCAAAAGTTTTATCAGTTTAAATGGGAGTTCTTAGTTCCAAAGATATGAAGGTCTTCTATAACTCTGAGTTTCTATGCTTATGAAAAATAAGTATGCGTGAAAATAAAATACCAGTTCTCTTTCTTTTATGCATAGGAGAAATAGACTAATTAGACATTCTATAACAATTTCTCTGCTGTGACTATGTGAATCCTCTTATATGAAGAAGTAGTATTTTAAAACCTGTTACAACTCATCAGCAATGGTCCTTCATGCCATATAACTTCACATTTTTAGTTTTCAAAAAGTATAAGCTTAGTGATTGCCTCTATCTTTACAGTTTTACCTATGACCTCTGTGACCCACCAGGTTTAAAGTCCAGGAAGTGAATTTTATCCATTTCATCTCAGTCTGAAGCTCTATACAGCTATGCAGTGAAAAAGTAAATGATTAATGCTTGGAAAATACTGTATGTTTATTCCAGGTTACAGTATTCACAGGAGACAAGGCACTTTGTCTTCATCAGAATCCCAGCTGTGATCTTGTACTTACTTTTTATTGTAAGAGCTGTAGCTACAAATAAGAGAAACAAAGCACTTTTATGATGAACCAAAATATTAATAATCGGAGTCTGTGTTTAGTCAGGGCAGTGAATTACATTTGTCCCCCAAAGGGAATAATTACTTACAGTTTGATAGCAAATGAATATTAATTTGTAGCAAACTTATCAGGAAGATAATTCTGCCCATAGAAAACTAATAGTACCATTGAACAGGTGGTTATATATTTGTAAAAACAATTGGGTTATTAAGGCAGAAGGTTCTAATATCTATGTGGTGAATCAGACCAGTTTCTCTACCTCCTCTTTAGCAAACATTCCTTTGGGTGGTTCTCACATTTAAGTATGCTTTCCTTTACCCTTTTTAGATGGGAACTGTGATCTTCCGTAGTTGGAGAGTATATTATTAACTCCAAGAAGGGCAAAAAGTCATTATGACTTAGAACTAGAGAAAAATTAATAATAAGAATTCAGAGAGGAAGGGGAAGTGGGGGTGCTTTTTCAGAAAGTATTTAAGTAGCCATGAAGCAGTCTTGGTGATGGACAGGGAGGCCTGGTGTGCTGTAGTCCATGGGGTTGCAAAGAGTCGGACATGACTGAACGACTGAACTGAACTGAAGCAGTCACTTAATCAACTTTATCAAGGAAATACCATGATTTAATTTGCTTTGCAGTCCTGAATATCACAAAGCCAGGTATGTTTGGTTTTGAGCATTTCTTGGGCTCACTTGGTGTTCTGAGGGAGGGCATGGTTTTTGAAAATAGAGGAAGAACCACAATAGATGCAAATTTGATATTTAACCTATTAAAGCTTTGTTTTATTTGAAATTAATCTGAGCATCTTTTGTGCTATGGATGTTTAAACCCCTATGGGTCTGTGTCTTATGAGTCCATCTGACCATGTATAGAAATGAAGGGAGTTGAAAGTTGGAGGTGAACAGGGGTTGGAGGTGGCGCAAATGCCTGGAAAGGAGGGGAGGGATGTTCACCAGTGCTGCAATGGAATTGCTTTGCTTTTGACTCCCATCACCAGAGATAGGAATGGACATTTAGGGCCCGAAGGGAAGTAACTGATAGCTGTTCTGAGTAGCCATCGGCAGGAAGAAAGGACATAACCAAAGTCTGCTCCCCTGTGCTTGTGTCCATTTTAAAACTAGTTTTGACCTTGACACAGAGCTTTGAGCCTAATGAGCCTGTATATAGCTTCCCCATCTGTTTGTCTAAATACCTAGCTAGGAGAGGTAGTATATGAGTTTCTGGAGTCATCAGAAATCCCATGGCAACTCGGCCTGACATTTGTGGGCCCCTGATTCCTTTGAGTCTAGGTGAGAAGCCCAGTCTTCTGGGAATTGTCAGGAGCAGGTGGTGGCAATGACATTCTGTTCTCATTCACAGAGTTTGTTTCTTTGCTGTAAGATTGGCTGATGTCTGTAGATATTGGCTATTTCTCTCTGCAAAGGCACATGGAGGCATCTGGTTATTTCTTTTTTTAAATGACCTGGGTTAAGAACTGAGCACTGCTTCCTTCGGGGGCTGGAGCCTAGTACACAGCTTGTTATCCGGAACATGATAATGAGGATAAGTACATAAATAAGCGTGAAAGCACATCCCAGAGCCCCGGCTCTTGAAGGAAAAAAGGTGATTTAATACACATAAGCCTGACACTTCCTGCATACATAGTCATTAGTGACAACCTGTGAGGGTGAGGGGAAATTGACTCTGTCCTGTGGAGCAAGAACATTGCAAAATGTCTATGAAAATTTTTCATGCTCAACAGATTTTGCTTCTTTTCCTCTTCAATATTGGCTTAGCTCTGCTTTTCTATCCATTCTGAGGCCCGAAGGGACAGTGATAAGGGGACTTCTGGAAAGAAACTTCTAGTTATTATTTATGTAGTCAGTTCTTCCAGCTCTGCTCCGTACATCTCTGTAGGAACTGATGGAGCAGATTCTGTAAAGTTTGCTCGTCAAGCCTCCTCTCCAACCTCTCTGGTTTGGCAGATGGAAAAGTGTTGCTGGAGTTGCTAGGGGTTTGGGTGGTGGGCATGAAGTGAAGAATTCTAGGCATGTATAACTTAACACAGAGAGAAGGACAGGAACAGATGAAAGCTGTAAGGTGTATGTAGGGGACAATGTGTACTGGGCAGGTGAGGAAGATATTTTGGAAAGGGTCTTGTGAGGAAGAGTAGCCTGGGAGCTGGGCTCAGGATCCTGGATTGATGCTGCCATTGGTAAAGCAGCCTTGGGCATGCCACTAACTGCCTGTTCCTTAGCAGCCTCAGATGGAAGAGGAGGTTACATTTACTAGATGAACTCTTATTCTTGTTGTTGTTTAGTGGCTAAGTCATGTCTGGCTCTTTGTGGTCCCATGGACTGTAGCCCGCCAGACTCCTTGGTCCATGGGATTCTCCAGGCAAGAACACTGGAGTGGATTCCCATTTACTTCTCCAGGGAATCTTCGCACATCAGGGATTGAAGTCGTGTCTCCTGCATTGGCAGGTGGATTCTTTACCACTGAGCAGGGAAGCGGATTATCTCTTAGGACTCTTCTGAATATTGCTACTGCAGCTTTGCAAATGGAGGAAAGGGTCATGGAACCAGAAATTTGAGCTGCTACTAGAAGCAGGAAAAGACAGGAGAACAGATTCTTTGTCAGCTCTGCTGACAGCTTGCTCTTAGTCTCAACAGACTCCTTTTGGACTTTGAACCTACAGAACTAGAGGGTAATATATTTGTGTGGTTTTACATCTCTAAGTTCATGACAATTTGTCGCAGCAGCAATAAAAAAGTAATGCACTGGCCTTTCTACCTCTGGTGTGCTGCCCTCCCAGTCCATATGCAGACCTCATGCTGCTTCCTTGTTCTTTGAAACCTTTGGTGGGCACCCCCACATTCACATTGTCTTTTTCTAACTCAGCACCTCAACACTTTATACATAGGGGTCAATTAACAACTGTTGGATGAATAAAGAAAATAGCCCATTTTCCATGGTCCAATTCATGATTTTTAATTTGAGTAGATAAATTAAAAATCAGTTGGTTGCATTTTATATATCTCTTTCTGAGAACAGGATGGAGCTGAAATATATTCTTTTCTTTCTTATTTTCCCTTTTTTAGCTTCTGTTGTTTTAAAATTATAAAATAGCAGTTTTTGTAGCCAATTTGATAAGTTAAAAAAAAAAACAACTCAGTGAAGTCACTCAGGGATGACCATTGCCATTATTTTGATGTGTAGCTGTCTAGTAACTTATTATAAAATATTACTTAGCAAAATGGTATGTGAGAAATGATACTTTAAAAATACATATATAAAGTTTTACATAGTATAGTATGAATGTTTTTCTATAGCACTTTTATAGGCATTCAGCATTCCTCTGGGTGGGCTGTACTAAAATTTATTGTGAACATCTTTCTCATGTTATTAAGCTTTCATACTGTTACCAATTTTTCTCTGTTGTGAACACTGCAATTAATATATTTGCAATATATTTGTGCATGTCTCTGACTATTTCCTTAGAATGAATTCTTTAAGTGTACTAACTGGGCCAAAGACTCTGGAATTTTTATAGTGTCTGGTACGTATCACAAAACTGCCCTCCAGGAAAACTGTGCCAATTTGTGCTCCCACCAGTCCTTTCATCCAGCTGACCTTCTTGCTCTTTCCGTCTTCTGAACATGTGGGAGGACTAGAGAGCATGACATCGAAGTGAGGAGAAGGTTATTTTACAATGAAAGTGGGCACTGCTTTCACCAGTTGAACACAGACAGCTCCATGGTCAGAACCAGCACGTACAGCTCCAGCATAACTGAGACAGCCTCCTGTCATCCCTCCAAAGGGTTGGTACCACAACTACTCAGAAAAGTTTGTGAACTGGCCTCCCCTTCCCACCTCACCAAATACCAGGGACTAAGCATAGACTCACAGCCCCCTCCAGTCTTTATAGGCTTCCAGTCTCTGGCAGGAGTCTGTAAAGAAAACTGGGTATGGGGGCACACAGACCCTCCTACCTCTCTGAGACCCGCCCCCCACCACCTTTACTCCAGAACTTATTTATTCATGAAGTTGAGCTACTCATGACTCATGTATGCAGGTGCTGCATATTATGTAATGTAGACATCTCCTTAAGGTGAGAGGGTTTTTTTTTTTTTTTTTTTTGAATGTAAGCAGTTTTATTTAGAAACAGATAGGTACCTGTTTGCATTATAGAATATAAAACTTGGTTTATATTCTATAAAAAATAGAGTGTATTTTTGTATGGATGCTTAGAGTCCCATAAGCATCTACTGAGTGGACCAGCCTGATACCTCTGCTCACTCAACATTAACTGCAGAAGCTTAATGCTGGACCTGCAAGCCCAGGTCAGCATTGGGATGGTTGGTAGTTAGACTTGGTTGTGGCTGTGTTAGAATCATTGATCTAGTATGTGCAGAAGCATTCATAAAATGTCAGGCTTATTCGTTACATTCTCTTTTTGGTGGCAGAGTTTTTCCCTGTGAGTTTGGGAAAGCCAGGCTAGTTGCCATAGCAACACAAAAGCTTGCAGACACTTGTTTGTTTGTTCTATTCCTTTGTTGGTTTATGGAGTGGTCTGTGCAGCATCTTGAAAGAAGATGCGCTGCCTAGTGTTGGACAGTTAAATCACCCTCTTGCCTGTCGGAGAGGAGAGCTGGGGGAAGGCAAAGGGACAGCCACGAAGCTCTTTTCTCATTGTCTGCTTTCAAAAGAGTCTGGCTTTGGAGAGGAGGTACCTGAATCTGGAGCAAGAGCTATCTCTCAGTATCTCTAAAATGATAAAAGAAAACCACTGAGAGTTGGAACCACCATACCTGTATTTTTCATCCTGTTTTCCCAGCCCTCCACTGCCATTACTCCAGGAACACAGAGTGCAGTTATATACTTCCTCTTGAAAGTCCAAGGGTACAAGAGGAGTGCTGGGCCCTCTGTGGACTCGGAAACAGAAGTTCTGGGAAAAACAAAATTGGCCCTTTCAGAGTAGGCGATCCCACCATTACCCTTCTTGCTGTGCTCTGAGGAGAACGTGTCCAGGACGTGTGGTCCTTCCCCGGCTAACACAGCTGGTTGTGAGCAGCAGCCAGCATGGTTTCTCCAACCCTGGGGGCCTTGCTCCTCTTCAGTACAGTGCGATTGTATGGATAGTGAGGCTTAGGTTATCCAACAGGTCTAGGATTGCCTAAAGCAATCCTAAAAAAGTAAAATGTAGAAAGTAAATATATTTTCTATTTAAGGAAAAAATAATTTTGATATGAAATACAAAATAAGGAGAAAAAGAGAAAGGTCACTGGTATTTCACTGCATACACCTCCAATCAATATTTTGGTACAAATTTTATACGTGTACATGTGTACATACACACACGCACACACATGCATACATATATGTATGTTTTTATGTATGTGTTCATGGTACTGGAGAAGACTCTTGAGAGACCCTTGGATAGCAAGGAGATCAAATCAGTCAATCCTAAAGGAAATCAACCCTGAATATTCATTGGAACGTCTGTTGGACATGACTGAGTGACTGAACTGAACTGATGCTAAAGCTGAAGATCCAATACTATGGCCACCTGATGTGAAGAGCCAACTCATTGGAAAAGAATCTGATGCTGGGAAAGATTGAGGATAGGAGAAGAAGGGGGGAGCAGAGGCAGAGATGATTGGATGGCATCACTGACTCAAAGACGTGAGTTTGAGCAAACTCCAGGACAGAGTGAAGGACAGGGAAGCCTGGTGTGCTGCAGTCCATGGTGTCAAAGGGTTGGACACAACTTGGTGACTGAACAACAACCACAAAGACATATACACATGCGTAACTATACAGATATTCATATATGTGCATTGCTATTGTTTTCATAGAAATATGGAATTTTGTTGCTGAAATATTTCATTCAACTATGTATTAATGTCATATTTCCATGCCTGTAACTTTAATAATCATATAATCTTTTTTAATCATACAGCTATAGTATGGTTTGATTCAACCATTCCACCCTTTGACATTTAGGTAATTTTTGAGTTTTTTTTTTTCTTTTAACAATTCTGGAATTATTCTTTTGTACTTGTATGTCAGAGAAGGCAATGGCAACCCACTCCAGTACTCTTGCTTGGGAAATCCCATGGATGGAGCAGCTTGGTGGGCTACAGTCCATGGGGTCATGAAGAGTTGGACATGACTGAGCGACTTCACTTTCACTTTTCACTTTCGTGCACTGGAGAAGGAAATGGCAACCCACTCCATTATTCTTGCCTGGAGAATCCCAGGGATGGAAGCCTGGTGGGCTGCCATCTATGGGGTCGCACAGAGTTGGACACAACTGATGTGACTTAGCAGCAGCAGTACTTGTATGTAAATGTCTTAAAGAATGTACCCAGCAAACCAGCAGCAAGAGCCTATTAAACGTTAGTCATCTAAGTTTTCTCTTTTTTTTTTCTAAACTGGTAAATAAGCCTAGAAAACTCTAATGACTGAAAACATAAAGTGGCTTTATAAACATTTGACATTCTAAAGCTACCATATTAGCTCTAAAATTGAGGCATGGCTATGTAAAGGAAACTTCAGGAAGACATAGTATGATTTGGGACTACACTAGTGAGTAAAATTTGCTGTGTTGCTGCTGCTGCTAAGTTGCATCAGTCGTGTCCGACTCTGTGCGACCCCATAGACGGCAGCCCACCAGGCTCCCCCATCCCTGGGATTCTCCAGGCAAGAACACTGGAGTGGGTTGCCATTTCCTTCTCCAATGCATGAAAGTGAAAAGTGAAAGTGAAGTCGCTCAGTTGTGTCCGACTCCTAGCGACCCCATGGACTGCAGTGCACCAGGCTTCTCCGTCCATGGGATTTTCCAGGTAAGAGTACTGGAGTGGGGTGCCATTGCCTTGTTTTCTAGGCTTATTTACCAGTAGGAGACATTAAATTGCATCACATCCAATGCCAAGTTGATAACCAAATTTTTATACTGTGTGGAGACTTTATTGTGATGACATGTGGTACAGCATAGTGGAGCCTGGCCTGGAGCTAGGCAGGCTCAGCTAGCCAGCCTTCTCCTGGTTCTGCCACTAACTAGCTTGTAGAACCTTGTACAAGTCCTTGGTTCCTTACTTACAATGTGATAGAATTGTTCTATTTGAGCTCTGAGGTTCCTTTTAGCCCTAAAGCTCAGTGGTTTGAAGCTGATTCTGCTTTATTTAATTCATGTGTAGTAATCTATGGAGAAAACAGCATGAAATTTTCACATACCTCTAAGAGTTTTAAACCTTATGGCCTGAGCAAATTACTGCAATTTTGTTGTAAGGGGCTCAATACTATTTAGAGCAAGAATATTTTTGCTTGCCCAGTGTCCGTTTTTTCTTCCTTACTAATTTTGCCTGGGACAGCCACCAGTCCCGATGGTGGGCATTTGGGGGTGTACTGTCAATCAAGTGGCTCCACCCTTCCAGCTGGGAGATCTGCATGTCTCTTCAGCAAGATTCACAGCCCTGCAATTATCAAAACTGAATCATGTTGATAGTGACTACCATTCATTCGCCACATCCAGGTTCCCAAACGGCCCTCATTCTGACTCTTTTCTACTCTTACTTGTTCTTTTTTCTCTCTAATCTATGAATTCTGCATATCTTTTCATCAAATTATGGTTTTGCTTTTTAGCCAGAGTTGGATTTTGCTGTCTGCTACAGAAAAACCCTAACTCTCATTGCTGGTGCTGGTTCTCCAGCTATCCAGGGCTTTGGAACCAACAGGCAGGTCACTCCATTTCTCTAAGCCTGTGTGTCCTGATCTGTATTAGTGAGCTCATCCCATCTGAGGGAAACTTCTGGTTCAAAATTAGCATCCTCAATTCATTGTCCCAAGACGGAGTGGTCCATGACCATTTCTAGCCCTCTGGTCCTATACTCCAACCCCTTCCCCCAGGATGCCTCCCTTGTCAGATGCTACTCCGTTCAAGTCCCCTCTTACATGATTCCTTTCCAGCCCACTCTGAAGGTGAAGTCTATGGCATTTCCACACCACTTAACCTGGTACACATCTGAGGGCAAGCTCAGCAGATTTTTATAGCTAGTTTTCTTGTGTTGGGAAATCCTTAAAGGTAAATGTCTAATATTTCTGTACCCTGCCTCACCCTCAGTCTCAAACAGCATCTGTTATGGAGTTTGGCAACAGAAACATTTACTAAATGCCAGGGAAGGAGTGAAGGGGGAAAACAGGTGAAGAGACAGCCTGAGAGTCTCTGCCCTGTTTTAGCATCTCATTTCGTAAAAGTTTCTTCATCCTTAGAGAATTAAAACTTATAGCCTAGATGTGTGTGATCTCTTCCCTTAAGGTTTCCTCTCTGAAAATGTGTGTGTGTGTGTGTGTGTGTGTGTGTGTGTATGCACGCATGTGCAGGGAGAGTTCAGAAGAGGCCTCAGGTGAAATTTAGAGTGAGTATTCCTCACTGGACCACCAGCTGTATGAAGTCAGGACACTTGTGTGCCATGCTTAACTCCCTATTTCCTGTGCAAGTGGGAATTCCTTCAATGTATGATGGATGGATGCCTGGGTGAATGAATAGATTCTAAGCAATCACGTTACTCTCTGGGGCTTCACACTGTCACAGCAGGGAGATGTTCCCATTCTTCTTCTTTTCTCCAATTCTCTGACCCACCAAATCCCCTAACTGTATCATATCTGGGAGGTCTGGGATCTCAGATGGATCCTCGTTTCTGCCATAGAAACAACAGTGTCAGCAGTTCTGCTCTAATTGGAAACTGTCTCAGTATTCCCCACCTCTACATGGAAAGGAGGGGGAGGGATTCCTGCCAATCTGAAGTTGCCACATGCCAAGACAATTACCTTGACTGGTCTCAAGGTCATCAGAGACTTTGTTATCATATACGTCAGTGATTTTAACCAAAAGAGCAGAGAGAGGTGGCACATAGGTAGGAATTGATAACTGTTAAATAAAAGTTAAAAGCTAAGTTAAACCTTGATCTCTTATGTACAGTGTCTTACTTTCAAGGGACTTGCCTTCATGATGGGCAAGGTTAGGAAGTTAGCCTTCTGCTGAAGCCAAGGATCATCTTGAGTTTTCTAAAGTTTGCTAAATCACTTAGCTCTGTTGAATAAGCAGAGAAAGCATTTTAAATGGCTAGGTATGGTTGCTATTAGTGTGCTTGCTCTAGCGATTATGAATAATAACCAACTTTGAAAATCATGATGAAATACCATTTCAAAGTAAAATCAGTTTAAAGCAAATGCAGGCTTTGAAACTCTTGCAAATGGAATCACAGAGACGTAGCCACCTGCCGAGAAGTCCCTTCCCGACCACCACTGAGGTGCATGGTAACAGCATTGTTGGAACAATCCTTTCTGTGGCCTTATTGTCTCTGAGACGAGTCCTTGGTTACAGTGGACAGCTGCTGGGAGGCTTTTTTAGTCCCTCTAAATTCACCAACGAGAACAGTTTGTTCAGATTTAACAAAACAAGGATGTGCAGGGACACCTTGTGACATGAGGTAAAGAGATGCTATTTTTTTTTTTTTAAACAAAAAACCTGAAAACAGGCTGAATTGTTACAAGGAAGGGACTATGCCAGGCCCAGGAGCCCCAGGGTGATGAAAAGACACCAGGGACAGTGCCTTGGAACGTGACCCCTCCCAGAACAGGGGTTGGGGAGGTGAGGGACCTGCCTCATCAACATCCTATACCACTGTCCTCTGCCTCCAGAACAGCAGAGACCACAGCTGTAAGAGCAGACAGGAACAGAGGAGAGGGGTGGGGCAAGGAGCAGAGGGGGAAGGACAAGGGAGTGTGGGAAAGGAAAAGAGAAAAATGAGGGGGAGAGAGAGACAGGAAAGGGAGTAGATGGAGGACGTGTAGCAACATCAGTATTTCCTGAAATGCAAGCTCTCTCAAGAATTTTAGGGTCACTATGGAGGGGATTTGTACCTTTCTCACGCCTGGTCAAAATGCCTAGGGGATCTTTGACATTGCCACTGCAAGACCAGTAAATGCAGCTTTCACATCTTGAGTAGCTGGGAGTCAGTCCCCTTCAGCTAACAGTATAATGCTGTATCCCACCCATCCCCCAACAGCCAGAACAAATTTAGAATGATCTACTCTTGACTTTTTCATTTTTACTAAACCATGGCTCCCAGTGCTCTTCTCTGTGCTGGGAAATTGTAGCAGAAAATAGTGACTCCTTATGCATTACTATGGAAACCCTAAAACTTCCTCTAGAAATCATCAAAAAAAAAAAAAAAAAGGCAGCACATAACCCTACTCTAACTTTCAATCACGATTCTCTCCAAGGAAGAAAACTGAAAATTAGATGGATTCATTCCGAGTTCCCTTTTCCAATCAAACAGATGGGATTTAGATAAGCTCTTAAAGCAAATTGTGATTCATATAATAATATGTAAACTTATCTCAGATCTCAGAGGCCTTTTCTAAAGAAGATTCTGATAATTAAAATGTTCCTTTATAACTCAAATTCCATTAAAGCAATATAGTTTAAGTGAAAGCTCTCTCAGTGAGAATATTTCCAAGCCCTGGTCAAAGGGTTAAAGTATTTGTGTCCTTCGCTCAGTTTATTAAAGCCCTGATGATCATGAAAAGTGTAGCACTAAAAATCCAGATGACATTGATTTTCTTAAGTCCTTGTTGAGTGGTTTTAAAAAGTCATTCAAAAGAATTTGTATTTAGAAAGCACCTCCTTTGTGCATTCCACAATGCAAAGAACGGTCAAGAACAAACAAGATGCAATTATGATCAGAAACATCCTGCTAAGTCTGACTTAGAGTCAATAGGTGACTCATCCAGAAGAAGGTTCTAAATTCACAAGCTAAGCACTTTTCCAGTGAAATGTGATGTGGAGGAGGAACTAGCATTCATCATACTTTTAGCATGTGCCAATTCTATGCTTAGTTCTTCCCAAACAACCTTGCTGGATTGGTTTTATTACCCTCCTTGGAGCGATTGCTAGGGGTTGGACCCTTTATCGTCTTATGAGACAAGTAAAGGAATTTGAACCGTATCTTATAACTAGTGAGAAACCACTACCACCAGCTGAGGGGGAGTGACATGATAAAAATAGTACTCGGGGGGGAAGATGAATTTGGAAGAGTGCTAAGGAGGATGAATTTAGGAAACAGCATGGAAACAGAATTCTATAGAGAATTTGTGGTCATTCATCATGGGTACAAAAAGGATATGAACTGAAGGGTGGTGATGCTTGGAAAGTCAGCTGCAGAAGTCTGGAGGGACATTAATAATTTTCTTCTCCATCCCCACTAGGTGTGTAATCCCCTCTAAGAACTGATGGTCAGTCTCTTTCAGGGCAGGAGACATTCATGTTTATTCAGTGAGACAGCTACTCATTCAATGATGTACACTTGTAGTTCAAGGGAAGACACCTGTATTAATTCATTTGGACTTCATAGCAAACACCGCACACTTAAGCAACAGAAATGTATTCTCTCACAGTTCTGGAGACTGGAAGTCCCAGATCGAGGTGTGGGTAGGGTTGCTTTTATTTGGAGGCCTCTTTTCTTGGCTTCTGGTCAACTGTGTTCCAAGCTGGCCTTCACGTGGTCTTTTCTTTGTGCCCACCTGTCCCTGTGTCTACGTATCCTCTGCTTATAAAGGCACCAGTCCTATCCAATTAGGGGCCACTCAAAAGACTTCGTAATGTAACCACGTCTTTAAAGACCAAATATGGTCACATTGTCAGGTACTGGGAGTCAGGACATCAACATCTGAATTTGTAGGGGACACAGCTGTGTCCCTAACAGCACCCAAAAGGGAAGAGGAAGAGAAGCTGCAGGAGGACATCGGTCAAGCATTTCACTTGCCTCTGGCCCCCTGCTCTCTCTCCTGGTGGAAAAACAGGCCATCCCCAGACAGAAAGTTCCCTGAGCTAGCCTTCTGTCATTCTTTTCTCGGACAATTTAGGCTGATGTCATCTTTGGGGGCTTTTCAATTCCCAGTTTTAGGAGGAGCAGCCTTTTTCCTTTTTATTTTCTTTTAACTTTCTGGCAGTGCTAGTCTCTTACCAAATTTTTTGCAGTCATCTGTTTATATGCATGATAATTCTATCACGATGGGAGGGGATCTTTGAAAATGAACAGAATATGTAGAATAAACAGATGCATGAAGTTACAGCTACATATTGCTCATTATTGTCCTCCTTACAGAATTGGCACTGACTTTTTTTTTAAACCTCTCTGACCTCAGTCTCTGAGGGGCATCCTCTTTACTTCTTGTATTCTCTGTTTCCATCAACTGGCTCAGGCTGAGGCCCCAGATCCTCATGTCCTCACTTCTAAATTCTTATTCCACTCTGGACTTCAAGCTAGAATTGCTTTCCTCACAGTTGTATGAACCCCTACTGACAATGTCTGTTGCAGCTCAACCTCAAAAAAGCCCTGAAAAAAGGCAGGATACCAGAGTAATTAAAACTGGAGACTTCAGGGACTTCCCTGGTGATCCAGTGGTTAAGAATCCACCTTCCAATGCAGGGGATGTGGGTTCGATCCCTAGTCATGAAATTAAGATCCTACATGCTGTGGGACAACAGAGCCCAAGCACTGCAGTGAAGACCCAGCATAGCCAAATACAATCAATCAATCATTCAATCAAATTGAAAAAAAAAAAAACCCAAACAACTGGGGACTCCAACCATCCTGTGGGGATCAAATCTTGGCTCTGCCACTTCCTACCCTATAACTTTGTATAAATTACTCTCCAAACCTCGTTTTCCCCTCATCTGTTAAATGATGATGATAATAGTTCTAACGTCAGAGGTTTACTGTGAAGTTTAAATGAGTGCCTGTAATGAGCACTGTAAATGAAATTAAATAGTGTCTGCTGCTAAGTCACTTCAGTTGTGTCTGACTCTGTGAGACGCCATAGACGGCAGCCCACCAGGTTCCCCCATCCCTGGGATTCTCCAGGCAAGAATACTGGAGTGGGTTGCCATTTCCTTCTCCAATGCATGAAAGTGAAAAGTGAAAGTGAAGTTGCTCAGTCGTGTCCGGCTCTTAGCAACCCCATGGACTGTAGCCTACCAGGCTCCTCCGCCCATGGGATTTTCCAGGCAAGAGTACTGGAGTGGGTTGCCGTTGCCTTCTCCGAAATAGTGCCTAGCACAGAGTAAATGCCATGAAAGTGTAAAATATAGTAATTATTATTATGCTTGCTTTTGTTCTGAGTGACTTCCCTGGAGAGTCAGATCTTGTTGATTCCTTCTCCGTTTCCCCCTTCCAGACTTCCCTTTTGTACTCACGTAAGCGTGGGCAGCCCTCCCTACAATCCCCCTCTGATCAGCTGTCTATATATTTGACCAGTAACTGGAAGTAGCTGACAAGGTCTGTAAGTTATTCTGGCCTTGGAGGCCGTTATATGCTGGCACAGTTACAAAAGGTTCTTCTGGGGTCTTTGCCTTCCCCTCAGGCTGGCGCCTGGAGAACAGGCCCCTATTCAGCCACCATGGGCCCTCAAAGGCTCCACAGAAAGGAGACATTTGTTCCTTTCCCTGGCAAGAAGTGCCACCATTTTGGAGCCAAGAACCTGTTATGATCTGAGGGGAATTTTGCACGGTCCCCACTGGGGAGGAGTGGTATGTCTTCTTGTTACCTTCTTACTATCCTTCTTCTTAGGATCTGCAGGGCAAAGGCATCACTGTTGGTCTTGAAGGTAAATTTCTCTGTTTCTGTCTTGGGCTGGCAACTGCTGGGAACTTTATAAACCATTAACCTGGTGCCCTGTGTGTGTTAGTCTCTCAGTTGTGTCCAATTCTTTGTGACCCTGTGGATTCAAGCCCACCAGGCTCCTCTGTCCATGGGATTCTCCAGGCAAGAATACTAGAGTGTGTAGCCATTTCCTCCTCCAGGGGATCTTCCCAACCCAGGAATTGAACCCAGGTCTCCTGTATTGTAGGCAGATTTTTTTTTTTTTTTAACCATCTGAGCTACCAGGGAAGCCCCTAGAGACCCCTAGTGAAACACTCGATTGTAACGGGACCCCAGGGGCTCTGAGATTCACAGCTTTGCCATTAAGGTATCAACACATAGTAATTCAGATCTACACCAGTACCCTCACTCTTCAGGTTAGTCTTTGCCTTGGGCAAAGAGCGATGGTTTTTTTTTTTTAATCTTTGAAATTTGCATTCTTAATTCTCCATTTCTTCCCTGCAATCTTGGATTCTTCTTGAAATTATTGGTGATTTTGTGAGTTCTTGATCCTTTCCTCTTTCTCCAGGATGCTCCTGTCCATAAGAGAGCGCCTCTTTCTTATCACCTCTCACTCTAACCTCTCTCTCCAGCCTGCAGCTTCCTCCTTACCTAGTCAGCTAGAAGCTCCTGTTTTTCTTCTCCAGTCTCCATAGTTCCTCTAGATGGATGAATCCCATTACCCAGGCTGCAAACATGCCTATCTCTTCATAGCAACAGCAAACTCTCATCTTTCTGCTTCAGTGAAGTGAATGAAGTGTGGGGGCAGGTCCTTAATTTCCAGTCTGTGGACAATCGAAATGATTTATCTTAAAGATGGTATCTAAAGACAAGTCAACAAGCATTTCAGGAAAATATCTGGAGCCAGATTAAATTCATCCAAAGGCAGAAGAGGTTCTTTGTTTTTGCGAGTTAAGGCTTCTTTGGCCATATATACCAAAATATTACTCATCAGTCACACTCATTTGTTTATCAGTATTAAAAATGTTCAAAAGTTTGGCAGACTGGACTATCTTACTGCAATTTGACAAGGTATATTATATAAATTACAAGTTTCATATATTGGTTGTGTTTTTATTAGTAAGATAAGACATTGCTTATAGACATGAATTATGGGATGTTTTAATTGTTGGAACACTTTTTGCTAAGTCATTCAGCCTCCTTTAACATTTTTGTTATTTTACAACAACTGATTCTTAAATTCCCTTCTTCAATTATTGTTTTGTGTCGAATACCTTTTCTACCTATGAAGGCTTCCTTAAAAATCTTTTTTAAACTTCGTGGAGTTAGGTATAAAGTCAAGTCATGAGTGGGTGCTCAATAACCAATTGAATTGTTGAAGGAATAACCTCAGGTTGATTTTCCATGTGGGAGAACAGGCTCTGTTCAATCTTTTTGCTCTTCAGTGGAGATACCAGTGATGATATCAACATGGGACTCCACCAGGTTTAAATATGAAAATTTAGCTGGAAGAGATGTTAGATAAGCCAAGAGAGAAATTTCTTCTTCTGTTTTTCTACTCACAGTGGGATTCTGAAACAATCACTGCAGGAGTTTAGATGGTGATGGTTGTGATCTTATCAAAGATTATGTATAGAATATTTTTGGTTTTGAATTGATATTTTAGTGAGTGCTTTCAAAAATTGGGATGAGGACTGAAAGGAGAAAAAATAGACTGTTTTGAGATGTTTGAATTCATTCTGAAAATTTTTAATTGGATTTGTTCATGTTCTGGGATGTTGTGGCCATAAAAAGGTTTTTTTTTTTTTGGTATTTGCATAATTCATGTAGTTTCTCCTCCTTGTGAACTGAACTGTGCTGTGCTTGGTCATGTCTGACTCTTTGCAACCCCATGGATGGTAGCCTGCCAGGCTTCTCTGTCCATGGAATTTGCTAGGCAGGAATACAGGAATGCTGGAGTGGGTTACCATTTCCTACTATGAGGGATCTTCCTGATCCAGGGATTTAACCCATGTCCCTGGCAGACAGATTCTTTACTATTGCGCCACCTGGGAGATCTGTACCAAATATAAACTGGTTCGAAACAACATTCTCCAGTAATGTTTTCTGTCAGTGGGTCCTTCATAGTACTGTTTGGATGTCCTATAGAGCTGATAGAGATGGCAATTTTGCATTGAACAATTAAAGAGGCCCTGAAGGACATTTCTTTCAAAGGCTTTATTTCTATTCCATTTTCAGTAGGGCTTGGTCATATTCTATGGGGCAGAAAAGGGAAACCAGTAAAATTGTGGATCACAACTATGTCATGAGGAACAGTTGAAGAAACTTGCAGTTCTTTACGTGAGAGGATAAATTTGGGAGGCCTAATTGTTGTCTTCCACAGTTTATTGTGATCCACACAGTCAAAGGCTTTGGCATAGTCAATAAAGCAGAAATAGATGTTTTTCTGGAATGCTTTTGCTTTTTCGAAACCAGCTTGAACACCTGGAAGTTCACGGTTCACGTACTGCTGAAGCCTGGCTTGGAGAATTTTGAGCTTTACTTTACTGGTATGTGAGATGAGTACAATTGTGTGGTAGTTTGAGCATTCTTTGGCATTGCCTTTCTTTGGGATTGGAATGAAAACAGACCCTTTCCAGTCCTGTGGCCACTGCTGAGTTTTCCCAATTTGCTGGCATATTGAGTGCAGCACTTTCACAGCATCATCTTCCAGGATTTGGAATAGCTCAACTGGAATTCCATCCCCTCCACTAGCTTTGATCGTAGTGATGCTTTCTAAGGCCCACTTGACTTCACATTCCAGGATGTCTGGCTCTAGGTCAGTGATCATACCATCGTGATTATCTGGGTTGTACAGTTCTTCTGTGTATTCTTGCCACCTCTTCTTAATATCTTCTGCTTCTGTTAGGTCCATACCATTTCTGTCCTTTATCAAGCCCATCTTTGCATGAAATGTTCCCTGGGTATCTCTAATTTTCTTGACGAGATCTCTAGTCTTTCCCATTCTGTTGTTTTCCTCTATTTCTTTGCATTGATCGCCGAGGA
>NW_011494826.1:1017123-1020636 GCF_000754665.1 Bison bison bison | reverse complement strand
ATCTTTCCTTTTCTCCTTTGCTTTTCACTTCTCTTCTTTTCACAGCTATTTGTAGGCCTCCTCAGACAGCCATTTTGCTTTTTTTGCATTTCTTTTCCATGGGGATAGTCTTGATCCCTGTCTCCTGTACAATGTCACGAACCTCCGTCCATAGTTCATCAGGCACTCTGTCTATCAGATCTAGTCCCTTAAATCTATTTCTCACTTCCACTGTATAATCATAAGGGATTTGACTTAGCTCATACCTGAATGGTCTAGTGGTTTTCCCTACTTTCTTCAATTTACGTCTGAATTTGACAATAAGAAGTTCATGATCTGAGCCACAGTCAGCTCCCAGTCTTGTTTTTGCTCACTGTATAGAGCTTCTTCATCTTTGGCTGCAAAGAATATAATCAATCTGATTTTGGTGTTGACCATCTGGTGATGTCCATGTGTAGAGTCTTCTCTTGTGTTGTTGGAAGAGGGTGTTTGCTATGACCAGTGTGTTCTCTTGGCAAAACCCTATTAGCCTTTGCTCTGCTTCATTCTTTACTCCAAGGCCAAATTTGCCTGTTACTCCAGGTGTTTCTTGACTTCCAACTTTTGCATTCTAGTCCCCTATAATGAAAAGGACATCTTTTTTTGGTGTTAGTTCTAAAAGGTCTTGTAAGTCTTCACAGAACCGTTCAACTTCAGCTTCTTCAGCATTACTGGTTGGGGCATAGGCTTGGATATGCAGGTCAGGAAGCAACAGTTAGAACTGGACATGGAACAACAGACTGGTTCCAAATAGGAAAAGGAATATGTCAAGGTTGTATATTGTCACCCTGCTTATTTTAACTTATACGCAGAGTACATCATGAGAAACACTGGGCTGGAATAAGCACAAGCTGGAATCAAGATTGCCGGGAGAAATATCAATAACCTCAGATATGCATATGATATCACCCTTATGGCAGAAAGTGAAGAGGAGCTAAAGAGCCTCTTGGTAAAAGTGAAAGAGGAGAGTGAAAAAGTTGGCTTAAAGCTCAACATTTAGCAAACTAAGATCGTGGCATCTGGTCCCATCCTTCATGGGAAGTAGATGGGGAAACAGTGGAAACAGTGTCAGACTTTACTTTTTGGGGCTCCAAAATCACTGCAGATGGTGATTGCAGCCATGAAATTAAAAGATGCTTACTCCTTGGAAGGAAAGTTATGACCAACCTAGATAGCATATTCAAAAGCAGAGACATTACTTTGCCAACAAAGGTTTGTCTAGTCAAGGCTATGGTTTTTCCAGTGGTCGTATATGGATGTGAGAGTTGGACTGTGAAGGAAGCTGAGTGCTGAAGAATTGATGCTTTTGAACTGTGGTGTTGGAGAAGACTCTTGAGAGTCCCTTGGACTGCAAGGAGATCTAACCAGTCCATTCTGAAGGAGATCAGTCCTGGATGTTCATTGGAAGGAATGATGCTGAGGCTGAAACTCCAGTACTTTGGCCACCTCATGCGAAGAGTTGACTTATTGGAAAAGACTCTGATGCTGGGAGGGATTGGGGGCAGGAGGAGAAGACGATAGAGGATGAGATGGCATCACTGACTCGATGGACATGAGTCTGAGTGAACTCCGGGAGTTGGTGATAGACAGGGAGGCCTGGCGTGCTGCAATTCATGGGGTCGCAAAGAGTTGGACACGACTGAGTGACTGAACTGAACTGAATGGAATTGTTATCTTCAGCTATTGGCAGGGTTCAGACTGTATTTCTCTGTGAAGAAGAAAGTATACTCAGAAGATAGGGACCAAGAAGGAATGGGTTGCTTGGCAGAGTAGTGAGCTCCCCAGGCTCTAGAAATGTTCAGGTAGATGCTAATAGCTGTCAATCAGGGTAGCATATACTAGATTGTTTTATTTAGTGAGATATTGGAAGTTCTTAGTGAAGAGAAGCACCCTGTTCCAACGATGCTGTGCTTCTGTAAGGGGAGAAACATCAGAGAGTGGTGAAATCAACACTGTTAGAATACGTGGGCAAGCCTAGATGCTGACACTGTAGTGGCAAGTATTTGGTGCAGGTCTCTTGGCCTCTTTGTTCTTTAGCCTTTATTTTAACAAAGAGATTTGAATCAATGTCATCCAGGGTTCTTTCTGGATCAACAGTTTAGGGTAATAGTTTTCCCAGCCAGCACTTTTGATAGTTGACTATAGGTCCTAAAATATTAATGGACCGAAACCATAAGGCAGGGACAACAGAACCGTATGCTTATTGAAGACAACGACGTACTGTATATGGGACTTGTATTTGAAAGGAACCTTCCTGAGACTTCTCTTGTTCCATACTCTAATATAGTAATGGTTTGTATGCAATAACCCATCAGTTAGCCCATTTAAAATAAAATATAATCTTGGGGGTTATGATTTTTAATTTAATTAAACTCACCTGCATTATGGATCTGTTATGAGCAAAGCATCAGGACTATAAAGATAAGTAAGAACACCCCGTCTCTAGTTTCAATAAATTTAGTCTTGTGGGGATTACAGCTGGATTAAACTAACAGTAATGCAGTGTCCCAAGTTCAATGTAAAGATACAGCATGGTTGTATACACTGATTGGTGGGACAGGGAAAGACTTGCAGAGGAGTTGGCATTCCAGTGGGTTCTTAGAAGTTGCGGAGGACTTTGCCTGTTTGAAAAGGTCATTCCAGGGATAGGGATTCTTACGATGATATACACAGAGGTTTGAAAGGCCATGGCATGCTTAGGAAATAATAGGTATCTGGTAAAGCTAAACACAGGGCCTGGGATGTTTGGTTAGTGACCAGACTGGAAAGGTGCTTTGGGACTAGTTTGGAAAGGGTCTCAGATGTTAAGGTACTAGTTTGAGCTTTAATCTTTAGCCCAGGGGGAATCCTAGAAGCTTTTATGTTGGGAGCCGCATTAGGCATTACTGACAAAATGGAGGCACGGTCCCCAGCCCCCTCTCCTCATTCCTCAGGCACGGATCCAGGGATGAAGGAGTTAGGCCTTGTAATTCTAACTTGTCTTTTCCTCTCCTCGGCTGAGTTGACTGAAAAGGAATATTAAGGTGCTTATTGGTCTTGAGAGGAGCATGAGAAGGCACAAAGCCTTCTGCAGCATTGCTCAGAAAATAATTCATAAAGTTAATCATTGACATTTGTTCAAGGACTTTTACAAGAGTGTTCCAGGATGAGCACATAGGCCGTAGCTTGAGGCCATGGAGGGACTGATATCTGAAGCCTATTTGTGAGGAGAAAGTTTATGGCAAAGGACTTTACTGAATTTAGGGCTTAGAAATAATTAAAACAGAAGTTAAAGATTTAAGGAATGTTGTAAAGTTAGCATATTTTACTATAGCTTATAGAAGTTAGGAATTTTTAGAGACACTGTAGCTAGAAGCCTTTTTAAGAGATAGTGAGCTCAGGATGTTAGGGGCAAACAGGATTTAGGAAGATAAGTAGTAAACTGAGGAATGTAGCATGAGTTACAATGTAATCACAAGTTAACTATAGGACACATTAGAGGAGGTAGATAATAGA
>NW_011494826.1:1008515-1015877 GCF_000754665.1 Bison bison bison | reverse complement strand
CTGCTGAGTTTTCCCAATTTGCTGGCATATTGAGTGCAGCACTTTCACAGCATCATCTTTCAGGATTTGGAATAGCTCAACTGGAATTCCATCCCCTCCACTAGCTTTGTTCGTAGTGATGCTTTCTAAGGCCCACTTGACTTCACATTCCAGGATGTCTGGCTCTAGGTCAGTGATCACATCATCGTGGTTATCTGGGTCGTGAAGATCTTTTTTGTACAGTTCTTCTGTGTATTCTTGCCATCTCTTCTTAATATCTTCTGCTTCTGTTAGGTCCATACCATTTCTGTCCTTTATCGAGCTCATAATAGATAAGGCTGATTCTGAGAGAATCCCTGAAGCAGGAACTCAGTTTGAAGAGCAACAATGATTTATGGAGATAATAAATCTGGGAGAGGGGGAAGTGAAAATGTCAAACCTCTGGCCTAATGTTTTTGTAAAAGTATAAAAGAAAATCTTAAACTTGGAATAAACAGGCAATCCATAGGAAAATGAGAGGCTGTCTCATTGCCGACACTGTCCATCTCTTCTGGTTGAATCCCTGGTTCCTGGAGTTGGACTCTGGCACTTTTATGCATGACTTTGAGTCTACACTATATTATTATTGTTTATTCAGTCGCTGAGTTGTGTCCAACTCTTTGTGACCCCATGGACTGCAGCATGCCAGATTCCTCTGTCCTCCACTATCTCCTGGAGTTTGCTAAAATTCATGTCCACTGAGTTGGTGATGCTATCTAACCATTTCATCTTCTGTTTTCCTCTTCTTCTTTAATCAATTATTTTAAATTAAATTCATAATTTTAAAGAAATTGAACAGTTGAAAACTTGACCTAGACTTTTTAAAAAAATCTTTAAAAATGGAGTAAAAGGGAAAGGAGATGCAAGACAATATCAATTTGGAGGTTTTTATAGCAACCTGGCCCCAGAATGGTAAAGGTCTGTCTAAAGCACTGCCCTGGGGATGGAATGGTGTATATTCAGCAGTTTCAGAGGACATTTGAAGAGGATAATGAGTCTTAGGCTTGATAATCTCGGGAATGCCTGTAGGACATCCTGGTAGATACATATGCGTCTAACGAGCATTTCCACTTGTAGACCTCAATGATGGCTGAAGCCATGCAAATACATAAAAAAAGAAAAGAAATTCTTGTTAAAGTGGGAATGGACAAAACACAGAGTCCTTAAGAATATAAAAACTGTGGGAAGTGGGGCTTTGACAGAGTTAGAGTGGTAGAAAAAAGTGAAAGTGTTAGTTACTCAGTTGTGTTCTAATCTTTGTGACCCCATGGACTGTATCCCATCAGACTCCTGTCCACAGAATTCTGCAGGCAAGAATACTGGAGTGGGTTTCCATTCCCTTCTCCAGGGGTTCTTCCCAACCCAGGGATCAAACCCAGGTCTCCTGCATTTCAGGCAGATCCTTTACTGTCTGAGCCACCAGGGGAGTGTAATCGGAAGAGGACCCTAAATAAAAAGATTCTGGTGATGTTTTAGGCATACAGAAAGAAAACTTGAAGATTAAAGGTGTGTGATATGGGCTCTTGCTCTGTTCAGAGGGTTAGGTGTTTTGATTTTAAAGGATTCTTCTGAGATGTGACTGAGAGAGTCCTTGAAAGAAGACTGTTGAAACATCTATCCTGTACATGGGTGGAAAGAGGCCTCAAGAAGATCCAACTTTTCTTGCCTTTATTCATTGCTCACCAGGCAACCCTTGGAACCATGATTTCATCTTAAATGGAGCCATCTGAGGTAGGTTGCAAAGAGTTGGACATGACTGAGCGACTGAACTGAACTAAACTGAACTGAGGCAGGAGGTTCATTGTGGTTCTGTGGATACAAGATTTGTTCTAGTTTTTGGACCAGGCATAACCATTATAAAATAAAAGCTGGTGTCCTTATTTTTGTTGTTCAGTCACTCAGTCATTTCTGACTCTTTGTGACCCCATGGACTGCAGCACACCAGGCCTCCCTGACCTTCGCCACATCTGGAATTTACTCAAACTCATGTCCACTGAGTTGGTGATGCCATTCAACCATCTGTCATCCCTGTCTCCTCCCACCTTCAATCTTTCCTAGCATCAGGGTCTTTTCCAATGAGTCCTCTCTTCTTATCAGATAGCCAAAGTATTTAAGCTTCAGCTTCAACATCAGTCTTTCCAATGAATGTTCAGGACTGATTTCTTTTAGGACTGACTGGTTTGATTTCCTTCCAGTCCATGGGACTCTTAAGAGTCTTCTCCAATACTACAGTTCAAAAGCATCAATTCTTCAGCATTTAGCCTTCTTTACGGTCACTTCTCACATCTCTACATGACTACTGGAAAAACCATAGCTTTGACCATACAGACCTTTGTTGGCAAAGTAATGTCTCTGCTTTTTAATACTCTGTCTAGGTTTGTCATAGCTTTTCTGCCAAGGAGCAAGCGTCTTTTAATTCTGTGGCTGCGGTCACCATCTGCAGTGATTTTGGAACCCAAGAAAATAAAGTCTGTCACTATTTCTATTGTTTCCCCATCTATTTACCATGAAGTGATGGGACAAGATGCCATGATCTTAGTTTTTTGAATGTTGAGTTTTAAGCCAGCTTTTTCATTCTCCTCTTTAGTTCCTCTTCACTTTCTGCCATAAGGGTGGTGTCATCTGCATATCTGAGATTATTGATATTTCTCCTGGCAGTCTTGGTTCCAGTTTGTGCTTCATCCAACCTGGCAGTTCACATGATGTACTATGCATAGAAATTAAATAAACAGGGAGACAATATACAGCCTTGACGTACTCCTTTTCTAATTTGGAACCAGTCCATTGTTCCATGTACAGTTCTAACTGTTGCTTCTTGTCATGCATACAGGTTTCTCAGGAGGCAGGTAAGGTGGTCTGGTAGTCCCATCTCTTTAAGAATTTTCCACAGTTTGTTGTGATCTACACAGTCAAAGGCTTTAGCATAATCTAGCATAATCAATAAAGCAGAAGTAGATGTTTTTCTAAAATTCTCTAGCTTTTTCTATGATCTAGAGGATGTTGGCAATTTGATCTCTGGCTCCTCTGCCTTTTCTAAATCCAGCTTGTACATCTGGACATCTTTGTTCACCTACTGTTGAAGCCTAGCTTGAAGGATTTTGATTTATCAAAATTTATCAAAATTGTTGGAAAAGCACATAGATGTCATGCAGTCAAGACACAGCCCTGTACCCGAGATTTCATATCACCCTGGGTTGTAGAGTTTGGTAGTAAGGTGCTGGACCTGAACTTTCTAACTCAGGGCCAAGTACTCTTTTGTATTTTCTATGCCTCTCTGCCTTTCAGCCTCTGGCTTAATTAAAGTGACCTAGTCCTCAAGAATTTGAGCATGTCTAAAGTAGACTTTGAATATCGTATTCTTAAACTTCAAAGGCCTGAAATAGTTTTTGGATTTTGGTGGCTACACCAGGATGCACCAGTAAGTAAGATTCCACTTGAAGCTGTCATCCTCTTTCATATTTTAGAGCGTTCAAATGATCCTGGTTAACCCAGGAAGGAAATCCACCTCCCTGTGACTCTTACTGATGAGAGTAGCTCTGTACCCTGAAAGGACCTGCCTGAAGTAGGCACAGGTGTCTCAAGAGGCACAGTTCTCTGGTGAAAGTGATCAGCACACAGCCTGCTCTGACATCAGGGCTTTGTTTCACCAGACTTCACAACAGGGTGCCCACAAAGCACGTGAATAGAAACATCATGTTCTGTGCCTCAAAACCCTGCTCCCATAGTCCTTGTTTGCTTTGCTAATTAAGAGACTTTCACAACTCCCTCTTGACCTAAATGTGTAAAATATTGCATGTTGTTTTGGCTCTTCTAAATAGCTTTTGTTTGGCACATTTTGAATTTATAAGGTCAAATATAATTATCTCCAGATACCGAAGTCTCCATTAGGAATAATTTCAAAAACAGAGGAGCCTGGCAGGCGGCAGTCCATGGGCTTGCAAGAGTTGGACACGACTTAGCAACTAAACCACCAAAGAGGAGTGCATCTCAAAATGTACTTACAGGTCTCTAGCCTCTTTGCAGCTTTCAAAAATGTTTAAATTTCTAAATTGACCTTGATTCTGGATGGATAAACGGGGAGAAGTTTGAGGGAGTAGTTGGGCTGGGTCGGTTACTTATGCTGAGGGCGAGGAGATTAAAAAAAAACAAAAAATCAACAAAGCTTTTAGATGAACCTTTCATAGCTGTGTTTTAAGATTAATATTCAGGTCTGCCATATGGAGCCAGATCTCTGGCTGTCATGGGGCAACAGTTTGGCCCTGTGTAATGTTGCCCTGATGTGTGATGCTAATCACCATGGGGAAGCCTAGTGCAGATGGCCTCCCAGCTTCAGCACGCAGCCCCTCTGGGTATGGATTCTGTGCAGCGGAGTGATGTGGGCATGTAAGTGGGTGGAAACTTTCTTAATGTGTCACAATAATAACAAAGCAGAATCCACTGCTGTTCAGTTTCCCCTAGAACTTCAGCCCACGCAGCAGCCTACTTGGTTCACAGTCCTATGTGAATGCTAGACAATTAGCAGCTGATAATGAAGAACGCCATGGGAACCAGTGGGAAAATAATAGCTTACTCCAAGGATATAATGAAATGAAATTAGCACAGACAGTAAAACAGACAATTTATGGTGGTTTTTTTTTTTTTTCTCTTTGTAATGAAAAAGAACCAGTAAATACTTCTAGTAGAGAAATCTGAGAGTCGATTAGAATCCCATCTGTTTTATTCAGAAATTAATTCCAAGGAGGCTTCTTAACATCCACTAAGGAACAAGAATAGGTTAAATGTGCCTAGTTTATTTGAATACAATGATAATTTTGTTCAAGTGTTGTTACTTAAATGGTTGTCAAGTGTGGTCTGAACTTTAAAAAAGGACACAGAGTAGACAGTAGATTTTGTTTTATTTGCTAAGTCTTGTCCAGCTCACCTGTGATCCCACGGACTGTAGTCTCCTCTATCCAGGGGATTTCCCAGGCATGAATTACTGGAGTGGGTTGCTGTTTCCTTCTCCAGGGAATCTTACCGACCCAGGGATTGAACCTGTGTCTGCTGCATTGGCAGGCAGATGCCTCTCTGCTGAACTTCCAGGGAAGCACCAATTTTACTGTTATCCATTATGCTCTTAGCTAAAATGCCAGTAGACTTTGAGCGTTCCCAACAAATTCTTAGTAACAGGGTGAACTTATATCTCTGTGGACGCATAATTTTCTTAACACAAGGCAATACTTATATCATCTGAGAACCTGGGGATTTAAATGGTCCTTAAATCTTCCTATTTCGAGATGTCCCATGTGCTGCTTGGCCCGTGAGCACAAAGATCTACATACTACTTTTTAGGGTCAAAATGTAAATTTGAAGACTCTTTAGAATAATCCTTTAAAAATATTTAATTGCTTGAGACTGCAAGAAAAAATTTGTTTTGAGGATACTGGATTAGTGAAAAACAGTTCTGTTAAAATTCAGTCTCACTGTGTGGGCAGTTCTGTGAGTTGAAAAAATGTTATAAACAAATCAAAATTATATTTCACTCCAAATGCTCTCCAAATGGATTTGTTTTGGAGAGTTGAAGGAATTTGGGTATCTTTCTACTGAGACATTTTTCCTGTCTTAAGTAGACCTGTGTCTCAATTTCTCATTTATAAAAATATTCTATTTTTACTTGAAAGATAAATTGCCACGTTGATTTAACAACCATTCCACCAAAATCTTGTGTCTGTTCCCTGATATTTCTACATGACATGCTTTTATTGGGCGTATGTTGCTACTTTGATTATATAGTTAAGTTCAGTGATGTTCTAGTTATATTGAATTATATCCATGCTAACTGATAAATTTTTTTTGGTGAATGACATATAAGTTGTACACGGCCTATATATCATTTATTTAATTTCAGCAATATAAACATGCCATTAAAATCCAAAAATCCAAAAATGTTGATTGTAGCCTTGTAAACCATCAACATCATCTCATTCCTTTGCTTCTTTTTCTGTCGTCCTCCCCACTGGGAAGATGTAGGGAAATGGAGAGATTGAGGGATGGTGGAGAGGAGCTAAAGAGTTCGGGGAACTCAGATAAATGAACAAAGTCTCAGAGATCCTTTTGTGGACCTGTTGGTGCATTTCAACCATTTTCATCCTTAAATGCTGCTTCTGAGCTCACCATCTGAGTATTAAAGAAAAGGAAAGCAAGCTAGCTGATAATTCTTGGCTTCTAGAGACGTGTGAGTGTGTGCATGTGTATGTGTGTTCATGTTCATGCTAAAGGGGGATTTACATTTTAAACATGTAAAGCAGACAAGTTAGATTACTTAATTCTCAGGAGAAGATGGACACATTTCAACACATATATATTACTGTATTAAAGATAGCACCCCATGTATACCCCCAAATGCTGTGTTCTCAAGTGTTTGAGAAATGATTGGTTGCTAGTGACTCCATATGTTGCTATGTTTTATTTTGGAACATGTTAAAATCTCACTTGGGTTTCATTAAGCCAATTTTTTCCCCTATTTTTTGAAAGGCCTATTTTTCCCTTCCAAAAAATTCATTTGAATATGTAGTTAGCATATCCTTGTTAGCTACTACTAGGAAGAAAATTTAAGTAGCACTACCCATTTTCATATATATACACACACACACACACACACACACACATATATGTAATATTTTATATTTTGTAGTTCTAGAAATATTTAGAGAAGTGGTTGACTATACATGATGGTTGTTTGAGGTTATAGTGCCTAACTAGCCCTAAATTTAGTATACTGGCAAAATGATATGCTTGTAAGTATTTAAGGCTTTGTTCTTTTATTTTTTTGGTTCCAGAAGCATCACTGTAGGAAAAAGGAACATTAAAACTCTCAGTTTAACTTGTTCTTAATTTTTTAAATGACATTTAATTTTGTATTTGGTTGTAAAAGCATGGCTGATAGTATCAGTTCAGTTCAGTCGCTCAGTCGTGTCCGACTCTGCGACCCCATGGACTATAGCACACCAGGCCTCCCTGTCCATCACCAACTCCTGGAGTTTACTCAAACTCATGTCCATTGAGTCGGTGATGCCATCCAACCATCTCATCCTCTGTTGTCCCCTTCTCCTCCTGCCTTCAATCCTTCCCAGCATCAGGGTCTTTTCATATGAGTCAGCTCTTTGCATCAGGTGGACAAAGTATTGGAGTTTCAGTTTCAACATCAGTCCTTCCAATGAACACCCAGGACTGATCTCCTTTAGGATGGACTGGTTGGATCTCCTTGCAGTCCAAGGGACTCTCAAGAGTCTTCTCCAACACCACAATTCAAAAGCATCAATTCTTTGGCACTCAGCTTTCTTTATAGTCCGACTCTCACATCCA
>NW_011494826.1:1008073-1008415 GCF_000754665.1 Bison bison bison | reverse complement strand
ACTGTAGCCCACCAAGCTCCTTTGTTCATAGGGTTTCCAGGCAAGAATACTGGAGTGGGTTGCCATTTCTTTCTCCACAAACTTTGTCTAGGAAAGAATAAATAGATTTTCTATTGGCCCAGTAGTAAGAAGAAATAAATTTGGCCTTGGAAATCAAGGAGTCTATCTTTGTGGGTGGGAAACTGGGGAAACTAGTTTGCACAAAGCTAAATAATAATGACTGTACAGTGGAAGTGAGAAATAGATTTAAGGGACCAGATCTGATAGAGTGCCTGATGAACTATGGACGGAGGTTCGAGACATTGTACAAAAGGCAGGGATCAAGACCATCCCCATGGAAAA
>NW_011494826.1:1005782-1007973 GCF_000754665.1 Bison bison bison | reverse complement strand
GCCTTTAGGATGGACTGGTTGGATCTCCTTGCAGTCCAAGGGACTCTCAAGAGTCTTCTCCAACACCACAATTCAAAAGCATCAATTCTTTGGCACTCAGCTTTCTTTATAGTCCGACTCTCACATCCATACATGACTACTGGAAAAATCATGGCCTTGACTAGACAGACCTTTGTTGGCAAAGTAATGTCTCTGCTTTTTAATATGCTGTCTAGGTTGGTCATAACTTTCCTTCCAAGGAGTAAGCGCTGTTTATTTCATGGCTGCAGTCACCATGCAAAATCACCATGCAGTGATTTTGGAGCCCATGAAAATAAAGTCTGCCACTGTTTCCACTGTTTCCCCATCTATTTCCCATGAAGTGATGGGACCGGATGCCATGGTCTTTGTTTTCTGAATGTTGAGCTTTAAGCTAATAGTATAAATGAGTCTAATTCTACAGATATTTTGAATTTGTGCACTGCATTAAGCTGTATATGGAGTTGTCACATTGGTGTTCAGCTCTTAAAAGTTATATATGGCAGAACCAATACAATATTGTAAAGTTTAAAAATAAAATATAATTTAAAAAAAGTTTCTCATTTCTTAACTTCTTTTCTTTTTTCAGAGAAGTTCTGAGCATAAACTATAGCTCAAGGACCTCAACTCTTATTGCGCCACCATTACTTTTGAAAACAACTCCTTGTTTTGCAAAAGCTGCTGATATCTAATGCTATAGCTTTTATTGTCACCTCCTTGCCCTGGGACCAAAGGAGTCTGGGCTTGGGCTAACCTTAGTGGTGGACACCCATGCTGCACTCAGGTCACCTCTTTTCTGACCTTGTTCACTGTCCTTTCTGGGAGGATCCTTGGGTCCTGAGGTGGATGGATCCCTGGAGGAGGATTCCCTTCTCCAGGGGATCGAACCCAGGTATCCCTTATTGCAGGCAGATTCTTTACCAGCTGAGCTACCAGGGAAGCCTGTCGACATGTCCAGGCAACCCTAAATTCTTTTTGAAAATGTATTAAGACACAATTGATATATGTTGTGTTAGTTTAAGGTGTACAGTGTGTTGGCTTGATAATTCATATATTGTCATATGATTACCATCATAGCATTAGCTAACACCTCCATCTTGTCACATATGGATTTTTTTTGTCACATAATTCACATCATGCATTTGGTTTTGTGTGGCGGGAACAGTTAAGATCTAGTCTCTTAGCAGCTTTGAGTCCTGCTGTCTGCAGCCATTGTGTTGAGCCTTAGATGGAGCTGGAATTTTTAAGGTGAACAAGCTTATGCTCAAGTCAGGGACTTATGCTGTATGACCACACTTGAGAACCTCACAGAAACAAAGTCATGCTGCTTTTTATGTACTTATTTTATTTTTTGTAGAAGGATAATTGCTTTACAGAATTTGTTGTTTTCTGTCAAACCTCAACATGAATCAGCCATAGGTATACATATATCTATCCCCTCACTTCTGAACTTCCCTCCCATCTCCCGCCCCATCCCACCTCTCTAGGTTGATAGAGAGCCCCTGTTTGAGTTTCTTAGCTATACAGCAAGTTCCGATTGGCTATCTATTTTACATATGGTAATGTAAGTTTCCATGTTACTCTTTCCATACATCTCACCCTCTCTTCCTCTCTCCCCATATTCACAAGTCTATTCTTTATGTCTGTTTCTCCATTGCTGCCCTGTAACTCGATGGACGTGAGTCTGGGTGAACTCCGGGAGTTGGTGATGGACAGGGAGGCCTGGCGTGCTGCGATTCATGGGGTCACAAAGAGTCGGACACGACTGAGTGACTGAACTGAACTGAACTGAAGTAAATTCTTCAGTACCAAATTTCTAGATTAGAATATGATATTTATCTTTCTCTTTCTGACTTACTTCACTCTGTATAACAAGTTCTAGATTCATCCACCTCATTAGAACTGACTCAAAGGCCCTTTTTATGGCTGAGTAATATTCCAAGAGAACGCACTGGTCATAGAGACATCCTCTTCCAACAACACAAGAGAAGACTCTACAAATGGACATCACCAGATGGTCAATACAAAAATCAGATTGGTTATATTCTTTGCAGCCAAAGATGGAGAAGCTCTATATAGTCAGCAAAAACAAGACTGGGAGCTGACTGTGGCTCAGATCATGAACTCCTTATTGCAAAATTCAGACTTAAATTGAAGAAAGTAGGGAAAACCA
>NW_011494826.1:1004432-1005682 GCF_000754665.1 Bison bison bison | reverse complement strand
TCCGATCTGATAGAGTGCCTAGTGAACTATGGACGGAGGTTCGAGACATTGTACAAAAGGCAGGGATCAAGACCATCCCCATGGAAAAGAAATGCAAAAAAAGCAAAATGGCTGTCTGAGGAGGCCTTACAAATAGCTGTGAAAAGAAGAGAAGTGAAAAGCAAAGGAGAAAAGGAAAGATAGAAGCATCTGAATGCAGAGTTCCAAAGAATAGCAAGGAGAGATAAAAAAGCCTTCCTTGGCGATCAATGCAAAGAAATAGAGGAAAACAACAGAATGGGAAAGACTAGAGAACTCGTCAAGAAAATTAGAGATACCCAGGGAACATTTCATGCAAAGATGGGCTTGATAAAGGACAGAAATGGTATGGACCTAACAGAAGCAGAAGATATTAAGAAGAGGTGGCAAGAATACACAGAAGAACTGTACAAAAAAGATCTTCACGACCCAGATAATCATGATGGTATGATCACTCACCTAGAGCCAGACATCCTGGAATGTGAAGTCAAGTGGGCCTTAGAAAGCATCACTACGAACAAAGCTAGTGGAGGGGATGGAATTCCAGTTGAGCTATTTCAAATCCTGGAAGATGATGCTGTGAAAGTGCTGCACTCAACATGCCATCAAATTGGGAAAACTCAGCAATGGCCACAGGACTGGAAAGGGTCTGTTTTCATTCAAATCCTAAAGAAAGGCAATGCCAAAGAATGCTCAAACTACCACACAATTGCACTCATCTCACACGCTTGTAAAGTAATGCTCAAAATTCTCCAAGCCAGGCTTCAGCAGTATGTGGACCGTGAACTTCCAGATGTTCAAGCTGGTTTTAGAAAAGGCAGAGGAACCAGAGATCAAATTGCCAACATCCACTAGATCTTCAAAAAAGCAAGAGCGTTCCAGAGAAACATCTATTTCTGCTTTATTGACTATGCCACAGCCTGACTGTGTGGATCACAATACACTGTGGAAAATTCTGAAAGAGATGGGAATACCGGATCACCTGACATGCCTCTTGAGAAACCTGTATGCAGGTCAGGAAGCAACAGTTAGAACTGGACATGGAATGACAGACTGCTTCCAAATAGGAAAAGGAGTATGTCAAGGCTGTATATTGTCACCCTGCTTATTTAACTTATATGCAGAGTACATCATGAGAAACACTGGGCTGGAAGAAGCACAAGCTGGAATCAATATTGCTGGGAGAAATATCAATAACCTCAGATATGCAGATGACACCACCCTTATGGCCT
>NW_011494826.1:1000186-1004332 GCF_000754665.1 Bison bison bison | reverse complement strand
AACCTAGATAGCATATTCAAAAGCAGAGAGATTACTTTGCCAACAAAGGTCTGTCTAGTCAAGGCTATGGTTTTTCCAGTGGTCATGTATGGATGTGAGGGTTGGACTGTGAAGAAAGCTGAGCGCTGAAGAATTGATGCTTTTGAACTGTGGTGTCGGAGAAGACTCTTGAGAGTCCCTTGGACTGCAAGGAGATCCAACCAGTCCAGTCTAAAGGAGATCAGTCCTGAGTGTTCATTGGAAGGACTGATGCTGAAGGTGAAAGTCCAATACTTTTGGCCACCTCATGCAACTAGTTGACTCATTTGAAAGACTAATGCTGGGAGGGATTGGGGGCAAGAGGAGAAGGGGACGACGGAGGATGAGATGACTGGATGGCATCACCGACTCGATGGACATGAGTTTGGGTAAACTCCAGGTGTTGGTGATGGACAGGGAGGTCTGGCGTGCTGTGATTCATGAGGTTGCAAAGAGTTGGACATGACTGAGCAACTGAACTGAACTGAATATTCCATTGTGTATATGTACCACAAGTTCTTTATCCATTCATCTGTTGATGGGCATCTAGGTTGCTTCCATGTTCTAGCTATTGTAAATAGTGCTGCAATGAACAATAGGATACATTTGTCTTTTTCAAGTTTGATCCCCTCAGGGTGTATGCCTAGGAGTCGGATTGCTGGGTCATATGTTGGTTTTATTCCTAGATTCTAAGGAATCTCCATAGTGTCTTCCATAGTGGCTGTTTCAATTTACATTCCCACAACAGTGCAAGAGCATTCCCTTTTATCCACACCCTCTCCAGCATTTATTGCTTGTAGACTTTTTGATGATGACCATTCTGACCTGTGTGAGGTGATATCTCATTGTAGTTTTGATTTGCATTTCTCTAATAATGAGCAATGTTGAAAATCTTTTCATGTGTTTGTTTGCCATCTGTATGTCTTTGGAGAAATGTCTGTTTAGGTCTTTTTACCACTTTTTGATTTTTTTTTTTCCCCTAGCATTGAGTTGTTGGAGAAGGCAATGGCACCCCACTCCAGTACTCTTGCCTGGAAAATCCCACGGACAGAGGAGCCTGGTAGGCTGCAGTCCATGGGGTCGAGAAGAGTCAGACACGACTGAGCGACTTCACTTTCACTTTTCGCTTTCATGCGTTGGAGAAGGAAACGGCAACCCACTCCAGTATTCTTGCCTGGAGAATCCCAGGGACTGGGGAGTCTGGTGGGCTGCCGTCTATGGGGTCGCACAGAGTTGGACACGATTGAAGCAACTTAGCAGCAGCAGCAGCAGCAGCAGCATTGAGTTGTATGAGTTGCTTGTATATTTTGGAAATTAATCCTTTGTCAGTTGTTTCATTTGCTATTATTTTCTCCCATTCTGGGGGTTATCGTTTCACCTTGCTTATAGTTTCCTTTGCTGTGCAAAAGCTTTTAAGTTTAATCAGGTCCAAGTTGTTTACTTTTGTTTTTATTTCCATTATTCTAGGAGGTAGGTCATAGAGGATCTTGCTTTGATTTATCATTCAGTGTTATGTCTATGTTTTCCTCTAAGAGTTTTGTAGTTTCTGGTCTTACCTGTAGGTCTTTAATCCATCTTGAGTTTATCTTTGTGTATGATGTTAGGAAGTGTTTTAATTTCATTCTTTTACATGTAACTGTCCAGTTTCCCAGCACCATTTATTAAAGAGGCTGTCTTTGCCCCATTGTATATTCTTGCCTCCTTTGTCAAATATAAAGTACCCATAGGTGCATGGGTTTATTTCTGGGCTTTCTATCTTATTCCATTGGTCTATATTTCTGTTTTTGTGCCAGTACCATACTGTCTTGATGACTGTAGCTTTGTAGTATAATCTGAAGTCAGGAAGGTTGATTCCTCCAGCTCCATTCTTCTTTCAAGACTGCTTTAGCTATTTGGGATCTTTGGTGTTTCCATTTGTATTGTGAATTTTTTTTTTCTAGTTCTGTGTAAAATGTCATTGGTAATTTGATAAGGATCTCATTGAATCTGTAGATTGCATTTGGTAGTATAATCATTTTCAGTATACCCAGGAACAGGGAACATCTCACCATCTGTTTATGTCATCTTTGATTTCTTTCATTAGTGTCTTATAATTTTCTGTGTACAGTTCTTTTGTCTCCTTAGGTAAGTTTATTACTAGATATTTAATTCTTTTTGTTGCAATAGTGAATAGGATTGATTCCTTAATTTCTCTTTCTGGTTTTTCATTGTTAGTATATAGAAATGCAAGTGATTTCTGTGTATTTATTTTGTATCCTGCAACTTTGCTATATTCACTGATAAGCTCTAGTAATTTTATGATACTGTCTTTAGGGTTTTCTATGTACAGTATCATGTCATCTGCAAACAATGAGAGCTTCTTTTCCAATCTGGATTCCTTTTATTTCTTTTTCTTCTTTGATTGCTGTAGCTAGGACTTTCAGAACTATGTTGAGTAATAGTGGGGAAAGTGGTCACCCTTGCCTTGTTTCTGATCTTAGGAGGAATGCTTTCAGTTTTCACCATTGAGAATAATGTTTGCTCTTGGCTTATCATATATGGCCTCTACTATGTTGAGGCCCATTTTTTGAAGAGTTTTAATCATAAATGGGTGCTAATTTTGTCAAAGCTTTTTCTGCATCTATTGAAATGATGTGGTTTTTATCTTTCAATTTGTTAATATGGTGTATCACATTGATTGATTTGTGTATATTGAAGAATCCTTGCATTCCTGGAATAAACCCAACTTGATCATGGTGTATGAGCTTTTTGATGTATTTCTGAATTCTGTTTGCTAAAATTTTGTAGAGGATTTTTGTATCTATGTTCATCAGTTATATTGGCTTGTAGTTTTCTTTTTTTGTGTTGTCTTTGTCTGGTTTTGGTATCAGGGTGGTGGTGACCTTGTAGAATGAGTTTGGAAGTGGTCTTTCCTCTGCAATTTTTTGAAAGAGTTTTAGAAGGATAGGCATTAGCTCGTCTCAAAATGTTTGATAGAATTCTCCTGTGAAACCATCTGGTCCTGGGCTTTTGTTTTTTGGGAGAATTTTGATCTCAGCAGCTTCAATTTCAGTGCTTGTAATTGGGTTGTTCATAATTTCTATTTCTTCCTGGTTCAGTCTTGGAGGTTTGAACTTTTCTAAGAATCTGTCCATTTCTTCCAGGTTATCCATTTTATTTCCATGTAGTTGCTCATAATAGTCGGTTATAATCCTTTGTAATTCTGCATTGCCTGTTGTAACCTCTCCTTTTTCATTTCTAGTTTTGTTGACTTGATTCTTCTCTCTTTTTTTCGGTAAGAGTCTGGCCAAAGGTTTGTCAATTTTGTTTATGTTCTCAAAGAACCAGCTTTTAGTTTTATTAAGCTATTTTATCTTTCATTTCTTTTTCAATTATTTCTGCTTGGATCTTTATGATTTCTTTCCTTCTACTAATTTTGGTTATTTTTTTGTTGTTTTTCCAGTTGTTTTAGGTATGAAGTTAGGTTGTCTATTTGATGTTTTTCTTGTTTCTTGAGGTAGGATTGTATCACTATAAAGTTCCCTCTTAGAACTGCTTTTGCTGCATCCCATAGGTTTTGGGTTGTCATGTTTTCATTGTCATTTGTTTCTAGAAATTTTTTGATTTCCCTTTTGACTTCTTCAGTGACCTGTTGGTTATTTAGAAATGTATTGCTAAACTGGACATGGAACAACAGACTGGGTTCCAAATAGGAAAAGGAGTTCGTCAAGCCTGTATATTGTCACTCTGTTTACTTAACTTATATGCAGAGTACATCATGAGAAATGCTGGACTGGAGGAAACACAAGCTGGAATCAAGATTGCCGAGAGAAATATCAATAACCTCAGATATGCAGATGACACCACCCTTATGGCAGAAAGTGAAGAGGAACTAAAAAGCGTCTTGATGAAAGTGAAAGCGGAGAGTGGAAAAGTTGTCTTAAAGCTCAACATTCAGAAAACGAAGATCATGGCATCCGGTCCCATCACTTCATGGCAAATAGATGGGGAAACAGTGGAAACAGTGTCAGACTTTATTTTTCTGGGCTCCAAAACCACTGCAGATGGTGACTGCAGCCATGAAATTAAAAGACGCTTACTCCTTGGAAGGAAAGTTATGACCAACCTAGATAGCATATTGAAAAGCAA
>NW_011494826.1:970301-999945 GCF_000754665.1 Bison bison bison | reverse complement strand
CTCGATGGATGTGAGTCTCAGTGAACTCCGGGAGTTGGTGATGGACAGGGAGCCCTGGCGTGCTGCGATTCATGGGGTCGCAAAGAGTCGGACACGACTGAGTGACTGATCTGATCTGATCTGATTGCTTAATCTCTATGCGTTTGTGTTTCTTACAGTTTTTTTCTTGTAATTGATATCTAGTCTCATAGCGTTGTGGTCAGAGAATATGCTTGATTTCAACTTTCTTAAATTTACTGAGGTTTGATTTGTGACTCAAGATGTGGTCTATCCTGGAGAATGTTCCATGTGGACTTGAGAAGAAGGTATATTCTTCTGCATTTGAATGGAATGTCCTGAAGATATCAATGAGATCCATTTCATCTAACACTTGTGTTTCCTTATTAATTTTCTCTTTTGATAATCAGTCCATTTGTGTGAGTGGGATGTTAAAGTCTCCTACTATTATTGTGTTACTGTCAATTTCTCCTTTTATGTCTGTTAGTGTTTGTCTTATGTACTGAGGTGCTCTTATGTCGGGTGCATAGATATTTACAATTGTTATGTCTTCCTCTTGGACTGATTCCTTGATCATTATGTAGTGTCCTTCCTTATCTTTTGTAATCTTCTTTATTTTAAGGTCTATTTTGTCTAATATGAGGATCGCTACTCCAGCTTTCTTTTGCTTCCCATATGCATGGAATATATTTTTCTATTCTCTCACTTTCAGTCTATATGTGTCTTTAGGTCTGAAGTCGGTTTCTTGTAGACAGCATATATAGGGGTCTTGTTTTTGTATCCATTCAGCCAGTCTGTGTCTTTTGGTTGGAGCATTTAATGCATTTACATTTAAAGCAATTATTGATATATATGTTCCTATTGCCATTTTCTTAATTGTTTGGGGTTGATTTTGTAGATCTTTTTCCTTCACTTGTATTTCTTAACTATATAAGTCTCTTTAACATTGGTTGTAAAGTTGGTTTGGTGGTACTGAATTCTCTTAACTTTTGCTTGTCTGAAAGGCTTTTGATTTCTCCATCAATTTTGAATGAGATCCTTGCTGGATACAGTAATCTTGTTGTAGATTTTTCCTTTTCAGTACTTTAAATATATCCTGCCATTCCCTTCTGGCCTACAGAGTTTCTGCTGAAAGATCAACTGTCAAACGTATGGGGTTTCCCTTATATGTTACTTGTTGCTTCTCCCTTGCTGCTTTTAATATTCTTTCTTTGTGTTTAGTCTGTGTCTTGGCATGTTTCTCCTTGGGTTTATCCTATATGGGACTCTTTGCACCTCTTAGACTTGATTGACTATTTCCTTTTCCATGTTGAGGAAATTTTCAACTATAATCTCTTTGAAAATTTTCTCATACCCTCTCTTTTTCTCTTCTTCTGGGACCCCTATAATTCGAATGTTGGTGTGTTTGATATTGTTCAGAGGTCTCTGAGACTATCCTCAGTTCTTTTCATTCTTTTTACTTTGTTCTGCTCTTCAAAACTTATTTACATCTTTTATCTTCCAGCTCACTGATTCATTCTTCTGCTTCAGATATTCTGCTATTGATTCCTTCCAGAGTATTTTTAATTTCAGTAATGGTGTTGTTTGTATGTTTATCCTTTAATTATTCTAGGTCTTTGTTAATTGATTCCTGCATTTTCTCCATTTTGTTTTCAAGGTTTTTGATCATCTTTACTATCATTATTCTGAATTCTTTTTCAGGTAGTTTGCTTATTTCCTCTTCATTTATTTGGACTTCTGTATTTCTAATTTGTTCCTTCATTTGTGTAGTATTTCTCTGCCTTTTCATTATATATATATTTTAACTTATTGTGTTTGAGGTCTCCTTTCCCCGGCTTCAAGGTTGAATTCTTTCTTCCTCTTGGTTTCTACCCTCCTAAGGTTGGTCCAGTGGTTTGTGTAAGCTTCATATAGGGTGAGATTTGTGCTGAGTTTTTTTTTGTTGTTGTTATTGTTGTTGTTGTTTGTTATTCCTCTGATGGGTAAGGCTGAGTGAGTTGGTAAATCTGTCTGCTGATGATTGGGTTTGTATTTTTGTTTTGTTTGTTGTTTAGATGAGATGTCCTGCACAGAGTGCTACTGGTGGTTGTGTGATGCCAGGTCTTGCATTCAAGTGGTTTCCTTAGTGTGAGTTCTCAATAGTTGATACTCCCTAGGGTTAGTTCTCTGGTAGTCTAGGGTCTTAGAGTCAGTGCTCCCACTCCAAAGGATCAGGGCTTAATCTCTCATCAGGAATGAAGATTCCACAAGTGGTTTTTTATGGCATTAAGTGAGATGAAAGCAAATCCCCAAAAAGGAGAAACCAAAGATGAACCCCAGACAAATGGCAATTACAAAATCAAGCAAATACTAATTAAAATAATGGAATATACACAAATACATATACACCCATCAGCAAAATCAAAACATTCCAACTAAAAGTACAGTAGATTGACCTGGTGAACAAAGTAAATAAAAAATTATATTTACCAGTTGAACAAAATTAACTAAAGCACAAACCAGAAAACAAAACTAAAGCAAGGTGCCAAGTGGGGAATAAAGCAATGAAAACAAAACTAACAAATATGTTTAGAGGAAAGGAAAGAAAGAAAATAATAGATATGCAAGGTTAAATAGAGATAGATGAAGAACATTCATATACATTAAAGATTTGGCAACCCACTCCACTGTTCTTGCCTGGAGAATCCCAGGGATGGGGGAGCCTGGTGAGCTGCTGTCTGTGGGGTCACACAGAGTCGGACACGACTGAAGCAACTTAGCAGCAGCAGCAAGGGGAAAAGAACAGTAGGAAAGTCAAACAAAAGGAATAAATGTAGAAAAAGATAATATTTTTAAAAAAATTAAAAATTACAATTATAAAAACGAGAAAAGCAAAAAAAGGAAGAAGAAAGAAAAAAAGAGAAAAAAAAGGAAAACTCCACAAAACTGGTAAAGCCCAACATAGAGGCAGAGGTTTACAACAATAAAAAGTGTAACTGAATATACACATATACATATATACCCATAAGCAAAATCAAAACAGTCCAATAAAAATAAAGTACAATAGATTGACCTGGCAAACAAAGGAAACCAAAAATTATATCTACCAGTAAGAACAAAACTACCTAAAGCATAAACTGGAAAACAAAACTAAAGCAAGGTACCAATTGGGGAATAAAGCAATGAAAATAAAACTAACAAATATGTTGACAGGAAAGAAAAGAAAGAATAGATATGCAAAGTTAAATAGAGGTCGATATAGAAGATTTATATATATTAAAGATTAACTGCAAGGGGAAAAGAACAGTAGGAAAAGCAAAAAAAAAAAGGGACAAATGTAGAAAAAATAATAGGTTTAAAAATTAAAAAGAAAAAAAGAAAAAAGAAAGAAAGAAAGAAAGAAAGGAAAACCACAGAACTGCAAAAGCCCAACATAGAGGCAGAGGTTTATAACAGCAATAAAAAATGTGACTGAGGCAAAAAAAAAAAAAAAAAGCTCAAAAGCTTAATTAAATTTCATAGTGTCAATAAAATCGTCAACTACAACAGAAGTGGAAAAAAAAAAAGGAAAAATAAATCCAAAAGCATCTACAGAACAAGTCAAAACATAAGCATAATGTTTTTCTTAAGTCACTGCTGTTAGAGTCCTTCCCTTGCTGGGAGTCACAGTCTACCTCCCCTCCCTAGGATGCCCTCCAACACTGTGCTCATCTCTGGACCTGTTGTGGGGGCAGCTCAGATTCTAATTTGGTCCTACTCCTGTGCTTCTTGCCTCCAATGTCCACAGCTGTCTAAACTAGTGCGTCTTCTTTTGTAGGAGCTCTCAATGTGCTATAGACACAGGGTCTGCCTCGTTGATCGTGTGGATTTAATCTGCAGCTTGTATAGCTGGTGGGAAGTTTTTGAGTTTTCTTCCTTAGCCACACTGCCCCTGGGTTTCAGTTGTGATTTTATTTTCACCTTTGCATTTGGGTCGTCCACCAGGGATTGCTTCTGAGGTTGCCCTGGAGGACTTGGGTTTGCCCCTGTGAGGGCCAGGTGTGGAAGTGGTGTAGCTGCTTGGGTCGCAGGGGTTCTGGCAGCACTAGGCACTCAGGGGAGTTGGCAGCTAGGGCAGCAGGAAATATAGTGCTCTAACCCACTCCAGTGCTCTTGCCTGGAAAATCCCATGGACAGAGGAGCCTGGTAGGCTGCAGTCCATGGGGTCCTGAAGAGTCGGACAAGACTGA
Organism: Bison bison bison; assembly: GCF_000754665.1. Classification (NCBI taxonomy): domain Eukaryota; kingdom Metazoa; phylum Chordata; class Mammalia; order Artiodactyla; family Bovidae; genus Bison; species Bison bison. The sequence continues at coordinate 995,740 of NW_011494826.1, read as the reverse complement.
GCGACTTCACTTTCACTTTTCACTTTCATGCACTAGAGAAGGAAATGGCAACCCACTCCAGTGTTCTTGCCTGGAGAATCCCAGGGACGGTGGAGCCTGGTGTGCTGCCGTCTGTGGGGTCACACAGAGTCGGACATGACTGAAGCAACTTAGTAGTAGTAGTAGTAGTAGTAGTAGTAGAAGAGTATGGCAACCAGTATTGGCCGATACACTCCAGTATTCTTGCCTGGAGAAACCCCCTGACTGAGAAGCCTGGCAGGCCACAGTCTACAGGGTCGCAAAGAGTTGGACATGACTGAAGTGACCCTGTGCACATAGACACAAGATTTCTTTTTCCTGTGGCAGCTCTGCCTTCGTGAGAGTTGAGTGTGAAGATGGTGCAGTACAAAGTGTGCAGGGTCACAGACTGCTTTGTCCCAGTATTTTCCAAGCCTCTTGTAGCTGGTGGTCAGAAGGCCTCTTTGGCCAGTCTTTGTCCATAGCTCCGCTGTTCAGGCACTTAGAGGGCTCCCTTGCATGGGGTCCTTCTCTGTTGTTTGGTGCGTCAGGCACATAGAGGGCCCCCCTGGTTGGGGTTCTACTCTGTAGTTCAGTATGTCAGGCATTTGATGGGCCTGCCTCAGTTCAGCTGCTGATGCTGGTGTGTGGGGAGAGAGGCTATGGTGATGGCTCCACCGCCCTACACGTGGCTCAGTAGTATCGCCTTGCTTCCATGGCTGCCTGGCTTTCTTCCACAGGCATTTCCCACCACAGTCTCCTCCCTCACATTCCCTCTATCAGTCTCTCCACAGTCAACAGCAGCCCTTACCCTGGGATTGCTCCATGATCCCTAAACTCCAGCTCCAGCTGCTGCACCTTCCAGGGGATATACATCCCTGTCCGGGGTAAGTATGGCTGTGGCAAGGACTGTCTGAGTCTCATTCTATTTAGGCTGCCCCAGATCAGCTGTTTGACTCTCAGCCTTAAATGTTTCTCCTCTGACTCAGACTTCTACAGGGTCGCAAAGAGTTGGACATGACTGAAGTGACCCTGAGCACGTAGAGACAAGATTTCTTTTTCCTGTGGCAGCTCTGCCTTCGTGAGAGTTGAGCATGAAGATGGCACAGTGCAGAGTGTGCAGGGTCACAGACTGCTCTGTCCCAGGAGTTATGGCCCTATCAGAGTCTCCTCCAGTTGCCCCGATGTGGAGATCAGATCCCTGCTTCAGTTCCCCCACCTGCTGAGGGCAGGTACAGTCCTTCTAACACTCTTGTTTTTCTCCCTACTTCCTTCCTCCTACCGAGTTTTGCGTGGTTCTGTATATTCTTTTCCGCTGGTCAGGTCTGAAGGTGTATTCCTGAGGTATCTGTGGAGAGTCCACGCCCACCTACTCCTCTGCCATCTTGTTCTCTTCCAATGCTGCTTTTTAAAGGGATAAATGAAATCAAAATGGTGCGATGGAAAATAGGACTGTCAGGTTGATGGCTCCTCAAGGATGGTAGAGGTGTTTAAGTGAGTAGAGTTTTAGATTTACTTCAGGCTTTCCTCTTTTTTTTTAAATGAGATTCCTTACAATCTTCAGAGCAGTGCCAAGAAAGTTTATTCCTGAGAAATTACAACTTTACTCTTTAATTATTTCTGTTATCATCGCTCAGTTATTTCTGATTTCCCTGCCTTAGCATTTTGTTAAGTAAAATTTCAGGTTCCTCTTATGTTATATCTAGTACTTGTGAGTCAGATGGCTGCAATTGTCTAGCCTTTTTTTTTTTTTTAACCTTTTAAACAACTGTGGAATGAAATGTACAAACATCCATAGACCATGTGACATGCAGAGGCCTCTTTGTTCATATCTTTGCATGCTCTGTATTCTCCCTGAGCCACTGCTTGTGAACCAACAGGTGGGGCTCTCCAGTGGAACCTGAGAGGTATATTTAACTTTGAGGAAGTTTTCAATATGAACTATGTGACCGAACTTCACAGCCATCTGATTTCCAATTTAGTAATTACTGGAATAATTAGATGAGTTACTCTGCAGATGGCAGTGAAGTTTCTTGACATATGTGCCCTTGTCATCTACAGCAAATGATACATGTAATGCTTGTTCTTCATCATAGCATTTGTATATATGGAATGCAAGATGACTTTAGACTTTTCTGCCAAAATCCCTTATTTTGTTTAGATTCAAACTCAGCGGCATCAAACTCTCTGGCTTTGACCAATAGAACTGTTGGCTTGCTGTGTTCGGTGTTACACATTGATGCTAGAGCTCTGCTGATACAATTCCCATACTCTACAATATTCAGACTTTATTTTTAATTCTAAATTCTGAATAATAAAATTACACAATGTTTAAACATGAAGAAAATCACTTCCAAGCCAAATCTCAGAAAACTCATGTTTCTCATGTTTCTTCCCAGTCTTTACTAAAAGACTGGAATTGAAACATCTTTTTGAGATGAAATTCATATTCCATAAAATTCACACCTCTTAAAGTGTACTGTTCGCTGGTTTTAGTATATTCACAAAATTGCACAAGCATCAGAACCATCTCATTTCAGAATAATTTCATTACCTCAAAAAACAAAACAAAACCCATACCCATTTGCAGTTACTCCTCATTTCTCCCTATTCCTCCCACTATCCTGCTAGCTTCTGGAAACAATTCATATACCTTCTGTCACCTTGGACTTGTCCATTAGACATTTAATACAAGTGGGATCAATTACACAATTACGTGGCCTTTTGTCAGATGTTTTTCACTTAGTGTAGTTTTTTTAAGTTTCATCCATACTGTAGCATGTATCAGTACTTCATTTTTTGGTGGAACAATATTCCATTGTATGGATATGCCACATTTTATTAATCAGTGCCTGGACACTTGGTCTATTTCCACTTTTTTGGCTATTATGAATAATGCTATGCACTCTCATTCACAGGGTTTTTTTTTGTGAATGTGTGTATTTTCAATTCCATTGGATATATACCTAGAAGTGGAATTGCTAGGTTATATTTGTAATTTTAAACAATTTTTAGAGAGGTTAGTTTGTCTGCAACCCTGGTTAAGCAGTTCTTACAAGTCTGAGGTCACTGCTAACTTCTCAGTCATTTCCTTGATAACTCTACTCATGTAGAAAGTATTAGGCTGGCCAAAAATTTTGATCAAGTTTTTCATAAGATATAAAAAAAACTTGAACAAATTTTTTGGCCAACCAGATACACACACTAAACTATAGTTTAATGTAGCATTTGGCTCCCAGTCTTTCATGCACCTCTTCAGACTTCCAATTAAGTACCCATAAATACACAGAAAAAGATGAAATTAAAATTGATACATTCTGAGAGGAATATGAAGTCTCATGAAATAACCACACTCCTTGAACTAAGTTTTCCTCTGCTTTACCTACATTTGTGCTTATTCCTAGTGTTCTTCACCATCCAACTCAAAAAACTATCTTCCACTGTCTGCCACTGACTCAGATATACAGCGTTTAAGGTAGTGAAGTAGGTTACAGCACACTTACACCTATTTAGTTAAATGAAAAGTGTAGGCCATATTTGAGATCTGCTAGGATACAGAAGAAAAAAAAACCTAAAAATTGGTAACTAAAGAAATAGTTCCCTAGTTTAAGACAGAAACACGAACAATTGGCACAAATTGTCAGACATCATTGAAGAAAATTCTTCCAAGCTTTAAAAAAGTCATGGATATGCTGCTGAAAAGACGAGGTTCTAGGGAAAATCAACAAAAGATTCCATAAAAAGTCACATTCCGATAATTTTTGGTATTAAAAGGAAAATTAAATTAAAATTTTGTATTGAAAAGATTCTAGACCAAAAAATTCTGTTGCCCGTACAGTAGCAAAAGGTAGCTGCAGTGTCACTTTCATTTATGACACATTAAACATTAAAAGTTAATGCACTGATGTCTAGATAGTTTTGAGGAGAGAAACATTTTGGTAGCTACCTAGGAATTTTGTACCTACCCATAGTTTAGTCACTGCTACAAGAATGATTCCTAACAAAAATACTTTCATCTACAAAAAGCAGAGTTATTTTGAATAATACAAGAGCTTTCTCCCAATTCTTTCTTTCATCTTTGGAGATTTATATCAAAACTCCTTATATATTGTCTTCAATCTGGAATTTGTGAATATTTTTGTATTAAATGCATTGATATAAGATAGTATCTCAATGTTGGTAAAAATAGTTAAGAAAATATAAGAGAAAACAATGATAGGTGGTGAGTTGCAACATGATCTTTAAAAAACATTTTCCAATATTTTAAAAATATTTTACTAAATGCATGAATAATTTTTTAAGTCTCTAAAAAATAAATAGAAGTTTTTATCTAGAAAATTTTTTTACAAGACAGTAAAGGTAAAATCAATACAGACAATTAGTATTTGCCCGAATATCAAAATGACTGGAAGGAAGTACATAAAATCTTAACTGTGGTTGTCATCGTCTTTTTCTATATTTTGTAGATTTTATGTAATATGCATCATGTTGTTTTATAATGGAAAAATACAGTGTATTAAAAAATCAAGATTTGGTTTCACTAATGAATGGCATTATAGACAATAGATGAACCCAAGCCTGGATCTGATATAAATCATATCTTATGTTGTTAGTGTTACTGACCTACTTGAGGCATATATTTTCTTTCCATGTATCAACATGTCATAGCACAGAAGAATTCAATATTTATTTAAGCATCAAATATGTATCATGCATCTCCTAGGCTAGCTGCTGAGAGCACATCGGGTAACTGAGGCAAAGTCCTTGTTCTTATGAAGTTGAAAATTTAACATTTGAAAACACTTGAAAAGTCTATTGAAGTCTCAGTGGGTGGAAACTCATAGTAGAAGCATCCAGCCTGGTCAAGAGGAACAAAAAAGGCTTTCAGAGGAAGTCTAGTATCAGTGTTAGACAGTAGAGAGTGCACAGTCATTCCATGGATTTGAAATAGTCTCTCCAAAGGTCTGGAGGTGAGCTATGTTTGGGCAACCAGGAATAGATGAATATGATGGCAACAAAGAGTTTGATGCTGGGGAGTGATGAGTGATAAAGGCTAGAAACAGCAGCTAGGTCATGAAAAGTCTCCCAAACCAAGATGAGGAGTTCAAGTTTTGTCCTATGGGTGATGGGAAGCTGTTGGAGGGTAAATTAGTTTCTGAGGGTTAACATGACATATTACCAAATGCTTGACAGCTTAAGACAACAAATTTGTTCTCTCACAGTTTTGGAGGCCAGAAGTCCAAAATTAGGATATCAGCAAAATTGATTCCTCAGGAATCTCTGAGAGAGTACCTCTTCCAGGGCTCTCTCCTAGTTCTTGGTGGCTGCTGGCAAGCCTTGGCATTCCTCAGTTGGCTTCATAACTTCAATCTTTTCTCCCATCTTCACATGGTCATCTTCTCTCTGTGTTTTCTCCTTTTCAGTGTCTTTTAGGGATACTTATCACTGTATTTAGGGCCCACCCTGATCCTGGATAATTTCATCTGAAGATCCTACCCTAATTACATTGCAAAGCCCTTTTGTTTTAAATAATGTCACATTCTGAGATTCAGAGTGGATGTCTCTTTTGGGGGTCACAATTAAACCCACTGCAGAGGGCTTTAGTGGGGCAATTGAACAAATCAGACTTATTTCAGAAGGATCAGTCGGGCTGCTATGTGGAAAAGGGATTTGTGGTGGGTAAGGCTGGGTACCTGGAGATCAGTGGGAATCTGGGTAAAGGATCCTAGAGGCTTTGGAGGTAAGAAAGTGGAGGTGAATGTAGGGTACTCTGAAGATGGTCAGTTGTGACTAGGAAAAAGCAGGGCTATGGTTGAAGAGAGCATATGGTGGCGAGGAAGGGCTCTTAAGGATGGGAGACACACAGTGAATTTTTAATGCAGGTGAAAACAATACGGTATCTACTAAGGGAAGTAGTTGAAAATACAAGAATTGGTGGGAGGGGGGAGATAGAGATGATTTTAAGTGTAGTTGATTTACAGTGTTAGTTTCAGGTGTACAGCAAAATGATTAAGCAAAAATATACAGACATACTCTTTTTTCATATCATTTTCCATTATGGTTTATTATAGGTTATTGAATATAGTTCCTGGTGCTATACAATAGGACCTTGTTTTTTAATCTATTTTATATGTAGTAGTTTGTAGCTGCTATTCTCAGGCTCCTACTTTATCCCTTCCCCATCCCTCTGGGATAATTAATGCAAGAGAGGGAAAGGGGTGTGGAGCACAGCCTGTGTACAAAGCAACACATCCATCTCATATTTGATTGCCCCTAGGTATTTTAAAAGGTCTGCAAAGCCGATAATGATGCTACTGAGGAAGATGTTAGTTCCTTTTTGAGAACTGTCTATGTGCTAGGTGCCATACAGGTTATTTTCCATGTGTTTTATATTTATTGTCTTTTTTTATTACTTAGAAAACTGAAGCACAGAGAGGTTAAATAATTTGCTCAAGGCCACACAGATAATAAGTGGCAGATTGTGATTTCTTCCCAGGAGGTGTGACTGCTGAACCTATGCCAGTAAACGTTGCTACCTGTGTTACCTCTAGAGGCAGAGGGAATAATCAATGCATGCATACTTTTTAAATTCACAATATATGTTGGTTTTGATAAGCAGGCACTATTATCATTTTGCAGATTACAATGCTATTTTTGTTTTGTTTGTTCTTTCTCTGGCTTGCCACTAAATTGATTTAGTGAGGCAGTGCCATTTATTTTCTTTTCATAGGAGTTGGGACTGGTTTGATTCATCCTCTCTCTCTTTATCTGGAAGGTAGCACAACCTGGATATTATCTCTTCATATTATTAATCCATATATTAAACCTGCTCAAGGATTAAAACTACTCTCAGGAGAGTCATTTTCATAAGCTTTCACATATACCCAACTGCCTTGAATAACTCTTCCTGACACCTGCTTTGTGATTGATTCCTTTATACAACTTGATTTTTGGATTTCTTTATGAAATGTTGCTTTACTCAAATGACATTTCTTTGAAGGAGTCTTTTCTCAACCTGAAACTAGCTCTGACCTTTCTGTTCTATGTACCTCACAGCTGAACTCAATAGCTGGGACTATGGACCTGGGGAGCACAGAGTCATTTAAAGCTAGGGAATTTTTTGATGAGGAAGGGACAGGGGAAGATGGAAGTTTATCTTCTAATAGTCTAAAATATTAGCTTTCAAAATATAATTCTAATTTATAATATGGATGCACAGATTAGGAATTTTCTTGTCACTGTTGGTAATCATCACCCTCATGTGTTGCTTATTTGAATTAGAAAAACCACATCCAGGAAATGACTTTCCTCCAATTGCTAATTTGATGGATGTATGTCTGCAACTTTGTCTTGTGTAATTAGTTTTTCTAAGTTTTAGGCAGTTGTATTTTTAAAAGACTTGCTTTTATAACACTGGTCAGCCATTTCAAGCTCAACCCATTTGACTGATATCTAATAGCTTGCATGCTTGATGTTGAATATTAAGCAAAGGATAGGGGCTAGAGGAGTTATATTATAGGCAGAAGAAGCCACATGTGTAAAGGAATGGAGGTCTGTCATCTAGGAACCAGCCTAGCTTGATGCACCTGGCAATAGTCCTTTTCCTTTCCCCTGTACACAGTTCTGGGATGCCAGCAGGTCAGGACTTGTAGAGTATCTGGCATTCTAATAATTGTGAAGATTCCAGATAACTTTGATCAGTTGTTAGAACTAAAAGGTGGTTCACTTGGTGATATTTTTTCCTTTGTGTTCTCTTGCTAGTCCCTCCCGAGGCCATCGGCTTCTTGTCTGCAGCTGGGGTCTTTCTTGTTCTTCTGGTTGTCCTCTTCCTCTTCATCAACAAGAAGCTGAGTTTCGAGACCACAGGAGGCCTTCCATGCCTGGAGCAACGCGGGAAGAGAAAGCACTCTAAAGACAAGACTGGAATCTGTGAAGGGCCAGGTAAGCATTATGCTTCGCAGTCTCCTGAGCTTGGCATTGGCTGTGGTTTTGGTCAGGGAAGGAATGTCACTGTTCCTGGATGGACCCCATTAAGAAATCACACATGAGCAGTTTAGCAGCTGCTGTGGTGGCATGATGAATGGACATTACCAAAGAATACATTAGCTTTAGGAAAGTAATGCTCTCTTTAGGGTCCAAAGAGCAGATGGGAAAAGGCTGACCACCGCTTCCCGTCTTCTTAGCTTTTTAGATGTCTGTGTTGAGTTTCCCTCTGATTAATGCTTGAAGGAAAAGGAAAAAAAAAAAGGATTTTGATTGACAAGAGCCTTGATGTGTTTTGGTTTCATTATTTTGGAATGATATTGACCCTTCACTTTGGTTTGATGTTTCTGAGATTTTCAGTGCTTAGGGCCATTCCCCACCGTATGGCAACAGTCATTTTTCTAAAGGGAGATTTTAAGTTCATTGAATCTACTACACCATTTACTAACTTCCTTCCTTCAATTTAATGGGGAAAATAACACACTAAAAGAAATAATTGGCTTCCAGCTCTTAAAGAACATATTCTATTTTCAATTACTGAAGGATAGAACTTTGTGATACAGAATGTTATCACAAAGTGATTATAATCACACAAAAGCTGGACGTTTAAAGATAGTGCTCTTATTTTATAGGTAACCACTTGGCTTTAAAAAAAAATTGTTAGTCTGATTCTCTCTCTTGCCCTCCATGGCCCATGGGTGGGGCATGACAGAACTGGTGGAGGGACAGTCTTACATTAGGTTTTTGAGCTGGGGCAAGGCCTTGAGGAAAACAGCCCTTAGCTATCCCACAGCCTGGACAATATTTGATTTTTTGATATGGTACCTTATGTAGATATGGTTTAACTTGTTCACTTTGTTATAATAAAAGGCATAATTTAGGAATAAATATGTATTAATTATCTATTACTTTAACAAATTACCCCCCACAAAAATATTTATTATCTTACAGTTTCAAATTGATGAATATGGGGCTTCCCTGATGGCTCAGATGGTAAAGAATACACCTGCAATGTAAGAGACTGGGTTTGATCCCTGAATCAGGAAGATCCTCTGGGGGAGGAAATGGCAGCCCACTGTGGTTTTCTTGCCTAGAGAATTTCATAGACAGAGGGTCCTGGTGGGATACAGTCCCTGGAGTTGCAAAGAGTTGGACATGACTGAACAGCTAACACTTTCACTTTGCTGTCATGTATTAATTACTTATTGCTTTAACAAATTCAGTTCAGTTCAGTTCAGTTGCTCAGTCGTGTCTGACTCTTTGCAACCCCATGAACCGCAGCACGCCAGGCCTCCCTGTCCGTCACCAACTCCCAGAGTTCACTCAAACTCACGTCCATCGAGTCCATGATGCCATCCAGCCATCTCATCCTCTGTTGTCCCCTTTTCCTCCTGCCCCCAATCCCTCCCAGCATCAGAGTCTTTACCCCACAACAAATATTTATTATCTCACAGTTTTCAAAGTTGATGAATATGGGGTTAGCTTAGTTGAGTGGTTATTACAGATCAGGGTTTTTCATGATGCTGCAATTAGAATGTCAGCTGCAGTCATCTAAAGGCTTGATTGGGGCTGATGACCTCACTTCCAGGCAGAAGGCTTTAGTTGCTATGTGAACCCTCCGCAGAGCTGCTTGAATGTATTTTTCACATGGCAGCTGGCTTCCCCCAGAGTGAAAGATCCAAGAAAGGAGAGCAAGAGGAAGTCAGTTTTTTAATGACCTAGTCTAGGAAGGTCATTCAATACCTCCTTCACCACATTCTGGTCGTTTACTAAGTACAGTCTATCTTCAGGGGAAGGGGGATTAAGTTCCACTTTTTAAGGAAACAGTATTGCCGGGGGCCAGCCCCGGCTGATCCAGGGAGTTTGAAGCGGGGACGGCGTCGGCGAGGATCAGGATACAATAGCTTCAATTAGATATTAATTAGAGATGTAAAGAGTAATAGAATGAGGATAGCTCAGTAGGAAAATTCAGTGGAGAAAAGAGGCTGAGTAGCTTGGTTTACGCGGGAGACCAATAAAACTTCAAGACAAGAAGCTTGCACCACTTACGTAGGCCGCAGGCATCCTTCCATTCTCCCAAAGGAGAGGAGACACTGAGGCCTTCCCGGTCTGATCTTAGAAGCCCAGGCATAATTAGTAAGCATGGCGGGTTCCACACTCCAGATGGAGACTCAGCCAGAGTTTGAGAGAGAGAGCGACATAGGGAGACCAGTATTTCGAGAAACTGATCCCAATTCTTTATTTTCCATGGTCTACTTTTATACACTGAGATGTTTTGCAAAAGTCACGCGGTGTCAGCAGTCCTGACTTTTATCAAAGTCAGGTGCTTCATACAAATGTATACAGAGGTCTTAGGGGTGTTACATCATCTTCTGGCCAGGGGGCCTGCTGACAATTTATGACCCTCTCCTTGTGACAGCGGTCAGTCAACCAGGACACTTATTTCTCCAGGGGTGATTATTCTTAAAACAGACGCCACCCAAATAAAGGTACATTCTTATAGGGTGAGGGTATAGTGGGTTTTAGTTAAGGAAAGAATTTACTTAGCCTAAGGTCTAACGTGATTTATATCAAAGGTTAATACTTATTTCTTTTATATATTCATTAATGTGTATAAGGGCAGGGGATGTGGAGACTTAGCAACAAACATTGGCTCAACAAATGAAAAACTCTTCACCAATACGATTTCTAATCAGCCCACTATACTTATACTAATAGTTTTCTAACTTTTCTAAGGAACCTGTTTTTAGAAGGTTTAAAGCATCTCATGCCTCTCATGGTTGGGAGGCTGTGAGCAATCACATGTGGCCGGACAAGCCTGTCAGGCAGGCTAGAGAACCTTCAGAGAGTTTGTAGGTTGAAACACTCCTGTCACACCCAGGAATTATTATTAACTAGAGCTCTAAGTTAACTCCTTCTCCAAAAGAGGTGGTGGGGGACAGCCCCCCGTAAAGTCAGAGGTGTAGGTGAGAGCACAAAGTAGTAAAGTAGGCAGGCTCTGGTTATGGGGGTAGATGCTCAAGGATTTCCAGGGGGACTCCTGAGGCTCAATCCCGCCTTTGCGTATGTCGAGCCTCCTTCCTCATGACCTTTGCCACGGGCCGAGTGCCTCACTCTGGCCCCCAACACAGTATCAAAGAGTGTGTGATGTCTCTTAAAATTACCATAGGGGAGAATAATGGAAGGGGTGTAAAGTGTAGTTCTGACAGTTGATTTGGCATTCCTACTGTTTCAGTAGCCTTAGTTTTTGAACTCCACTTGGGACATCTGGCTTGTCTTCTGAAAATAGAGTGGAAAATAGAGTGGAATATTTAAAATAGAAGTTTTCATGTGAAATCTTGGACTTACAAATGCTTTAGCACTATTGTCTCAGCTGGGACATAGGTGAAACTTCTGCTTGGTCACGAGGTGATATGGAGTTACGGTTCATAGTGATTCTTTCCTCTTTCAGCAACTCACTCTCACTAGTTGTATGACCGAGGCAAATTATGGAACCATTCTAAATGTTTTCCTTATCTGTATATCGGGGTCATCAACACACCCCTTACAGGGTTGGTCTCGATTATGTGAATTAATTTTGTAAAGATACCAGCATGATGCCTATGGTAAAAGACCTAATAGAACTTTAACCATAGTTGTGTAGTATTAACACAATTCCAGTCGCAGTAGTGGATTCTAGGAGTGATATCACACATGAACACATTGTATTCATTACTTAAATTGGGAGATTAAAGTTGGTGATGTTTTCTCCTTTTCAGACTTTAATTAGTACAAAGAACTAAGGTTAGAGCTATTTAAGATTATTTTCTTTTGTCTTGTTTGACATGTTATCTGAGTAATTTAGAGACAATTATGAATTATACTTGCAAATAAGTCGAAGATAATATTGAAATAATAACAATAAAGCATGAACCAGAAGCTGTTAGCTCAAGCAACACTGAGAGTGGGATCAACTGAAGGGAGCTTTAAAAATAGTTTAATCAGGAGAATCTACAAATTACAACTAAGAAACAAACACCTTCATTTTGACATTTCTCCTTTGAAAGTTTAATTATTATTGATCAAGAGTCTTTGAAAAATGTGCCTCTAGCCCAGATTTTATCTAACTTTTGATGTCTGCCTTAATTATCATCCGCAGAGCCCTGACTTCTCAGTGAAGATGGGATGTTCTTAACATATTTTGACAAATGTTAGGAAGGGAGGAAGGCAGCCTGGTATGGTAGAAAGGAACACAGTGAAGACAGCCAGAGCTTAGTTTTGCCACTAATTGGCTGTGGTATTTTGGGAGGTTCACTTCACTTCTCTGGGGCTTAAGTCCTCACTTGCAAATTTATGAGTCTGGGCTAGGTTTCTCCCCATCGCTATAATGCAGTCCTATTTGATCCTTGGGGTTACCATAGCAATTTCTTCTCTAGGTCTCAGTCTATGAATGGAGGAGACTTAATGAAAATGATTAAAAACCAACAAGGCCATCTTACTTTGAGGTTGAACCATATGAAATTTCCATTTTTATAGATCAAAAAATGGCTGGATATTAGCAACCTAATCATTATAATCTAATATATGTGTGAGGTTCTGAAGAATAAAATAATTTTTTTTTGTTTCTGTGATAATATTAGAGAAGCAGACATGACAGTTTATTTTCTGAACCCATTGTACAAAATAATTTACTCCACAAAAATGCCTTTTAGGCTATATATTTTTTTCAAAATTCAATGGATTTTCGCATATCATTTATCTTAAATATAGGTAAGGGATAAAGAACTGAAACAGTTTCTTCCTAATAACATAGGTAATAATAATAATTAGATGATGATAATTGATGGCTATCATTTATTTAGCATTTACTATTCATACACTTGCTAAATCTGTTACATGGATTATTAGACTTATTAATGCAAAGTACTTGTGTTATTTATTGGTAGTGATTGCTTTGGGGGGGTAGATATGGGATGTCACAAAGAAGCCATTGTTCAGTGTTTTTTAAAAATTTTATTCATTTTTAATTGGTGGAAATGTTCAGTGTTGAGATAAAAGTTGATTAAAAATAAAAATCCCATGGTGTAATAATAGTTTTTAAAGAATCTTAGCTTTGAAAGAGAGATAAGATTTTGTTTTGTTTGTTTTTCCCTCCGAAGCTTTCTTTATGTATCAAAGGCAACATTTAGAAGTTGGAGCAGAGAGCTTAATTTCCAGAAGCACAGTATAAAAAGGATGGAGGATGTATAGGAGGGTGGTTCCTCCCAGGCAGGGAGGAGAAGAAGAAAGGCTTTCCACCACTGGGAAGGGCAGCCCATGGCTTGGATGGATACAGGAAAAGAGATTTGGAGGGCTTGAAAGTTGCCTGGATCCTGAAAAGGGTGGCGGGTGTGGGGCCACCTGCCATGGTCGTAGTGAGATCGGAGTCCAACATGGCCCAAGGAAGTGACGAAAAGCAGAGCGCCATGTGCGTCCCCTTGTGGACGGTGGCTGGAGACTGCCTCTCACGGGTCCCACGTGGGCCCAGCATGGCTGCTGCAGAGGTGGAACATACTGGTGGGGATGCGAGGAAAGAGACCTGGAGAAGATTTCTAGCACAGTTCCTCACTGAGTAGCTCATGTCACATAGAGTTTAGGAGTTTCTGCATGACCCTCTGGGGAGAAGACAGTAGAGGTCTAAGAGTCACTGTCTTCCTGCAAGGGAGTAATTGCACCTTGTGGTGAGGTGGCCTGTTTCAGAGGCTGCGGAGCACAGCACCTGAGGCCTCCTGGAGCCAGGACTGGATTCACGGGCACATAAACTGTGCAGTTGCACAGGGCCCCATGCCGGAAAGGGACGCTTCTCTCGGGTTAGTGCTCTGCTGTTGCCCTCTTGAAATTCTTAATGGTTTTTGAACCAAAGATCCTTCCATTTTTGCACTGGGTCTTCAAATTATGTACCTGTCTTGCCTGGAAAGATCCTAGGAGGTACTGCAGGTACACAGCCTTCCCTGGGAAGGCTGTAGAGGCAGAGGCTGACACTCCTCTGCGGGTCAGGGGAGCCAGCAGGGAGGAATACCACATCATAGTAAATGAGCACACATCTGTGCCCATTGCTCTCTGATGAACAAGAGCATGGAGTGGGAGTGCTAATCCCCCAAACTGATTATTGATCCCAAACGAAACTGACTGACTGACTTTGAGGAAGCAAGTTGAAGTTTAGTGTCTCACCACAGAGCATGGGAGAGCGTGGGAGTGACAGAGACAAGAGCCCCATGAGACAGCATATATCTACATGCTCAGTTGCTTCAGCTGGGTCCAACTCTTTGTGACACTATGGACTGTAGCCCAGCAGGCTCCTCTGTCCATGGGATTTTCCAGGCAAGAATACTGGAGTGGGTTGCCATGACCTGTTCCAGGGGATCTTTCTGACCCAGGGGTCGAACCTGCACCTCTTATGTCTCCTGCACTGGCAGATGGTTTTTTTTTTTTTTTTTTACCACTAGTGCCACCTGGGAAACCCAGACAGGGTGTTGACAGCTTTTGTACATTTAAGCAAAGCTGGTGCTCAGCCAGGGCTCAGCAGTCAGCTGTGTCAGCTGGAGCTCGGGAGTGAGGTGGTTCACATGTGACAGTGTCTCCCTACCTACCAGTTGGTTGGAAAGCCCAACTGACCTTGAGGAGGTCAGTTCCTCCTCAAGACTACTCCCATCCCTTCACTTTCAATGGGATGGTTAACTTCTGGTCTAGCAGGAGCTCCTATCAGCCCCACCTTTTTCTGCTTGGGTCATGATGGCTGTGGTTGTCAGATACTTTTGGTTTCAGTTCTGCATTTAGGTCAGAGTATGTTCATGTACAACCTTTCTACAGCATAATTCAGTAAGTAGATACTATTAAAATCTCCATGTTATAGATGAGGCAACAGAGGCTTTGAGAGATGAATTGTTTTCCAAGGTATTAAGTGGCAAAGTGGAGACTCATATCCAAAAACTGACTAATGTCAGAGGCTAGGGTCTTAATTGCACTGTTCTTTTGCCCACCTGTTCTTCTCAATGCAAGCCACTCTTTCATGCTTTTGAACTTCTGGGATGGGAGAAAGTAGGGGAAAGGGAGGATTTGGAGGATGGTTTGGTTTCCTGTGGCTGCCACACAAATTATCACAAACTTGGTGTCTTAAAAGAACATAAATTGATTTTCCACACAGTTCTGGGGACCAGAGGTTTGAAATCAAGGTGTCCACACTGTCTCCCAGCTTCAAGTGGCTGCCAATCATCCTTGGCATTCTTGGGTTTGTGCCTGCATCATGCCCGTCTCTGCTTCCATCTTCACATTACCTCCTGTGTGTGTCTTCTCTCTGCCACTTGTCACTGGATTTAGGTCTCACCCTGATAATCTAGGAAGATCTCAAGATCCTTAACATAGTCACACCTGCAAATATCCTTCCACCATTTGAGGTTTCAGGGACTAGAACGTGGACATATCTTTTTAGGGACCACCATTTAGCATTAGGAGAGTAGATGAAGAATTGAATAGAAATTTTTTCTTTCTCCATTTTCCTTTAACAGTGGTATTTCACATTCTCCTTCTGGGTTAGAATGATTCTTACAAAGAGAGATAACAAAAGCTGGTCAGATATTTTTGGTATAGACTATAATCAGCAGACAGAGTGCTTCCCAGCTGTGAGCCCAGTTGAACTACACTGAGTCTCAATCCTGGGAGGCTTTTAAAAACAACCAGTGATCAAATCCCACTGCAAACTAATTATATCAGAATAGGGAGTGACAGTGATGAGGCAAACTTTACAGGTTTAGAAAGAATACCAAGTAATTTAAAGGTATGGCTGCAGTGGAGTGCCATGGATGGAAGGGGTGTGTTCATTGCTAACATCCCCTTTCAAGTTGGAAAGGATAGAGTTTGAGCAATGTTAATGCTGGCCCAATTCACATTTACTTCTGCCCACAAAGTATCCATCTGGTGGTTCCCCACCTATTTCTCTCCCTGAGTGGTTTATTTCAGTTCTACCTTGGTCAGCAGGCAAGCTCTTCCTTTACGATGCTTCCCCTCTCACCCTATGTATACCATGGCACTCTTAGCAGATGACTTCTGCACAGGGATTTTAAAAAAGGAAAAAGTATTTAGAAAAAGTGTCTATAAGATTATTCAAAGTTGTCAAATTATAACCATCTGTAATTTATACTCAAGATTCTGAGTTTACAAAATTTTAGCAAATTGGACCCAGACAGAAGAATTTGGCTGTCCATCTTTGTAACTTTCCATTGTTTTCTGAATGATTGTGCCTATATTCCATTTTCCTTTTATGCCCAAGTAAGAAAGAGCAATGACAAATTTTACAGATGGTATGAATCAGGATCTGAAACAGATGTAAATATATATATAAAGGGTATTGATATTGGATATGCATAGTTTCATCATCATTATCATTATTAGCTTCTTAAGATAGAGAAGGACCTTTACCCAAGTACCCATCCTGCAGTTGTAAATAAACAGTGTTGGTTTCTTTGTACTTCATGTTTAGTATGATTGATGAATAAAGTATACATTGAAAAAGGTGTTTTAAAGGATAATATAAAAGCAATACAATTCATTCTCTTTTCTGGGAGGTTTTGTTTGCTGTCTTTAAAGTTGTGTTTTCTTTGCCTGCAGGTCTGTGGGGGTGGTTTTGGGTTTGGACTGATCAGATGAATTTTAAATGAATCAAGTATTTTAGAATCAGTCAGTCAGTTCAGTGGCTCAGTTGTGTCCAACTCTTTGTGACGCCATGAACCGCAGCATGCCAGACCTCCCTGTCCATCACCAATACCCAGAGTCCACCCAAACCCATGTCCATTGAGTCAATGATGCCATCCAACCATCTCATCCTCTATCGTCCCCTTCTCCTCTTGCCCTCAATCTTTCCCAGCATCAGTGTCTTTTCAAATGAATCAGCTCTTGGCATCAGGTGGACAAAGTATCGGAGTTTCAGCTTCAGCATCAGTCCTTCCAATGAACACCCAGGACTGATCTCCTTTAGGATGGACTTGTTGGATCCCCTTGTAGTCCAAGGGACTCTCAAGGGTCTTCTCTAACACCACAGTTCAAAAGCATCAATTCATTGGTGCTCAGCTTTCTTTATAGTCCAACTCTCACATCCATATATGACCACTGGAAAAACCATAGCCTTGACTAGATGGACCTTTGTTGGCATCAAGAAAAGGCTAAATATGCCCCTCCCTCCTTTTTCCAATAGGATGATTAAAACCTGTCAATACTACTGAAATGCTTTTGATACAATTTATAAACTTTTGGATTGTACAACAGTTTGTTTTAAAATTATGAATTAGCTATTTTTAAGTTGAAACCTTCAACCCCTCCCATCATCTCCCCTCATTGTACTTTTTTGTCCTTAAATAGTAGAATAAATGGAATAACCCCTCTTTTCTTCTTGTCACCATTCCCCAATGAGGCTTATGCAAAAAAAGACCCAACCTGGAGAATAATGCCTAGAGGGGGAAGTCCACTGGTTAACAGTCTAAATTGAAAAGTATCTTTTCTTCCTATTTTAATGCTTTCATTTGTGCTATGCTATTTCATATTTTTTCTAAGTATGTGTTATATTAGGTCGAACCTTTTGAAATTACTGTTTTTGTAGGTTGGAAGTTTCATATGTTTCAACTTATACCTGAGATGAAAAGCTGTAAGGAGCTTAAGAGTTTAAACACCAGAATAAGCCTTGTTAATATTCATTGCGGTGTCTAGTTACTTGTTTTGGTGACTTAAGACACAAATGAGCGAGAATGCTCTTAACAAACCCATCAAAGTAGGACTGATTGAACCTTGTTTGATGGTAAAAATTCCAAAGAATGCAGTTGAAAAGTTACTGGTTTGAGAATATTCACTCATCTATTCACTCATTATTTATTAAGAATCAATGTTATGTTACTCAGTTTCTAAATCCTGGAAAAAAAATGATAAAAAGAGATATAGTCCCCACTCTCTTGGAAATTCCACTTTTGGATAATGACAGAAAGACAAAACTGAAAGTGCAAAAGCAAATAAAATAATTATAAATTATTATAAATGCTATAAGGGCCTAAAATAAAGACTAATTGACAGGATGGAGAGACTGACCTTAGATGTGGTAGAACACATCTTACTCATTGTTGGGTGGAGAGAGATAAACACACAAATACATTATATTGGTTCTGTTTTTGTTTTTTTTTTTTATGTTTTTTAGGAATTAGCTTATTATCTTACAGAGGCTAGCATGTCCAAATCTGCAGGGCAGGTTGATACACTAGAGACCCAGGAAAAAGCAAATGTTGCATTTGATGTCTGAAGGTCATCTACTGGCGACTTTCCTTCTTGCTCAGGGGAGGTCACTCTCTGTTAAGGTCTTCAGCTGATCAGGTCTGGCCCATGCATTTTATGAAAGGAAATCTGCTTTACACAAGTTCACCATTTTAATTGTTAATCTCCTGCACAAAAAACACCCTCACAGAAATATCCAGAGTAATATTTGATCAAAGATCTGGGCACTGTGGTCCAGCCAAGTTGGCATATAAAATTAACCATCAGTGGAGCTTACTTAATATCTTTGAATCCCTGTTTCCTTCAGTGTATTATGGTAGGGAGGCTGCGAAGAGATATTCATTTAAAAAATATCTTTTTGTTATGGATACTTTCTAACTTATAGGAAAATAGAGAATAGTATAATGAAGCCCAGGTACCCATCACCCAGTTTCAGCATTTATTAACAAAGACATTTTGTTTCTAAATTACGTCCTATTGTCTCTATTTCCTTGTTTTCCTTGCCCAAGAGGGAATAGATCTGTCTCTTTAAATTTTCCATCCTTTGCTGTTTATTTTCTTGCAATTTAGATGATGGGTTATTGTCCCTCGCTCAAGAATTTAACCCAGCAAATGACCATGTTACACAGCTAGCTGATTGCTGGTGATGGGAGACATTAGGTTGAAGGTTGGGAAGATACTAAAAGTCCTTCAACAGATCTGGGCACTTTACAGTCGGAGAATGAGCAGCTCTATTTTCCAAGCTATTTATGTGAGGGTGCCTAGTGAGTTACCTTAGAAACAGATTCTTCTTGTGGCATTTGAGCTGCTTCTGTGATGCTCGGATATTAATAAAAATAAATCTGAAGCTCTCTGTAGGTACAAGCTGCTGTGGAAATGTTTAACACCTAAGTTTGAGAACTCCCAAAACACATATCACTATTTCAAAAGCTGCAGATAATTCCCTTCATGATTTTTCACCTTCCCAATGACTATAGTGTGTGTGTGTGGGGGGTGTGTGTGGGGTGTGTGTGTGTGTGTGTGTGTGTGTGTGTGTCTATACTGTATACAGTCCCGAGTCAATTTTTGGCAGAAACTCTGAGCCTTTTTGTATTTGGAATAGCCATACTATGAAATGTTATGACTGACTTCTGGGTAAACCTCAGTGAACCTTGATAGTTTAGATAGAAGCAATTGCTGATTGTTTGGTGAGTTGAAAGTCTTTCTTTACTCCTCCAGCATGGGCTCCCTGGATAATCTGAGAAGGCCTTAAACACACATCTTTTGCTGGAGCTAGTGAAACTGTCTCACCAACTTTGTGGGTAGTTTTGAGGGGTTTTGATGTATTGAAGATGCACATGTCATTTTCACTTATAGATGAGGAAATTACTTGTAAGTTTAACACTCGTATGTTGGTCTGCATGTGCTAAAGAATGTTATCATCACCAACAACTGATTTCACTGTGATATCCTTCAGAGGTCCATCATGCTATGAGTTAGATTTATCAGAGGATCCTGGGTTGTATGCTTCTCTTGTCAGCAAGGGTCATTATACTTTAAAGAGACACATGCCTTAAAAAAAATCAGTTGATGAGTAGGCGGCAAGACAAAGGATCATTATTTGTGTAGAATAGTCAGTAGCACAGGTCACTGTTTCTGCATTGAAGTGGGTGTCTATGAGCGTATGTTTAGCTAGCTATTTGAGTTGTCAGTTCTAAACTAGTTATTGGAGTACCAGCTTTAAAAATCTCATGATTTTTCTCAGTCTGACAGATTAAGGTAAAAGGAAGGGCATGTCTATGGTTATATAGTTCCATCAAAATATCCACATTCCTCTAAAACCCACTTACGGGAGCAAATGCCTTATTCACAAAATCTCACATAATTGCGAGCTTATATTATTCAGGGTTTAATGTTGAGGTTTAATGACAAGGTGATGGGTACTGTTTGAAATGTATTAATATAGGGATTCCAAAAACATTTTGAATCTTATTGTCTTACTTTCTATTCTCTGGATCCTCAAAGCAGTTCTTATTATTTAGGAACAATTATGTCATTTTTATAGAATGTAACTGCTATCTGCTTAAAAACTGATTTTTGCTTTTATTTCCCCTAGTGAATATTAACCACAGAATGGTAATTTATAATCGTCATTCCACAATAGTGTGGGCCACTTGATGAGAAAGAGGGTGATGGAGAAAACCTTACCATTAGGACATTAACTCTTTGAATGTTTCTTTTAAAATTATCTTGAAGCAAAATACAAATCATGCATTATAAGGCACATTATGGAAAGTATGATGAAGCGCTGTGTCTTACTGGGACTCTTAAGCAGAAAACCTTTTTTTGTTGTTTTTTAAGTTGGTCTTTGATCTTCCCAAATCTTTCCATCACTCTTCTGCCCCTAAACAAGTAATGCTTATTAAAGATGTACTTTGTAGCTCACTATTCTGTGTTGGAAGGATGTCAGAGTCCTTTTAAATGTTTGTTTTACCCACGGGTAGGCTTTATAGTCAAAGGCCCAACAGGTATTAATTTTAAGAACATTTTAGCGTGAGTTCCATTTTGAATTCCCATCCCCCCAACCAAATCTGAAACTAACCCCAAATGTGTATTTTATGTGGGACTCTGTTTAGAAATAGGACACCAGTGTGAAATGTCATTTTCCATATCAGTTGGAGGATTTTCCTTTCCATTAACTGTTCTATTGAAGGACTCATACTAGGATGATTTTTGGAATGAAAGGTAGTATTTTACTACTAGAAAGTAGGATCCCATTCATTATGGTAGTAAATGCTAGTTGAACTGAGCTGTGTTAACAGAAGTCTGAAGGGGTATTTGTTATTCTTCAGTAAGTAAACTTTCATATCTTTTAGTGAGAAATTGGAAGTATTAAACAAGAAAGAGAAGTAAAAAGTAAAATACAGGCATTGTTGGCTTAAATTAGAAAAATAACTATTATTTAGGTCTAACCGAATAGATACAATTTGTATTTGTATAGCTATATATAATGTTATAAAATAGGTCACATTTGTATGTATAATTAGTTAAGAATGTTTGAATTCACTACCATGCTTGGAAAATATGCTCCCATTTCTTATGTGAAATTCCCTGCCAGTGCAATGGTAAATGTAAAAAGGACGTTTTCAAATGTTCTTTGATTGGGGCCACTGTGGCTGGGCAGACCTGAGAGACATCATGTACCACCCACCCAACCTACTTATGTTTGAAGCCACAAAGATCCCATTAAGGCTGCTGCTTTTGATGGGATCCCAGGGGGATCTGATTATTAATGTTTGCCAGACACAGAAGTATTGACATTGTCGTGTTATTAACATTACTATTCTAAGAGCCAAGTCATTAAGGACCCCTGGAGACCTTGTTTTGGTAACCACTAATGAAGGAGATAAAATGTGTAGCAATCATCATTTTAAAATAAGCAATTTTACTACCTGTTTAGTTTGTAGCTTTTGTAAACAAAGGAAAGGGAAACATAAGGAAAATATTGAACATTTGTTAGCATTGATTTAGGTTGAGAGTTCCAACCTAAGAGTATTGCTGTGTTCATTCATAGACAGAAGGGGGCAAGTATAAACAAGAATGTGAGGCCATGTTCCAGGACCTAGCAGGAACATGTGCAATGGATTAATAATTTGTGTTGGAATGGTTTTCTGGCTATACATGAAAATCTCATTAGATGAAAGATTCCTATTTCCCTCCTCACAGACATGGTGTGAACCAGATTAAAATTTGTGTAATTTTGATTGCTGAGTATCTTTCAGAGACAGACTAACCTCACAAGCCTGTGCTATTTATAGAAGTGACAGTGGGTAAAAGAGCCCCTTTGAGAACTCAAACTGGGGCTCTGTAACAACCTAGAGGGGCGGGATGGGGAGGAAGGTGGGAGAGAGGTTCAAGAAAGAGGGGACATATGTACACCTGTGGCTAATTCATGTTGATGTTTTGCAGAAACCAACACAATTCTGTAAAGAAATTATCCTTCAATTAAAAAGATTAAAATTAAAAAGAGTCCTTTTGAGATTCTGAAAAAATGAGAAAATAATCTTTAGGAAAAAGTTTATTTATTCAACATTTTACAAATAGATTAGAGTTTATAAAAAAAAAATTCCCAGATCTTACAGGATTAAGGAAACCTAGCTTGTGGAGGCAACCAAATTCAGTTCAGTTTAATTCAGAAAATGAATGCCTTCTATATGCTTGAGATGGTTGCTAAATTCTTGAATTTGTGATGTCTGTATCATAGCTATGTTTGAAGCAAAATGAATTTCATGTGTGTTGGAGTACAAAGTCCAACAGAGGGTGGCTAAGGAGAGCTCCCCAAACTCCTGATTTAGAATATTCTCTGCAAGGAATAGTGACAACTTTCCAAGTGCAACTCTATCATTTTTCAGATAAGGAAATGGGTGTCTAGGGAATTAAACATCTTTCCCAAGATCGTAAGTAGTTGCAGAAGTGGAACTGGCTGATGGTGCCACATGTCTATTTTAGTGTTATTTCAATTGTCTCTCATAATCTTTTTCTTTATTGTGTGATTCCATTTATATGGAATGCCCAGAAAAGGCAAATTATAAAGATGGAAAGTAGATTAGTCGTTGCCTGGGACTGGAGGTGGGAATGGGGAGTAACTGTAAATGGTCATTAGAAATCTTACTGGGGTAATAAAGACATTCTAAAGAAGGCAATGGCACCCCACTCCAGTACTTTTGCCTGGAAAGTCCCATGGACGGAGGAGCCTGGTAGGCTGCAGTCCAAGGGGTCGCTAGAGTCGGACACGACTGAGCAACTTCACTTTCACTTTTCACATTCATGCATTGGAGAAAGAAATGGCAACCCACTCCAGTGTTCTTGCCTGGAGAATCCCAGGGACGGGGAAGCCTGGTGGGCTGCCGTCTATGGGGTCGCACAGAGTCGGACACGACTGAAGCGACTTAGCAGCAGCAGCAGCAACGTTGGGTTATAATGATCGTTGCACAATTCAATAAATTTACTAAAAAGTATTGATCTGTTTATAATTAGAATGGATGTGTTTAGAAAGGTGAATTTTATGACATGTAAGTCATCCCTCAGTAAAACTTTGCTGTTTGAGGTGTCAAAGACCAGCAGCATGAGCATTACTGGGACCTGATTGGAAAATAAAACCTTTTAGACCCTTCTCCTTACCTCTTAATGAAAAAAAAGAACTGTAAGGTAAATAGTCCCCTGAAATATTTTGATGATGAGGGTGCTGCTGATGATAATCTTATTTAGCTAGTTTTGTTTTCAATTTTACTTCAATAGAAAATGCAGAAGTAAGCTTTACCTTCACTTTGGTCAAAGTTTTTATAAATGTAAAATTTATGATGTCTGGATTAATATAATTTAACTATATTCTGATGGACTATACTGGATATATTTTTTATGAGATGTAAAGGATTGCATATTGTTTTTAAAACAAGTATTTTCATAGATTCGAATTTGGGAAAAGTTATTCAGGTTTTAATGGAAAATTTAATTTTTAAATGTTAAATCATTAAAAATGGTAACCACAAAACACGATGAAAATATACAGAAGGCCTTAAAATGTTAAATGAATGAAATATGATATAATACTGTCTGTGTGTGTATTCAGATATCCAAAATTATAGACTGCCTATTCTATGGTAGTGACTCAACTGGATGCTGACAAAAGGGCAAAGAAAAATGAACAGTACCTGATTTCATGGAGCTTCTAGTTTAGTGAGGAAGACACCGTTAAAAGAAATAATTACATAAGTCATCAATAAGCTACAATTATAATGTGTTAAGAAGAAGAAGAAGAAAGAGATACTAGAAGAGAGTATTTTGGGGGGACACATTTGGGTCTGGATTATGAGATTTGGTTGTCAAGCAAAGCATTCTGAAGAGCAAAGTATAAGTTAAGTCCTGAAAGGAGATGAATGGGTTTTGGGGGACAGGAGAGACCTAGAGAGAAGAGAGCTTTCTCAGCCAGTGGGGAAGAGCCTGGTGAAATAAGATGCTGAAAGGAGGTGGTGAGATGCTAAAACATAGACAGCAAATAGAGAGTGATTAAAGAAAAGAAGTCAAACCATCCATAGCCTTCTAAATCTTGAGGAGGATATTTTTTTGAGGGGTCGGTAGGAGAGAATGTAGAGATTCATTTCAGAGGCTGTTGAAGTGGTTTAGGTGGGAAATAATGGTGACTTGGATTTGGGTATTACTTGTGCAGAGGGGTGAAGGCAGGTAGATAGATTCAAGAGATGAAAGAATGAGTAGGCCTTGGTGAAGTCTAGATAAAAGATGAGATAAGTGAACTATTAGGTTGCTATGTATTGTGATTACCATTCATGCAAATTGCAAAGAAAAATTATGGAAGAAATACACAAAAATAACAAGAGGTGGGTTTAGGTGGGGGACTTATACATTATTTCCCTCTTATTTAAAACAAATTTTATTCAAGCTGATTTATTTCTATAATTAATGAAAAAAATTTAACAAACACTAAATGATTGCTGATAATTACAGTACTGCTTAATTTATCTCTAGAGGGCTGCAATTATCTTAGTTCCATAGTTTTTTCCTATCTTTGAGTCTAGTGCATTTTCAGATGATATGAATGATGTTTCTATCTCCTCTATTGGAACAAAAATCAACAACCTGGTAAATATCCTGAGATTTACCTGAGTGGTCTGAGAGTAATTCCTGTTAATTGTGCCTGCATTTTGCTTTCCTCAATTTCATTACATTACCTTCTAATTACATTCTTTTGTGCTATGGATGTTAATTGAGATTTTAGAATCTCCTTTATTTGGGGCCAGTTAATATGTGCCACTCTGCATTCAGATGTTTATATCTTTCCTTTTCTCCTTTGCTTTTCACTTCTCTTCTTTTCACAGCTATTTGTAAGGCCTCCCTGGACAGCCATTTTGCTTTTTTGCATTTCTTTTCCATGGGGATGGTCTTGATCCCTGTCTCCTGTACAATGTCACGAACCTCATTCCATAGTTCATAAGGTACTCTCTCTATCAGATCTAGGCCCTGAAATCTATTTCTCACTTCCACTGTATAATCATAAGGGATTTGATTTAGGTCATACCTGAATGGTCTAGTGGTTTTCCCTACTTTCTTCAATTTAAGTCTGAATTTGACAATAAGGAGTTCATGGTCTGAGCCACAGTCAGCTCCTGGTCTTCTTTTTGCTGACTGTATAGAGCTTC
>NW_011494826.1:969242-970144 GCF_000754665.1 Bison bison bison | reverse complement strand
CAAAACTCTATTAGTCTTTGCCCTGCTTCATTCCGTATTCCAAGGCCAAATTTGCCTTTTACTCCAGGTGTTTCTTGACTTCCAACTTTTGCATTCTAGCCCCCTATAATGAAAAGGACATCTTTTTTGGGTGTTAGTTCTAAAAGGTCTTGTAGGTCTTCATAGAACCGTTTGACTTCAGCTTCTTCAGCGTTACCAGTTGGGGCATAGATTTGGATTACTGTGATATTGAATGGTTTGCCTTGGAAACGAACAGAGATCATTCTGTCATTTTTGAGATTGCATCCAAGTACTGCATTTTGGATTCTTTTGTTGACCATAATGGCCACTCCATGTCTTCTGAGGGATTCCTGCCCACAGTAGTAGATATAATGGTCATCTGAGTTAAATTCACCCATTCCAGTCCATTTCAGTTCGCTGATCCCTAGAATGTCGACATTCACTCTTGCCATGTCCTGTTTGACCACTTCCAATTTGCCTTGATTCATGGACCTGACATTCCAGGTTCCTATGCAGTATTGCTATTTACAGCATCAGACCTTGCTTCTATCACCAGTCACATCCACAGCTGGGTATTCTTTTTGCTTTGGCTCCATCCCTTCATTCTTTCTGGAGTTATTTCTCCACTGATCTCCAGTAGCATATTGGGCACCTACTGACCTGGGGAGTTTCTCTTTCAGTATCCTATCATTTTGCCTTTTCATACTATTCATGGGGTTCTGGACATGGAACAACAGACTGGTTCCAAATCGGAAAAGGAGTACGTTAAGGCTGTATATTGTCACCCTGTTTATTTAACTTATATGCAGAGTACATCATGAGAAACGCTGGACTGGAAGAAACACAAGCTGGAATCAAGATTGCTGGGAGAAATATCAATAACCTCAGATATGCAGATGATA
>NW_011494826.1:952946-969064 GCF_000754665.1 Bison bison bison | reverse complement strand
TCCAAAATCACTACAGATGGTGACTGCAGCCATGAAATTAAAAGACGCTTACTCCTTGGAAGGAAAGTTATGACCAACCTAGATAGCATATTCAAAAGCAGAGACATTACCTTGCCAACAAAGGTTCGTCTAGTTAAGGCTGTGGTTTTTCCTGTGGTCATGTATGGATGTGAGAGTTGGACTGTAAAGAAGGCTGAATGCCGAAGAATTGATGGTTTTGAACTGTGGTATTGGAGAAGACTCTTGAGAGTCCCTTGGACTGCAAGGAGATCCAACTAGTCTATTCTGAAGGAGATCAGCCCTGGGATTTCTTTGGAAAGAATGATGCTAAAGCTGAAACTCCAGTACTTTGGCCACCTCATGCGAAGAGTTGACTCATTGGAAAAGACTCTGATGCTGGGAGGGATTGGGGGCAAGAGGAGAAGGGGACGACAGAGGATGAGATGGCTGGATGGCATCACTGACTCAATGGACATGAGTCTGAGTGAGCTCCGGGAGTTGGTGATGGACAGGGTGGCCTAGCATGCTGCGATTCATGGGGTTGCAAAGAGTCAGACATGACTGAGTGACTGATCTGATCTGATCTGAATATGTGCCACTCACTCAGTTAAGCCTGACTCTCTACAACCTCATGGACTGTGGCCCATCAGGCTCCTCTGTCCATGGGATTTCCCAGACAAGAATACTGGACTGGGTTGCCATTTCCTTCACCAGGGGATCTTCCTGACCCTGGGATTGAACCTGGGTCTCCTGCATTGCAGGCAGATTCTTTACCATTTGAGCCACCAGGGAAGCCTTGATATATGCCAGTGGCCTTGGAACACAGGTGCACTCTTGTGGGAAGTCGACTGTGATCACTGTAGCTAGTGTGATGCAAAGTGAGATTCTTCCTCATTTTGGTTGGGTCTTTAAAAAGGTAAATATTAATCATATATAATTCATTCTAAATTCTCAATGAAAATATGTGTCTGAAAATGTATTTCTATGCAAAAGCAGTGACAATGTCTTAAGAAAATTGTATTATTAAAGTCATGTTAAATAGTTCCTCTGGAAATGCTGAAGACCTTATGTGTTTATATAACCACTGAATATTTGTGAAGCATATTTACATCTCTGCCTTGGAGATAATAGGTGCTTCAAAATACCCAATGGGCTTATGAAATTTGGAGAATATTTAA
The DNA here is from genome assembly GCF_000754665.1 of Bison bison bison. NCBI lineage: Eukaryota > Metazoa > Chordata > Mammalia > Artiodactyla > Bovidae > Bison > Bison bison. The sequence goes on along the minus strand of NW_011494826.1, from coordinate 967,886 downwards.
AAGATGTTGTTACAGTGGTAGAAACCTTGAGCAATTAAAAATTCTTGTTGCATCAACCCAAGTCTTTTTGAGATTATTATGCTCATGTACAAAGCTTTCTGTTGCATAGAGTCTGATAATAGATTTTAAAATAAGTCTGCCTTGACTTAGGTCATAGTTTAGATTTTTTTTTTACTTTATTACTTTTTTTACTTTATTACTTACTTTGGAAAATGGTAGTTTCTTTAAACTTTATCAAACTTATTTTGGAAAATTGCAACATTTTTTATTTTTAGAAGGGTTTCATTAGTAAAATAGGCAACCAAGGTGGGATGGAAACGGTATGAAAATAGACCATGGAATCCTTAAACCTGGATTTGAATCCCACTTCGACTACTTATTAGGAAAACACCTTACAATTAAAAAAAATCATTTTATTGAAGTATAGTTGATTTACAGTGTTGTATTAGTGTCTGGTATATAGCAGAGTGATTCAGTAATATGTATGTACACCATATTCTTTTCCATTATGGTTTATTAAAGGATACTGAATATAGTTCCCAGTGCTATACAGTAAAATCTTGTTGTTTATCCATTGTATATGTAAGGCTAATGTATTTTTACCTTTTAAAATGTCAAAAATTTTAGTTTAGTAATGAAAAGCTGATAATGAGTTCTGCCTGTTATGTACCGGACTCTTCCAGGTGCTTTAAAAACATTATATAATCCAATTTCCATAGTGAATAGCAAGACAGTGGGTAGGGGATAGTGTTCCCCACATTACAGATAAAGACATGTAGGCGCACCCAGGTAACCTGACTGGCCCCATGCTCTGCCATAATTGAGGGAAGATCCAACACTGATTTTGTGTGATTCCAAAGCCATTGCTAATCCTTTTCACACTGACTAATTTTTCTCAGTGTCTACTGATGAAAGTGTGTTTTGGTTAGAATGAAGTTTCATATTTTGCTTTATGCTAATTGCCCCCCCCCCACCCCGAAGCCCAGCAGTGAAGGGTCTATTGGATTGCCCATTCCTCAGGAATGACTATATGGCTATATTATATCTATATTGTTGACATCAAGAGTCTTCAGTAGTCAATTTTTATGTTTGTTAAAAGCCAACATTTAGAACACACTTTGGACAAATGCTACAGAAGATATTTCATCTCAATTTCACATTTTCATACTCACATACCAAATTTGCTCTTAACAGAAAACACCTGTAGACTCTTTGGACTCATGCTAAAGATGGCTTGCAGCCTATATTATAGTTCTTATTTTGACTTCATGCATTATTCATCTTTCTAAGCCTTCTTGTTCATGCTAGGTAATGCAAAATGCCTTTCTCCTAAAGGTATGATAATTGTCATAAAAATTATAGACTTAATTAGCCTCATGGCCACTCCAGGAAACCAGTAATAAATAACCACATTTAACAGATGACACAAGGAAGTTAACTAATGGCTGCCAGAAGGGACTTTAAATAAACCCAGTATTCTTGATGTTTACTTATGATTGCCCTACAGATTTTGGTAGAGAATAAGAAGAGTATATTTTTCAAAGTGATTTCTCCTTTAAAAAATGTTAAACATCAACACACTTCAGTAGATGAACTTGTATAAGATTTTGATCTGGTGTTTGGTTTCCTGGGGACCATAGCATTTGAAACATATTCTTCTCTCTCAGAATGTATCTGACTCTCTCCAGGAGTTGATAATCCTTTAAAAACCATACATGCTTATGGGCTTCCACTTGAGATTTCATCAAAATAACATGGATTTTTAAAGGCATAGCTCCTAGAAGCTGGTTTTCTTCTTAGGTCATCACTCTCCTCTTCCATCCAACCATCTGTCATCAGATAGGAAGTGAGGTCAGAAAGATTTACCTAATAGCCTTTAAAAGACCCTGAGCATTTTTCTTCTGGGGATGGCACACACTTGTTCACAGTTACCCTTCACAGGATGGTCAAAATGTGTGAGAAAGCATATGGCTCAGGAATTTGATCATTTTCTCCCTACATAAGCACAACTCTTAAGTGTGACTGTGTGGTCATTTCTTATGTTTTAAATGACCTTAGTTGAACACTTTTATAGTTAAAGTGTAATTCTAATTAAAACAAAATTTAAAGAAATGTAGCCACTAGGAATTCATCAGTGGTTTTACTTTTATCTTTATCAGTTAGCCAGTCAGTTCAGTCATTCAGTCACGTCTGACTTTTTGCAACCACATGGACTGCAGCATGCCAGGCTTCATTGTCCATTACCAACTCCTGGAGCTTGCTCAAACTGATGTCCATCAAGTTGGTGATGCCATCCAACCATCTCATCCTCTGTCATCTCCTTCTCCTCCTGCCTTCAATCTTTCACAGCATCAGGGTTTTTTCCAATGAGTCAGTTCTTCCCATCAGGTGACCAAAGTATTGGAGCTTCGGCTTCAGCATCAGTCCTTCCAATGAATACTCAGGACTGATTTCCTTTAGGATTGACTGGTATGATCTCCTTGCTGTCCAAGGGACTCTCAAGAGTCTTCATCTTTATCAGTTGCTACTATTTTTTTATTAGCTTGCTAGTTTATTCTGAATACTTCGAGAGGCCTCTAAGTATATATTATACTTAAAATACTTAAAACTATTGATTTTCTGTGATTTTGAATAGCTCATGAACTATTTTAATTTAAATAATGAGTCATCTCAGCCTCTCAACTACCACAGAATTTACCTGTATTTTCCTTCTTATCTAGGAACCTGGACCATCTTTTCTTTTCTCATGTAGTTTCATTTTATTTTTTATTAAAAAATTTTAATAGAGCACCAGAATCAACTTTGTCTTCTAAGCAGTAAGAAAGCCACCTCCTTTCGCCCCAGCTAGTATACCAGATATATAACTGGTATTACCCTTGACATGCTTCACCAATTAAGTTGAAATTTACCTAAGCAGTGAAGATATCTCCATGATTACTCTGCCAGTTCATAACCCTTTGGCTTCAGACTGCTTTAATATACAATGAAAGCTCTCCAGTGTTGCTAACTTGGTAAGTTTTCAGATTCTGGTTCTAGATGTCTTTTCCTTGAACTATTTTGGTATATAACAACTGAACATCCTTTCACGTATAGACTGAGACTTGGTCTCTTTTCAATCACTTTGAGATCATCTAATGATAGTTATTGAGAAAAGTAAAGAACAAATCGCTGAAAAGGTGACTTACTGTAGAACACTTCCAGCCTCAGTGTTAAAATGCTTTTTGCCCCACACTGATAAATCCTTGGGTTTTAAAGTGAAAGGGCACTGTTAGAGGTCACCTACTTTACTGCTGAAGAAAAATGAAGGAATTAGGGCCACTTAGCTTTACATTTTTTCACTAGTACTTTTCCTTTACTCATTCAACAAACTTTGATAGTGTCTCTACCATGTGTGTGTCCTGGAACTAGAAAGTATGAACACAGTCCCAGCACTGAAGGTCTCACAGTCCTTTGGAAGAGGAAGCCTGGCCAATAATTACCACAACAAGTAAAACCTTCTAACATAATGGCACACTCAAAGCACTCTGAGGCCACACCTTTGTAGATGAAGAGTTGACTCATGCTAGAAGATATGTATTTGCCAGGCAGGGTAGGAAGAGAGGGCATCCTGGACAGAGCAAACAGAACTCAGGAAGGAGCACAGTCACTTTGGAAAATGCTCAGTGTGTTAGTGTGATGAGTCAGTAGGACGTTAGAATGAGGAGTGGTGAGGACTGGCGGAGTTTCCACTGTGGGTAGTGTCAGTGGGAATGCTCACACTCAGCTGGACCTTCAGTTAGGGCAAAAGGTAGGGTATTGAAATAGTTCCAAGTTGGTTGAATAAGAGCCATTGATCTGAGGCCCCTGCAACTGTCCTGTTGCACCCCTAGACCTCCTCAGAGCTAGTGATTCAGCAGTTGAAGAGTCGACACCCAGCAGGAGGCCCTTAGGGAACCCCCTCTGGCTGTAAGGGCAGTAAGGCAGTGCTGGTATCAATTTTTTGAGCTTCTCTCCTCTTGGTTGCCATGGTAAAGAATGTAAACTTTATCCTACAGGGTAGAACTTGAAAACCACATGCTTCCAGGAGTCAGACAGACTACACAGAAAGGAGTGAAGCTAGTGGGTATAAAAAGAGAGAGGTGATGACTTCAGTGAGCTGGAGGCATTCAAATTAATTTTTAAAAAATTCTGTGTTAACAAACATGAATTAACCTTTGCCATTGCTCAAATTTTGAAGAAGAAGAAATAGGGAGCTATACTGTTATTTATTTTTTTGTGGTTTGTTCATTTTTAAACTAGGAGAATGATGCAAGATTTGTTTTTAAAAATGTTGCTGTGAGGGTTTGATGGACCGAGATTTCAGAAGACATGAAGACATGAGACCAAAAGCATAAGCTGTTACTAGATCCAAGGTTGGATAAGAAAATTCTGGTATAAATTCAAAGATTTTGGGTTGTATAGGAAAATAAAGTTTTCTCTGTATAACAGAAAAATAAAAAGATTATTGGATTACTAAGGAAGATATGTCATTTCTATCTTAAAAAGTTTCACGTAAGGCACAGTGGTAGAAGCTAAGCCTAGTGCTTTTTTAGGAAACTTTCAAGGCTTGTCATGCCCCAAAGCATATTAAATTAAGCAAAATATTTATAGAGGAAAAGCAAACAAACATACCAAAAAAAAAAAAAAAAAACACCCAAAATTGTGGATGGTGAAATGGGGTGGAACAAATGCTGGAAGAGCTCTTCAGTGTTACAAGCAGGGGATTGCATGGGAACATTAAGATGTTTTCAACAGTTCTGAGAAAGCTTTATTAATTAGTTTAACACGTTTGAGTACACACTATATGCTAGACACTGTTCTTTGCACAATTTTAAATAGGATTTGTTAATTCATTTATTGAGGATTTATTATGTGCTAGGCATACTTGAAGGCAATGGGATAAACCAGAGAACAAAATGGACGGTCCCCGCCTTCCATGGAATTTCCATTCTAAGGGAGAAGACAGGCAATACGCCCAATGCAAGGTCAAGTATGGTGAGTAAACCTAGAGGATAGATTGAAGCTGGAGAAGACTAGAAACTGAAAGCGAGTGGGTATGTAATATCTGAGGATATTAGAGTGTGGGGAAAAGTGATAACTATATAAGATATAATGGAAGTGAGTCTTTATAGACCCCAAATTCTTAGAACTTGGGATGGAAGGAATGGAAAGGGGGAGATTTGAAGAGAAATTCACAACCAAAGATCCCCTGGAGAAGGGAATGGCTACCCACTCCAGTATTCTTGCCTGGGGAATCCTATGGACAGAGGAGCCTGTCAGGCTACAGTCCATGGGGTTGCAGAGTCAGACATCACTGAGCGATGAACACTTCACTTCCAAATGTAAGTCTAGAGAGTAGGACATTTGTAGCAAAAGTGGTGTGCTGTGTTTTGATGAGCTGAAGTTGAGATTTGGGTGAAGTGTCCAAGTGTAGCTCTTTCCTTAGAACAGCATTTGTCACACGTTGGGGGGTGGGTGTCAGAATCACTTGAAGCACCGTACAAAAATGCAGAGGTCCAGGGCCTTCAATTAGCCTGGGCCTCTGTTTTCTTTATTAGCTCACACAGCAGAGTTTGAGAACCACTGGCTTAGATAACCAGATATGCAAGTCTGGTAAAAGGGATTTAGCTAGGCCTGGAGGTGTATATTTTGGAGTTTTAAAAAAGAGTGTTAATTGAGACTTCTGGATGGGTCAACTCTCCCGACTGATGAGTATAAAGTGGAGGAGGGGAGAAACTGTAGGATAATGAGTGATTCGTATATGTAGTTGGTGGGTAGACAAGGAAGAGCCTGAAAGACAGGCACATGAATTATTCAGCCTCAAGAAAGTGCAGAGAGCTCCGTTTCCCTTTAACTGGAATGTGGGCTCCACAGGGACAGATACCTTATACCTGGCATTGTGCCCAGCCCTTCATAGTCACCTAATCAATATTTGTTTATTGAATGAATCAATGTGTGGCTATCATAAAGTCTAAAGAGAAATTTTTAGGTAGGCAGTCATGTCACGTGTAGTAGCCTGAGGTCAAGAGGGCTGAAATTGAAAGGATGGTTGATAGATTTGGTCAGAAAGAAGCTATTACTATAAAAGAGATGGGGTGATTAAGTACAAGCAATGAATGCTCTGCTGTCATTTATAACTTTCATTGTGAGATACTGATGAGCCGTGAAAAGGCAATAAGTATGTACATCCATATGATTATGTATCACAGGTATATATGTGCCTGTTTGTATGCTTGTATATCTATGAAAGTATAGCTATTTAGCCCTAGAATCTTCAGTGTACCTTGTTACTCTGTCGATGTCCTGTAGCTGCCTACTTCAGGCTGTGAATCTTGTGGGAAGAAGTATCTCCCCGGAATCTCACAGGTTGTGGAGGGCTATCTTTGGGCATTTGGAACACAGACAAGGGTAACAGAATGCTAAGGGCCTGTTTCCAGTAAGCTGCGTAATCCACTTGCCACCTTCAATCTTTCAGAGGTTAGTTGTTCCCCAAAAATATGTGTAATTTTTTAAAATTGCATAAAAATATATAACCCTGCTCTAAGATTTGTTAAAAGCTTTTTAATTCTAGGTACACTTTTCCTTTGAAAGGATAACTCTTTGTATCACAAGGCAGAGATGCTTATTAGCCTGTTCTCTGGGATCTGCAGATGAAGCATCCAACCTTTCTTCTATTTTGAGATGTCACATTCAACTGCCTCTTAATGAAGATTCATTTATCCTTTTCACGCTGTTAAACATGGCCTATGAGGACAGACTTATTTCAGTCCACATGAATAGAGCCCATTACTGCTAATGGAAGTTTTGCACATGTTTGCAGAGGTGAACAGGCATTGAAATAATCTACATTCAGACTTTCACAGTCAGTTTTATTTAGCTGCCTTAAGGATTCCAATGATGACCCCTTTTAGTCCCCAAATGCTGTTTGACATAGACTGTAGGAATCTGGTGGTGGCCTGAGGTTATAACTTTAACAGGTGTAAGTATTTCTTTCCTCTGTTTCAGCTGAGAAGTTTTGGGAGAGAAATATTCACAGCCATTAAAAGACGTCCAGTTTAATTTCTCATCATGCATGTTCTATAGTTCACATTAAGTCCAGAGTATTGAAGGAATGGAGCAAGTGGACTTGTAGACATCAGATAGCTGGCCATGCTGTTGGCCACGGCATCTCAGGATGCTCAGAACTTCTTCCAGCCTCTCTCTTCCTGGATATCTAGGGTTTATGAAGCTCTCCAGCAAGCAGGAGATACGTTATCTGCTTCGCTGGCTAACTTCAGCAAACAAGACTCTAAATTGAGTGATACGCTAGACCAGGACTTAAATAATATTCAGATTCCGGAAACTGGCTTTGAAGATGAAGAACAAGGCACTGATCAGCGCCAAGAGAACACAGATTCATTGTTTCTTGAAGTGGATCATTTCTCCTATTGTAATAGTGATTTTCAGGACTTTGGCCAAAGTTCAAGCCCCAGACTTAGCCAACATGTAAAGAACTCCATCATGTTCCATAATGACCCTGTGGCCCAGTCAGACCCTTGATGCCCAGAAGCCGCCACATGTGCTTCTTCTATTGTTGAGGAAGAACATCACCTTGAAAAGCAAAGGAGTAGCCTTCAACATGGCTTTGACAGCCACCTCTCTGATATTTTAGAAAGTGTTAATGGGAAAAAGCAAGGTAAGCTAGCTAGTAATCATTTTCTCTGGGTTTGTCCAAGGGAAATTTGTACTCATTTTATTTTTATTTGTTTCAGTTATCATTTGAATTTTATTTTTCTCTCATATATTTTCACACACTGGCTTCTTAATGAGTGATATAATCCGTAAGAATATTTTCAACATATGAAACTTTGGGAGATCCATATTGGTGGGCTCCATATTCCAAAATAATAGTTCTGAGCAAGTGAAATGGTGAAAACGAGTCTGTGGGTTCTGTTTGAGAAGCCCCTTGTGCATATGTCATGCTGTTTAAAATATCTTTTAAAATGTTCTCTCTTTTTTTTTAAACTAGGTTAGGAATCTCTAGATGTTACTATATTATTCAGTGTGAAATCCTGTGCAAAAAGCCATACTCGTTGCAGAATTTTTAGTTGATAACACTCCAAGAACACTTCTCACAGTGTTGTACTGAGACGTGATGTGAGATGACAGTAGATAGGAAATCTTTGGAATAAGAATAGCTCACTTTTTTTCTAGCCTTGAATGGAAAGGACACATTTAAAACAAACTGCCTATAGAGCATCATCCTGTCAGAACTGAGCATATAATGGGCCTTCAATAAATGCATAATGAATATGGTGAAAATGTAATTAACTCTATAAAAGTAGCTGTAGTATGTTCTGGCATAAATTCCTCACATTTCTGTTATACTAAGCCTGAAGTAAGGACATTCCATATTATTGACAGACAGAAGGTACATGATAGACAGAGAAAGGTATTGGGTGTGTTTATAGGATGTGGGTTTGTATACAAGCTCATGCAGATGATTGGATCTCTTATGTTATATAAAAGTGAAATCATTAATTCTCTTCTCGGTGACAGGAATAGATTTTTATGGAATACTTTCATAGTTTCTTCATCCATTTTCAGTGATTCCTTGTAGCTTTATTTTTTAGAGAAATGTTTTATCCAGATACATGAAGTCTTGGTAAATGAAGAAATATAATTTCATATTCTTTTTATAATGCTTTTTTGATCCTCTCACTCAAATTAAAGTAATATTATATGCTAGAATCAATTGGTGAAAACAATTTAGACTAATATGCTTTCTGTATCTGATGAACTATAAATAGATGCAATTTCAAGTCTTTAAAAATTATCTATAGAGATAATCTTAGAAATATCTGGTCTACTAATAGGATTTCTTAGACTTGCCTTGAAATTTCTATTCCTATTTTAGAAAATTCTTGCTTAAGTTGAACTATATTTAAAATAATTAACATGAACTTGGCTCAATAATTGTTTAACACTGGCTTCTGTTAATTTTTGTAATAATCTAATGGCAGTTAAACAATTGTGGTTAATTTGTTCATTCAGGAAATGTTTGTAGCCTTATGGAAGCCTGGAGCCGTGTAACAAGATTAATTTCTGTATGGCACCCCACTCCAGTACTCTTGCCTGGAAAATCCCATGGACAGAGGAGCCTGGTAGGCTGCAGTCCATGGGGTCGCTAAGAGTCGGACACGACTGAGTGACTTCACTTTCACTTTTCACTTTCATGCATTGGAGAAGGAAATGGCAACCCACTCCAGTGTTCTTGCCTGGAGAATCCCAGGGACGGGGGAGCCTGGTGGGCTGCCGTCTATGGGGTCGCACAGAGTCGGATACAACTGAAGCGACTTAGCAGCAGCAGCAGCAGCAATATCAAATACAATGTTGAATGTATAATAGGACATCAAATAATAATTACCAATGGAACAACAAAGAAAGCTAACAACTCTAAATACTATTATTAATCTCACTTTACAGTTGAGAAAACTGTTGCTTAGAATTCAAGAATATACCCAAGACTGACATTTAGGAAAAGGCAGAACTTAGGGGGCTTCCCTGGTGGCTCAGACAGTAAAGAATCTGCTTGCAATGCAGGAGACCTGGGTTCGATCCCTGGGTCAGAGGAGGAAATGGCAACTCACTCCAGTGTTCTTACTTGGAGAATTCATAGACAGAGGAGCCTGATGGACTACAGTCCATAGGGTTGCAAAGAGTCGGACACGACTGAATGATTAACACACACACAGAGCTTAGGTAGTCTAATGTTAGAGCTGATACATGTAACTTTCCTTGCCCCTAATCTTTTAAAAGTTACAAGTTACATATAGTAAAATTTCTTCTTAGTGTACAGTTTTGTGAGCCTTGACAAACACATGGTATCCTCACCACCACTCAGATTAGAAGACAGTTCCATCACCTCAAAAAATTCCCCCATTTGGAGTCAATCCTTTTCCCTACTTCCAGTTCCTGGAAATTGCTGATATATTTTCTCTTTCTATTGTTTACTTTTTCCAGGATGTCATATAAATGGAATCATGCCTTTTGAGTCGGATTCTTCCCATAATGTACTTACTGTAGTGCACTGGAGATCTATTCATGTTGTCCTGTGTTCCAGTAGTTTGGTTTTTTGTTGCTGAATAATATTCCATTGCACGATGGCCCCAGTTTGTTGATCCATTCATCCCTTGAGGGATATCTGTGTTGTTTACAGCTTTTAGCAATAGGAGTAAAGGTGCTATAAATATTTGCAGAACAGGTTTTTTGTTTTCAACTAGGCGAATGCCTATGAGCGGTATTTCTGGGTCATAAGGAAAGTATATGTTAACTTTATAAAAAAATATTCCATTGTTTTCCAGAGTATAATTTTACATTCTCAAATGTTCTGTATGAGATTTCCAGTCACTCATATCCTTATGGTTGTGATATTATTATTAGTAGCCATTCTCATAGGTGTGTAGTGATAACTCATGTTGGGAGATAAGTTTCCATTGGTGTCTTGCATATGCTATGAGCAGGGCAGAACCACAAGCAGCCTTTTGTTTTGGATTTCAAGTGTGTTTGTATGACAGCCTTGGAAGTTAGTGTCTCCCTCCAGAGCACAGAGGATATTTGTTTGCTATCCAGTCTAGTAAAGTAGTGTCTCTCTTCAGGGCAAATCTTAGGCAAATTTGCTTGCAAATGATAGAGGTTTTCCAAACTTGGTGTTCCCTGGCTGTGACATAAACCCAACGCATGCATGGAATCTCTCTGGGCTTGCCTCTGTGCTGCCCCTTTGATACTTGGACGTACTGTGAGTAATAAATTGTCCTTTGTCTCTGACCCAGAAGTCTTGCATCTTTGCCAAAGTCTGTAAAACAGTAGCAGACAAACTTGTTATTGTGCAAATAGGGTAAAATCATAGATCCTTCATAGGTTTTAACATCCCATTTGGCTTTCATTTGCATTTCCTTGACAACTAATGACACGAGCATATTTTCATGTAGTTGTATTCTGTAAGACATCTTTGTAGGGTTGTAAAATTTTTTTGCCTACTTTCATTGAATTGTTTGTTTTCTTATTCTTGAGATTTGAAAGTTATGTTGATCTCCTGAATATGAGTTACCTTTTAGGTATGTACTTTAAAAAATATTTTCTCCTAGTTTTGTGGCTTGAGTTTTTATTCTCTTCACAATATCCCTCAAAGAACAGATTCTTAATTAAATGAAATCTGCCTTATCAAGTATTGCTTTTATAAATTGTGCTTTTGGTATCATATCTAAACCTTTCTACTGTGTTTTATTCTAGAAATTTTAAAGTTATGAATTTTGCATTTTGTTGTTGTTCAGTTGCTCAGTCACGTCCGACTGGTTGCGACCTCATAAACTGCAGCACACCAGGCTTCCTTGTCCTTCACTATCTCCCCAAGTTTGCTCAAACTTTGCATTTAGAGCTATGCTCTATTTTGAGTTAATCTTTTACATGATGTAAGGTATGAATGAAGACCTCTCCCCATATGGGTATCTGATAATTCCTACACCATTTGTTAAAATGACTATTCTTTCTCCATTGCTTGTTTTGATAACATTGTCAGAAATCTATTATCTATATATGTGTGGGTCTATTTCTAAACTCCATTTCCCCCCTTAATCTGTATTTGTATTCTTTCTCTAATAACACACTGTCTTGATTGCTATAGCATTATGGTCTTGAAATCAGGTATTTGACTTATATTTTCAAAAATTGCTTTGACTAATCTAGTTTGTTTCCATATAGTTTTAAATTAGGCTTATTGATTATTACAAAAAACTTTGTTGAGAATTTCATTAGAATTGTGTTGAATCCATAGATCAGTTTGGAGACAATAATATGCTAATAATACTGTATTTTAAAATCTATTAATATGGTATACCACATCATTTATTTAGTTCTTAATTTTTTCCATCTGTTTTGTAGTTTCCAGAATATAGGTTTTATATATATTTTGTTAGATTTATACCTAAGAATTTTCCTTTTCTTAGATATAATTGGAAATAGTATATCTATAACTTTCATTTTCCAATTGCTACTTGCTAATATATAAAAATGTCATTGATTTTTGCATATAATCTTGAATTTTACAACCTCCTTGAACTCAATGATGAGTTCTGATAACTTTTTTAAATAGCTATTTTGGACTTTTCCTTGTAGATAATATCAGAGAAATAACAGTTTCATTTATTCCTTTTCAATATCCATGTCTATAATTTCTTTTTCTTGACTAATTAATGGTGAAAGTGGGTATCTTTGTCTTGATCCTGGGCTTGGTGGATAAGCTTAGTCTTTCACTGTTGTTTAGTATTAGTTAGGTGTAACTTTCTGTAGATGCTCTTTATTATATTGAAGAAATTTGTTTCTATTCCAATTTGTTAAGAATTTTTAATCAAAACTGATATTTAATTCTGTCAAATGCAATTTTGCATCTATTGAATTGATCATATGAGTGTTTAATTTTTGAATATTGAACCCATCTTGCATACCTGGATAAATCTACTCAGTCATGATATACTATCCTTCTCATATATTGCTGGATTTTATTTGCTAATATTTTGTTGAGGAATTTTTTTTCATCAATTTACATAAGGGATATTAATATATAGTTTTCTTACAATATCTTTGGTTTTGGTATCTGGGTAATGCTGGCCTCATAAAATGAGTTGTGAAATGTTTCTCCTTTTTCATAGTCTGGACAAATATGTGTTAAATCAGTATTTTTTTCTTAAATGTTTGCTAGAATTTTCTATAGAGATCAGCTGAATTTGGGATTTTTGTTGTTAGATGATTTTGAAATACAAATTCCATTTCTTTAGGGTATATAGAATTATTCAAAATGTCTGTTTCTTGAATGACTTTTGGGAATTTGGTGTCTCAAGAATTTTTTTTTTTCATTTCATTTGGGTTAAATTTATGGGCATAGTTTTTTCATTTTTTTAGTGTGTGTAGTATTTATGCTAGTTCTTCATTGTTTCCTGATATTGGTAACTTTTATCTTCATTTTTTTGCAATGGTCTGTCTGAGTAGAGGACTTTCTATATGTCTATATATTTTTCAAAGAACTAGTTTTGGGTTTCATTAATTTTTCCCTATTGTTTTTTTGTTCTTAGTTGTATTGATTTGTTTCTATTATTTATTATTTCTTCCTTCTGCTTGCTTTGAGTATTATTTGTCTTTTTTTCTAATACAATCATTTAATGGATACATTTTTCTAGATACTACTTTGTCTACACCTAAAAATATTATATATATTTATTTTCATTGTATTAAAATATTTCTTAATTTACCTTTGATTCCTGTCTTGATGCATTGTTTACTTAAAAGTGTATAGTTTAGTTTACAAATGTTGGGAATATTCTAGATAACTTTCTGTTATCAGTTTCTGGTTTAATTCAGTTGTGGCTTGAGCATTTTTAGTTTTAAAATATTAAAGTTTGTGTTTTGTCATCTTGACCTGTTCTAACTTGTTGAATGTTTCATGTGTACTTGAAAAGACTATGTATTTTGCTGTTGTTGGGTACAGTGTTCTATAAATTACTTCAAACTGTTTGATGCTATTTCAGATTTTCTATATACTTATTTTTATACTGATTTTGTCTACTTATTTTCTTCTGTTGGTTACTGAGACAGTAGTATTAAAGCCTTCAACTGTACTTGTGGAATTGGCTATTTTTCTCTTTTCTGGTCTTCAATTTTTGCTTCATGTAGTTTGAAGCTCTGTTGTTAAATACGTACACACTTTAGAAATATATGTCTCCTTGGTGAATTGACCTATTGGTCATTATATATTACACCTTTTTGTATCCCTGGCAGTATTTCTTGACCTAAAGTCTACTTTGATGTTAATGTGGCTACTCCAGCTTTCTTTTGATTAGTGTTGGCATGTTTTTTTTATTCTTTAACTTTAAACCTATCCTTATCTTTATAGTGGGATTCTTGTATGTGGCATATAATTGGGCCCTGCTTTTTTATCCAATTTGACAATCTTTTAGTTTTATTTGGTGTGTTTAGACTATTTGCATTTATTGTAATTATCGATAATGAACTAAGATCTGTCATTTTGTTAGATTTTTTCCTATTTGTTTAATCTATTCTGGAGAAGGCAATGGCAACCCACTCCAGTACTCTTGCCTGGAAAATCCCATGGATGGAGGAGCCTGGTAGGCTGAAGTCCATGGGGTCGCTAGGAGTCAGACATGACTGAGCGACTTCACTTTCACTTTTCACTTTCATGCATTGGAGAAGGAAATGGCAACCCACTCCAGTGTTCTTGCCTGGAGAATCCCAGGGACGGGGGAGCCTGGTGGGCTGCCGTCTATGGGGTCGCACAGAGTGGGACACGGCTGAAGCGACTTAGCAGCAGCAGCAGCAGCATTCTTTGTTTCTTCTATCTCGTTTTCTTCTGCATTCTTTTGGATTAAATATTTTTGTTATTCCATTCTAACTCCACTATGGGCTCATTATTTTTATCTCTTAAAAGAAAGTTTCATGATCATCATAAGATTTTACAACATATAGTTTTAGTTAATTGCAGCCTATCCTGAAATAATACTGTACTACTTCAGTTATAGTTAGGTGATATTACAACAGGAAGCTCCAACTTCTTTCTTTCTCATCCTTCACTTTTTGCTCCTACATATTTTACTTTTACATATTCAGTAATATTCAGTATGCTGATACAGTTTTGTTTTAGTTGGCTATCTCCTAGAATAATAAGAATTCTATATTTACCTCATTGATGTTGTTTGAAGAACTCTTTAACTTTTCTTGTGCATATATGTAGCTAATAAATTATCTTAGTTGTTGTTTGTCTGAAAAATATTTAGTTTTGAAATACATTTTAGATAGGTAAAGAATTCTGAGTTGACAGTTATTTTTCTTTTAGCACTTTAATGTTGCCATTTCACTCTCTTGTAGTTTGCATAG
>NW_011494826.1:950539-952846 GCF_000754665.1 Bison bison bison | reverse complement strand
GAGCGGGGTTCTTTGCTTCCACTCGAGATGAATGCATTGGGTGCCTTAGAGACTTAATCTTTGGTTTTCAGAAGCATATATCTGGGCATGTGTGTATGCATTTCTATTAATACTGTATATGTGTATGTTTCTCTGGCATTCATTTTTACTGGTGTTCTCTGTCCTTCTTGTGTCTGTGGTTTAGTGAGTTTCATTAGTTTTGGAAAATTCTTGACCATCACCTCCTCAAACATTTTTTCTAATCCATTCTCTCTTGCTCTTATTGGTATTCCAGTTATATAATTATTAGCCTAGTTGATATCATCCCATAGCTTTTGAATGTTCTTTTTCTTTCCTTCATTCTTTTTTTCCTTTGTATTTCAGTTTGGGTAGTAGTATTTAATGACATAGTCTTCAAGCTGACTACTATTTTCTTTGGCTGTATGAAGTCTGGTGATGAGCCAATCAAAAATATGTTTTGATGTCTGTTGCCTTGTTCTTCATTTCTAAAATTTTGATTTGATTAAAAATTGTATCAGTCTCTCTGATGAAATTCCTCAACAATTCATGCATATTTCTCCCTTTTTCAACTATTAATATGTTTTTAGCATATTAGTCACAGTACTTTTAAATTCCTTGTGATACCTCTAACCTTTGAGTTGTATCTGAGTTTCATTTTCTTGATTGCTTTGTGTCTTGACAGTGTGATTTTTCCCTTCTGCTTTATTGCTTGTCTTGTATTTTTAACTGAGAATTGAACATCATATGTAGGGGATGTAAATGGTGTTTCTGCCTAGAAGTAGATTAGCCTTTTCTAATGCTGGGCCTTTAGTGTGAAGGTGTTGAGTGATTTAGTCAGAATTTGAGCTGGGCTTGGATTTTTTTGTTTTTATTGTTAATCTCCTTGTAGTATAGCCTTCAAAATGAAGTGAAAGTGAAAATCACTCAGTCGTATCCAGCTTTTTGTGACCCCACGGACTATACGGTCCATGGAATTCTTTAGACCAGAATACTGGAATGGGTAGCCTTTTCCTTCTCCAGGGGATCTTCCCAACCCAGGGATTGAACCCAGGTCTTCTGCATTGCGGGCAGATTCTTTACCAGCTGAGCCTCAAGGGAAGCATAACCTTCAAAACCCTCTATTATTACATTGTATTTAGGGCTCAGACATGTTTGCTACAGAGTTGGTCATTATCTGCTCCATCTTTAGCATCGAGTCTCTTCTCATTGCCTGCACCTCAGAGAGGGTCTCTCTTTGCAGGATGTCGGCCCTTTCCCAGAAGGAGCCTGATGTTATTCAATACTTGATGTTTGCTCCTACGGTGTGGTTATGTTGGAAGTTTCTGTTTCCTGCTATTCTGGAGCAGCCTCTGTCTTAGGCAGGTGATATGTGCCTGTGTCTTGGGTTAGGGCCTTCTCAGTTATCCTGCCCCTCCCTCAGAGTTAGGGGATTTTCACACGTCTGACCCCAGGACTTCTTTCTCCCTCTTCCCCAGAGGTGTTAATTTTTATTCTGTTCTATTCATTACCTTCATGTGTCTCTACCTATGGTCTGAGGGTGATGGGATTTGCTGCCCTTTCCCAAGTAGCTTGTGGCTTTTATTCTATAGTGGAAAGATGAGATGAGAGAGGAATCCTGGTGAGGCATCTGATTTTTCCTATAGCAGCTGCTCTTCCCCTCCTCCAGAACCACACCATGCGGGAAGCTTTCTCCACCCCTGCCCTGCCTGCCCTGCTCTTCTCATTCTTGTGAGTACCAGGTAACTTCTGTGGAGCCAAGCCTCTCAGTGGGTTTCAATTTCCCTGGGGTTTGTGGCTCCTGTGGGTCTCTACTCTTGTGCCAGTACACACTTGATCTTTAGAAATCCTTTGAAAATATTATCTTAATTTTTCTTGCCAGCTAGTATGAATCCAGCATTTACCCCTGGCAAGCAAATGCTTGTGCTCTTTCTCCCACTGAAAGAAGTTTTCTTTTTGTAACTTTTGGATTAGTTGGTTGCCTTATGACCTCAGCTCTCTCATAAGTTTTAAAATGTATACTTTTATAGATTATGTAGATTCTATTTTTATTTAAAGAGTAATAGCATTATTTCCATTTGTTTTACATTCTAAGTGGAACTTGGAACACAACACTCTACTTTAAAATTAAGCTGGACATTCTCATTAATTTGGGTCACATGTTTGGGCTGGGAGATACACATACAAATAAAATATTGATCTTCCTTTAAGGAGTTTCCTAATGTCTAAGAGATAGTTACATGTAAGAGGTTCCATTTTAAAAAATTGTGGAAAATTAGAACAATTAACATGGTAATTGTTAACATGGTA
>NW_011494826.1:949557-950439 GCF_000754665.1 Bison bison bison | reverse complement strand
TAACTTTTGAGATGGTTTTGCCAGTAGTGATCAGAGGAGGTTCCACAGAGCCGATGATATAGGAC
This sequence comes from Bison bison bison, assembly GCF_000754665.1. Classification (NCBI taxonomy): domain Eukaryota; kingdom Metazoa; phylum Chordata; class Mammalia; order Artiodactyla; family Bovidae; genus Bison; species Bison bison. The sequence goes on along the minus strand of NW_011494826.1, from coordinate 950,374 downwards.
TACAAACTCTAGGAATGAATTATAATTTAACAAATGAATGGAGAGAGAAAAGCATTCCATTTGAAGGAATGACATGAACACAGATGCGTGGACAAGCGTGACATTTTCAGGGATGGATCATAAGGCTAGGCTAGAAGCATAGGCTGCAATTGGGAAAGCCTTTTTTGTGTGTGTTAAGGATTTACCTTTTATCTTGTAAGTAGCTGGGACTCTCAAAGAACTCTTAATGAAGCGTGATACCACCAGAACTCCATTTTAGTACTGATTTCCTTTAAGATGGACTGGTTTGATCTCCTTGCATTCCAAGGACTCTCAAGAGTCTTCTCCAGCACCACAGTTCAAAGCATCAGTTGTTTGGTGATCAGCCTCCTTTATGGTCCAACTCTCACATCCATACATGACCACTGGAAAAACCATAGCTTTGAGAAGACAGACCTTTGTTGACAAAGTAATGTCTCTGCTTTTTAATATGCTGTCTAAGTTTATCATAGCTTTTCTTCCAAGGGGCAAGTGTCTTTTAATTTAATGGCTATAATCACCATCTGCAGTGATTTTAGAGACCAAGAAAAAAAGCCTGTCCTTGTTTCCATTGTTTCCCCATCTATTTGCCATGAAGTGATGGAACCAGATGCCATGATCTTACTTAGTTGAATGTTGAATTTTAAGCTAGCTTTTTCACTCTCCTGTTTCACCTTCATCAAGAGGCTCTTTAGTTCCTCTTCGCTTTCTGCCATAAGGGTGGTGTTATCTGCGTATCTGAGGTGATTGATATTTCTCCTGGAATCTTGATTTCAGCTTCTGCTTCATCCAGCCTGGC
>NW_011494826.1:925500-949457 GCF_000754665.1 Bison bison bison | reverse complement strand
AGAGGAGAAGGGGACGACAGAGGATGAGATGGTTGGATGGCATCACTGACTCAATGGACGTGAGTCTGAGTGAACTCCGGGAGTTGGTGATGGACAGGGAGGCCTGGCGTGCTGCGATTCATGGGGTTGCAAAGAGTCGGACACGACTGAGTGACTGAACTGAACTCTGCATCTAAGTTAAATAAGCAAAGTGACAATATAGAGTCTTGATGTACTCCTTTTCCACTTTTGAACCAATCTATTGTTCCATGTATGGTTCTAACTGTTGCTTCTTGACCTGCATACAGGTTTTGCACAAGACAGGTAGGGTGGTCTGGTATTCCTCTCTCTTTAAGAATTTTCTACAGTTTGTTGTGATCCACACAGTCAAAGGCTTTAAGTAGTCAATGAAGCAGAAGTAGATGTTTTTATGGAATTCTCTTCCTTTTTTATGATCCAATGGATGTTGGCAATTTGATCTCTGGTTCCTCTGCATTTTCTAAATCCAGCTTGAACATCTGGAAGTTCTCGGTTCATGTACAGTTGAAGTCTCATGTGGAAAATTTTGAGCATTACTTTGCTAGGATGTGTTCAGTTCAGTCGCTCAGTCATGTCTGATTCTTTGCAACCCCATGAATCGCAGCACGCCAGACCTCCCTGTCCATCACCAACTCCCAGAATTTACCCAAACTCATGTCCATTGAGTCAGTGATGCCATCCAGCTATCTCATCCTCTGTCGTCCCCTTCTCCTCCTGCCTTCAATCTTTCCCAGCACCAGGGTCTTTTCAAATGAGTCAGCCCTTTGCATCAGGTGGCCAGAGTATTGGAGTTTCAGCTTCAACATCAATCCTTCCAATGAACACCGAGGACTGATCTCCCTTAGGGTGGACTGGTTGGATCTCATTGCAGTCCAAGGGACTCTCAAGAGTCTTCTCCAAAACCATAGTTCAAAAACATCAATTCTTTGGCATTCAGCTTTCTTTAGAGTCCAACTCTCACATTCATGCATGACTACTGGAAAAACCATAGCCTTGACTGGATGGACCTTTGTTGACCAAGTAATGTCTCTACTTTTTAATATGTTGTCTAGGTTGGTCATAACTTTCCTCCCAAGGAGTAAGCGTCTTTTAATTTCATGACCGCAGTCACCATCTGCAGTGATTTTGGAGTCCCCCAAAATAAAGTCAGCCACTGTTTCCCCATCTGTTTGCCATGAAGTAATGGAACCAGATGCCATGATCTTAGTTTTCTGAATGTTGAGCTTTAAGCCAACATTTTCACTCTCCACTTTCACTTTCATCAAGAGGCTCTTTAGTTCTTCTTCACTTTCTGCCATAAGGGTGGTGTCATCTCCATATCTGAAGTTATTGATATTTTTCCCTGAAATCTTGATTCCAGCTTGTGCTTCTTCCAGCCCAGCATTCCTCATGATGTACTCTGCATATAAGTTAAATAAGCAGGGTGACAATATACAGCCTTGACATACTCCTTTTCCTATTTGGAATCAGTCTGTTGCTAGCATATGAACTGAGTGCAATTGTGTGGTAGTTTGAGCATTCTTTGGCATTGCCTTTCTTTGGGATTGAAATGGAAACAGACCTTTTCCAGTCCTGTGGCCACTGCTGAGTTTTCCAAATTTGCTGGCATGTTGCATGCAGCACTTTAACAGCATCATCTTTTAGGATTTGAAATAGCTCAGCTGGAATTCCATCATCTCCACTAACTTTGTTCTTAGTGATTTTTCCTAAGGCCCATTTGACTTTGCACTTCAAGATATCTGGCTCTAGGTGAGTGATCACAGCTTCTGGTGGTTATTTGGGTCATTAAGATCTTTTTTGTATGGTTCTTCTGTGTATTCTTGCCACCTCTTCTTAATATCTTCTGCTTCTGTTAGGTCCATACTGTTTCTGTCCCTTATTGTGCCCATCTTTGCATGAAATGTTCCCTTAGTATCTCTAATTTCCTTGAAGAAATCTCTAGTCTTTTCAATTCTATTGTTTTCCTCAATTTCTTTTCATTGTTCTGTTAGAAAGTCTTTCTTATCTCTCCTTGCTATTCTTTGGAACTCCACTTTCAGATGGGTATATCTTACCTTTTCTCCTTTGCCTTTTGCTTCTGTTCTTTTCTCAGCTATTTGTAAGACCTCCTCAGGCAACCATTTTGCCTTTTTTCATTTCTTTTTATTGTGGATGATTTTGATCACCACCTCCTGTATAATGTTATGAACCTCCATCCATAGTTCTTCAGGCACTCTATCAGATCTAATCCCTTAAATCTATTTATCATTTCCACTGTATAATCATTAGGGGTTTGATTTAGGTCATATCTGAATGGCCTAGTGGTTTTCTCTACTTTCTTCAGTTTAAGTCTGAATCTGGCAATTAAGGAATTTATGATCTGAGCCACAGTCAGCTCCCAGTCTTGTTTCTGCTGACTGTATAGAGCTTCTCCATCTTCAGCTTCAAATAGTATAATCAATCTGTATTTTGGTATTGACCATCTGGTGATGTCCCCGTTTAGAGTCATCTCTTGTGCTGTTGGAAGAGGGTGTTTGCTATGACCAGCATGTTCTCTTGGCAAAACTCTGTTAGTCTTTGCCTTGCTTCATTTTGTACTCCAAGGCCAAACTTGCCTGTTACTCCAGGAATCTCATGATTTCCTACTTTTGCATTCCAGTCTGCTATATTGAAAAATACATCTTTTTTGGTGTATTCCTAGAAGGTCTTGAAGGTCTTCATAGTACCATTCAACTTCAGCTACTTTGGCATTAGTGGTTGGGGTATAGACTTGGACTACTGTGATATTGAATAATTTGCCTTGGAAACGAACAGAGATCATTTTGTCATTTTTGATATTGCACTCAAGTACTGCATTTTGGACTCTTTGTTGACTATGAGTTCTAATCCACTTCTAAGGGATTCTTGCCCACAATAGTAGATATAATGGTTGTCTGAATTAAATACAGTTTTCATAGTAGCTGGTAAGAAGAAACAATGTGTAAGCCAATGTGAATGCATAAAAAGAAATGATTGTCCTTATTTTGACATTACTCCCCCTTAAAGGCCTCTCAACTAAAGAGAGTCATTGCCAAGCTTGTAGCAGGGTATTGGGGTACCTCCTTATTAATGCTAGGCAGAGGCAGTAACATCCAGTTCCAATTACATCCAGAAAAACGTCCAGTTTTTCTCTTGGCCTCCTTAACCCTTGAAGGGGTGCTCCTCACTAATGCTGGGTTAGATGAGAGATTCATCTCTCCATGTGGTCTCTGCTGACATAGAGTTGAAGGTAGCCTTGATGATGGTGAGAATCCTGTCTCCACTAGACCTTCCTCTGACACCACTCAAGTGGAGAGGGGCAGGGGTGCCTCATTACTCCAGGTGGGGTACAGACTTCCTATGAGCCCTCCACTGATACTGTGGGGGCACAAGATACTTATTACTAGCCATCAAGGATGAAAGTTCCGGATTTCTCCTCAGCCTTCTCTGGACTCCCTAGTGGGGATATTGGTGTGCATGCATGCTTAGTCACTTCAGTCATGTAGGACTCTCCGAGACCCCATGGACCATGGCCTGCCAGGCTCCTCTGTCCATGGGATTCTCCAGGCAAGAATACTGGAGTGGGTTGCCATTTCCTTCTCCAAATATGACCTGAGACAAGCCAAAATGACCCTCGTTAAAGCTTAGTGAGATTGCAAGTCTAGGTTGCCTACTTGGCCTTTGCTGGCATGATTGAGCGTGGGGGACACAGGTTTCCTGTGCTATTTGACTAGAGTATAATATTTATTGTTTAAAACTTTTCTGTTTTGGTATTCTGTCCCTTTCCTGGCCCTTTGCACAGAGAGATCAGGCATTTCTTGAGTTTTGTGTCTTTGCTTATTGGTGTTTCTGGGTTGCCAGCCTCTTCAGCTTCAAGTCTGTGATACGTGAGGCAGAAGAACCCAGGAAACTCACCACTGTGTTGTTCCTTGAGTCTCGTGGTCCCTGCTGGTTTGCCTTCTTCTTGGGACCTTTCAATCTTCTAATCTTTGTTTTCTATACAATGCCCAGAGTTTTGAGTTGTACTTGGAGGGAAGAATAGGGAAAAGTATATCTATTCTATCTTCTTGGAAGTAAAAATCTTCAAATTAGCCCTTTATAACACTGTGACTTTAATTTCCACCCAATTCTCTCCATTTCACAGTGAAAATAAGAGGAATAGAAAAAATGATAAAGGGGCAAATGTTTGTGTAGATAGTATAGGGAGAAATATTCCTCTATAAAGAGACATCTTATATGATGGCCTTCCTCAGTAAACCAAATATTTATTGAATGCCTACCATGTACAAAGCACTGTGGGAATGGACCCACCTACACAAGCATAAGCTGTGGACTGCTCCTTCAGATTACTGAAATGTTTATACAATTTGTTTAATACATTATAGAAGATTCAAAAATGTCTTCAATGCCCTGACTCTTTGGTGGCAGTGGGAGTTGAGAATGCGGCAGAAAACGAGAATGAGATAGTTCTGTTATCCCAAGTCGCTCATTACTTTATAGATGGAGGAGCATTACCGAGTTATCTCTAGAGAACTTCCATCTTTCTCCCTCTCCCTGATGAGATGGAGTCCACTAATTTACTTCAGATGCCTTATAGCCAATGAACAAAAGCTCTTATTCCTCTCTTTCATCAAATTATTTAAATGCCCTCAGGACTGTCTTAAACTGGGATAAGGGACTGGACTCTCAGCTTCATGAATGTTAAAAGCCTATTTTGGGGAGGGATTTTACCTGCCAGTTAATAGTCTTAAATTATTGTCATGTGCTCAGTTTTTCCTTTATACCAGAGAATCACATCAGCTTCAGCATATGGGCTTCTTTGCAGTCTACTAGAGAGATGTATTTGGAGATACCGTAGGAGAAGGCAGCATTTTAATCAGTGATTTATATGCACTTTTTAAAAAGCCTTGTCAAGCCTGCTTTTCCCATTTAACCTTGAATTCTTTTCATAACGTTGTATCTTGATTTCATGCTTTTTAATGTGCCATATTTTTTCTCCACAATAGATTTTAAGCTAAATTGGCCCAAAACAAGAGGGCTGCTGAATGCTTTTTGTAACCATGGAAACATTTCTGGGCACTTACTGAGGACCTGGTTGCCAATAGTAATGCAACAGAGAAAATAGATACACTTCATTTAGCAGTTGCCTATGATTAAGAGACAGATAGAGTCCTTATAGTGCCATCTCAAGATAGGCTTTTTGGTTAAAAGACCCAAATCCCAAACAGCAACTTCTCAGTCTAGAAGCAGTTATGACACCTTTGATATGTGATGGGAAGGAGTTCTAATTGCATTTAAAAATCATCTTTGTTTATAGTTTTTCACCTCGTACTTTTTTTTTTTTTTTTTGAGACTGTTTTTTAACCACATGTATTTGTTTCCAAGAAATATGCTCACTGTTTCCTGAAATAGCTCGCTAATGGAATTAATGTGTTCCAAGTACATTGGCATATAGAACTTTAGAAATACTCTTTGGCTAGATGGAATGTATTTAAAAAACAGAACAGCAGGCTTTGAAATCATGGTGATATAATTTGACTTTTCAATCAGATTATTCTACAAGGCTAATGTAACATGGAAGGGAAAACCACACTGTGTTCTTAGTTATTCGTTGATCTCAAGCTTTTATGGATTGAAGGTATTTTGTTCTGTTGATGTTTGAGGATTACTTGTGGCAATTGAGACTAAATGGTTTCAGGCAGGAGAATGCAGTCGATTTGTAAATTATACAGCTTTCATTTCTTTTCTAGAGGATGCCTTTCTGAACACAGAATGCTACTTGCTGCTTTCCTTTAACTGCAGTACTGGAACTTTGCTTTTTTATTTCCCAAGTGATTTCTTGAAAGCAAACCCATCCCTGGTTAAATTTATCTTCATTTGTTAGTACAACATTATACTTCATTTGACTGCATTTGCCACCATGTCACTGGTTATCCAGAACTGTCCATGAAAAAGTTTGAATATTCTGCAAAAGCTTCAGAATTTGTTTTCTAAAAGCTTTACGAAGTTAATTTTCTTACTATGATGACTTGCATGTTTTAGAAAAGCTGGGCATTAATGAACATGCCAGTACCTGATCTCTAGAACCTTGACATTTCAGAACCTCTAGTTTTCAGAACCTTGACAAAACCTCTAGTTTTCAGAGGTTGTTATTGTCAGTGTTACTTGTTTTTCAACTTTGTGTCATTTTAAAAGGAAATTTCAGATGTGTAACACAATTTTATATGGACAGAAGTTAGAACATATAACTTATATGAGTGGTCAAATAGAGATCCAATTTTTGCCTCGATTTCTGAATATTATTATAATAGGCGGTAGGACATTTTTAAGGACAAGTTTGAAGTAGGAGAGCCCATTTTCTATTTTCCTCTTCTTACTACCATTAGGAACGGATTAGAGGAATTAAAGGCAAATTATGCTACAAATAAGCTTTAATTCCATTTTCACAATTCCCAGGGAACCAGAAAATTTTCCTTAATAATGAAATTACCTGATAATTAAAAGCTCAGGAGGCTTCCTTGCCCTGAGACACACACTGTAATTGATGCAGGTGTATCTTTTTTGCAATTATCTAGCCCAACAGGGAAGAAGCTGGAGTCAAGTAGTAACTACAATTTAATAATAACTTTTTTCATTTATGTACCTTGATTCTTCTTGCTGAGGAAGATTCTTACCTGTGTTGTTCTCTGTGTTGTGTATTTATCTTTTAAAATACCATGGAGAATTTATCCTCGTCTCTTCTTCCCCTCTTATCTTTCCCTTTGTTTGTTAAGTCCTCCTTCTCCCTCCCTGGTACTCTTTTCCAGTGTCCACTTTTGTGGAGAGAGAGTTTCTGAAAAGGAACCTCGAAATGGAGTTGCTAAGATGTGGTTATAAATTCCTCTTTTCTTTGAGCTCTTGTTAATTATGCCAAGGGGTGGTCTAGGCCATTGTTAATGGAGCTTTTAGTGCCCTTCATATTTCCCAGTTTTTAAATTTATGAAACATTTCAAAAACATAGAAAAATATAGCATCGTACAACAAACACCCACCGTGTAACTTTGCCAAGTCTTAACATTTTGCTATATTTAATTCAGATTTACTTTAAAGAAGTCATCCAGGTTGGAGATCATTGGAGTCCCCTGAGGATGCCTCTATGTTTCTCTTTTCTCCCTAGTAGGAGTACAACAAATCTAAATTTGGGCATTATGATTCTCTTTGTGATTTTATCCTTTTGCTGCAAGTATTTGTAAATTACACACAATATAATTTGGCATGTTTTAAAGTTTTATACAAATGATAGAATATTGAACATATTTATTCTGCAGCTTGTTTTTGCTTCCACTAAAAGTTACCCTTCTAAATTGTTCAGATACATGTCTGTATGGTTTATGTTAACAGCTATATAGCAATCCACTGTATTAATTAACATTCCATTTAATTGATCTGTTCTTCTATTGATCTAATTTATCTATTCATGTGAACAACTAATTTATTTCCAAATTTTCACTACCATAACAGATAATTCTGTAATGTAAGTATATCTCTGAGCACCTATACTAAAGCTTATTTAGACGGCACATGTATACCTTTAAAATATATTAAAAAAAAATAAAGCTAATCTGATGCCTATAAAAAAAAAAAAAAGAAAGAGACAGTCCTATTTTGAGCCCCCTTTTTAAACACGGTAATTTCTTCTTTGATTGAGGTCCCTTGAATAGATCCCCGTATTCTGGCCCCACTATTGATGGGGTCCTGAGTAGGAACACAATTCATGTGTTCCCGCACCACCCAGAGTTCATCTTTGGTACTCTGGATAGCCTCACTGACTCAATGGACATGAATTTGAGCAAACTCCAGGAGATAGTGGAGGACAGGGGAGCAAACTCCAGCAGAACTGGTGTGCTGTAGTTCATGGGGTTCCAAAGAGTTGGACATGACTTGTGAACTGAACAACAACTCTAGATTAAAATCAACACAGTTTATAAGAGAGAACTAGTGACAATATAGTCAGGAGAAAACCACTGTACCATTTCATTTGAAGTTTGGCTTTTCTTTTATGAAAAGTAAATTGGAGATATGCATTAGGATCTGTGCTGGTTTTTAAACTATTTTCTCTCCGTTCAAATCCATTCTTTCATATCCTGCTTTGAATGTTAAGGCTGGAATTCTGCAAACTACAGTTTGCCTTTGCTTGGGGGCATTCTCTGATCTTGTGACAAAAGGACTATTGGGAGATGGGAGTAGGGAGAAAGGGCTTCCTTTTCCCAGTTTTTGGCTCACTGTTTCTGTTGTTGGCATCTTAGCACTGCCCTTCATAGTGCTGTCAGCAGCATGGGTTCTGGTCTCCAGCGTTCTTTGAGCATTCCAGAGCCAGCCTTTTTGTACTCCACTCAGAGGTGGGAGCACTTATCAGGTCATTTTCCCTCCACAGATGTCTGAGCTGCATATCCATGGGGCCTCACCTCTGAGCTTCTAGTTTATAATAACCTTGACCTCTTCCCTTTGCTTCCCCAGCCAGAGGGTGGTAGCTGCCTCCTGCAGTTCCAGTCTCTGGCTGTTTCTCTGTTCCTCCTCCTATTCATCCAATACCCACTACCCATGGAACCAATTCTCTATACTAAATTCCCTCTGTGGAAATACCTATTGTGGGTTTTGTTTCCTGGCTGGACCTTGACCAGTGTAGTAATTAAAGTCTTGTCCAAGCAGCTGTGTAGGCTTTGAAGTAGTCTATGTGCAAGAGCTACAATCTGCAGGTGAACTAGGACTTTCTGGAGATGATAGGTAACTGACATGATGGACATTTAAGTCTTACCCATTCTGATATTCACCAGGTGAACAAATAAATATAACATGTCAGGTGAGAGATGCCACATAGAAAAATAAAACAAGATAAGGGGTTAAAAATGAATTGAGTGAGTGCTGTTTTATATAGGGTGGTCTTTTCTGAATTTTATACACAATGAACTGTCTGGGAAGACAACGGTTACACTGAGGTCTGAAGGAAAGAGTGATCCTACTAGAGAGAACAGTAAAAGGACAAGCCATAGGGTAGGATGGGAATTGTGTTTGGTGGATTGATTATAAAATGTGGCTTTGCCAAAACTTTTCAGTAGCTGGTCATCAGTAATACTGTCTAGTTATTACTCCAGAGTTTCTATTGTTCTTGAGATTTCCTGATGTTTTATGAATCTTTTTCTTAAGGATGTCAGGTACAGGATTATCACAGGAGACATTCTTGTTCATGACATGGAAGGACTTTTATACCATTTCAAAAATCAGTTCCTTTAGGGAAAAAGAAACCATTATGAAGTTGAAACTTAAAGCATTACCTTCTTAAGCTATGATATCAAAGTCTATTTCAAAATCAAAATTAGAACTTCAAGTTTTTCTGAGACTGTCTAGATTTTATTCTGTTTTGATTCTACAAAAAGCAGTCACTGCTTATATGGAACGTTTGAAAATTGCTCTCCTGCATTTAGATCCATAATGACAAGCAGTTACTTTCATTTGAGTCTGTGATAGATGAGCTTTACTCTTGCTACTTTGCTTTGCAAGGTTGGACTTCTTAGCCATAAAGATGGCATTGAGCAAATATTGTTTATGTACCAGAAGAGATGCTATTTATAAAACTGAACTAAACTCAAACTATATGGAGGATTTCTCAATTTCTTATAAGCAAAGAAGAGTGGTTGAGCTCAAGTGACTGATAAGTGTGGGGATAAATCTGGTTCATTGAAAAGTTATATCCAGGAGTTCAAATGTTGTCTTTGGAACTTGGTCTCTCTCCATCCCTATGTCTCTTATTTCTGCATCCATCTGGGCTGGTTCCCTTCTATGGCTCCATGTGTAGTGAGATGGTTGCCAAAGCTCCAGATTTATATCCTCTTAGGTTATAATCCAGTGCAGAAAGAAATGCTGCTTTCTGGCAACTGAAAAAAATCCTGAGGTTAGCACTCATTGGCTTGATTCTCCCCGCTCGGCTTGAATTATGTGGCAAACCTTAGTAATCTTTGAAATCAGGGAAATATGGAACTCTGATTGGCCAGGCCTAAGTCATTTGTCATTTCTATAGCTGGTGTAGAGAGAGAGAGCTTTATCAGAAGCAAGGTCTAAGCATAGAGAAAAGGTGGTTTACCTAGAAGAAAATCAGGGTTTCAAAAGTTGAAAGAGTAGATATCGGGTGGCAAAGAAAATGAGGCTCTATTGGAGGAGTCAGTGCCTCTCATGGATGTCTCCATTGCCCTTACACTATACACTGATCAGAAGCCTGTTTCAGGGGTGAATCTGGACTCCTTGTATCATTGCATATGGCTTATTGTCATCACAGGTGCCATGAACACCTGTTTCTCAGTGTTTAGGAATGCACATCTCTTATGAGTCAGGAAAAGTAATTTTTTATTTGATAATTTGGATTTTGATCATGGCTTAGTTAGTGTTAGTCACTCAGTTGTGTCTGACTCTTTGATGGACTGTAGCCCACCAGGCTCCTCTGTTCATGGAATTCTCTCGGCAACAATACTAGAGTGGGTTACCATTCTCTTCTCCTGGGGATCTTCCTGACCTTGGGATCAAACCTGGGTCTCCAGCACTGCAGGCAAATTCTTTACCATCTGAATCATCAGGGAAGCCCTCCCTTGAATATTAGAAAATCTCCCTAGCTCATCTTTTTAGATTGGTTTAACTGCACACTCAACTTCATGTTAAATCACCACAAACTTAGTGGCTTATATGATATGTATTTATTTCCGTATCTGTGGGTTAGAAATCCAGAAATGAGTTAGCTTGGTCCTCTGCGCGGGGTCTCACAAAGGATCAACTGGGTTGTGTTCTCATCTGGACACTGGACTGGGAAAAATTCCATTTCCAAACTCTCTCAGGTCATGGGCACAATTGATTTCCTTGTAGAAGTAGGATTAAGGGTGCCAGCTTCATGCTGGCTGTTGATTGCAGGCTGTCCTTCACTCCTGGAGGCTACCTGTAGTTCCTAGAGGATGCCCACAGTTCCTTGCCACATGAGCATGTGGTTGCTTACTACATGAAGCGAGCAAGGAGGGGCCACTGGGAAAAGACATCTTATATTATGTAATGAAATCATGGGCATGACATTCTCTTGGTTACAAGCACTTCGCAAGTTGGTGGTTACATACTCTGTTGGTTACAAGCACATCGCAAGTCCTGCCCTCACTGAAGGGGAGGAGATCATACAAAGTTATGGATGCTAGGAGGCCAGGATGGGGGGCGGGTAAGGATCCTAGATTTGCTATATAAGCAGAGAAACTACATGAAAGATAGAAGCTACTTAAATGACTTCATGTGAGTTGTTTACTCTTAAAGTTTTTTTTTTTAATGAGAAAATTGTATTTCTGTTCTGAAAATCAACTGTTCCTTTCTCTTGGCTGCTGTACAAATGATTCATCCAGGAATTGTTCGTAAAATGATTTTGGTTAGAACCTAGATCTATAGACCTGAATCGACTTTCAGATGGTAGAGTGTAAAGGGAATGCAGACTTCACAGGAAAACTCACCACTGGCATGTGCTTTCTCATTGCAAATGCCCAAGAGACCTTGCCAAGAGTCCTTATTGATTTTGTAGATCATTCCAAGTGAAGAACTTCTTTACTGTTAATATTAGACATAATAAATATAACAGCAATAGGTATTCAACAAAGGGAAACCTTGCCTTTGTGCTAAATAGTCTATCTAATTGCATTATGTTATTTAATCATCATAATTTTGTGAGGTGTGTCCATGAGTAAGTGGGTGGATTATTATTTCTGTTTTTAAAGAAAAGACAAGAGTTCCAGGGAGGTTCAGTAATGTCCTAGCTGGTCAAGTAGCTGAGATTTCAAACCACATGTGCCTGACTCAAAACCTCAAGGTGCCTTCCCCATGTAGCCAGCATCCCAAAGCAGACTGAAGTGCTCCCATGCCGTCCTGCACCTCTGTCCTCTGTTACAAGAAGTCCGGCTCAACAGCAGTTACTAGCAACAAATTACTGGGCATTATAGCTTTCATATATGCAATTTCATGCATTGGAGAAGGAAATGGCATTGGAGAAGGAAATGGCAACCCACTCCAGTGTTCTTGCCTGAGAATCCCACAGATGGCGGAGCCTAGTGGGCTGCCATCTATGGGGTCGCACAGGGTCGGACACGACTGAAGTGACTTAGCAATAGCTTCTGATGGTGAACTTAAATCCTCCTAAGTCTGGTTTAAGCGATTAATGGAGAAATAGGCTGCCTTTGCAGTCTCCATTTCCCTGGCCCCTGCTTGCTTCTTTCTTCACTACTGTTTGGCCTCTAGTCTTCAACTCTAATGACCATGCACTGAATTATTTGACTAGTTCCCCCACCTTCATTTTACTTGACTTATTTGGGAATGACAGAGTTGAATATTCCTCCTTTGAAACTCATCCCTCACCTGGGTTCTGGATACCACTTATTCCTGGATTTCTCCTTGCCACGTCTTTTTCGTTCACTTTCCTCTGCCCATCCCTTAAACACTGGTTTCCTTCTTACACACTCAGTTTCTTATCCCTCGTGGCTCTCCTAACCTTCCCCTACATTTAGTATGTACCAAATTATGTTGATTCTGTCTCTACAATTTCTCTTGGATCAGTCCAGCTTCTCTTTGTCCCTTCTGCCTTAACTTATCTATATCTGTATCTATCTGTCTAATTTATCTATCTATATACTCTTCTGCTGGTCTGTCTATTTTAATAATGTCCTAACTGGTTTCTCTATGTTCTTTCCACCTCTTATCCATTTTATAAGTTCTCCTCAGAATGTTCATTTCAAACTCTGCCCCATATTTCATATCTTCTCATACAAAAAGCTTTCCAAGATGACTTCTTTCCTTTGAAAGATGCATAGCCTTCAAGGATTTGGGCCATTGTCTTCCAGCTTCCAGAAATACCAAGATAACTCACATCTAAACATTTGGTTTCCTTTTCCGGCTCCTGCTTAGTGAAAACTGCTCATTTTTCGAGAGTCCTCTCAAGTACCATTATCTCTAGCAAGCTTGGTTCATTTAGGTGGCTATACAAAAATAGTATAGACTGAGTGACCTAACACTTCTCAGAGCTCTAGATACTCAAGTTTTCCAGCACCAGCAGATTCTTTGTCTCTGTGAGCTCACTTCATGGTTCATAGACAGTGGTCTTCTGGCTGTGTCCTCACATAGTAGAAAAGGGTAAGAGAGCTCTCTGGGGTCTCTTTTATAAGGGCAAGAGACCCATTCTCACTACTCTACCCTCATGAGCTAATCACCTTCCAAAAGCTGTGCCTCCTAATACCATCACATTGAAGGAGTAGGATTTTACCATAGGAATTCTGGAAGGATACAAGGATTCAGTTCATAACAGTTCCTAATATTTTGGCATATTCCCCACACTGCCCCTCCCCAACCCAACCCCATGCCCCTGGCCTTTTTCTGGTGGTTAGCTGCTTCCTTATCTGTTCCAATAGTTTGTTACATTTCTAATTTCTCCGTAATATAGGTTTCATGTTGTATATAACTTAAAAAAAATAATTGCACCCACTCAAGTCTGTAGGTTTCTTGATGGCAGGGGTTTGTGCTTTCATTATCTTTAGAGTACGAGAATTTAGCACAGCATCAGTTTCATGAATGGAAAAAAAAAAAAAAAAAGACTTAATGAATGAACATACACCTTATCTTAGCTGGCCCCATCATATCTCATTACCTTCAAGAAAATGAGCAGCCTGGAAATAATCTACAAGTAACTATAAATTTCAGACTATTGGAAGAATCTAGTCAATGCCCCTCTCCAGGTTTCCTAACACATTTGACACTGTGTTGGAAGACATAGGCATAAGTACCTTAAGGCTTGCTTTGACCTTCTCCACCCACTTAAAAGACAAGTGAAAATGAGCTGTGAATGTTAGTGTGTCAGCCTTTACTTGTAGTTGTTCATTCTTTCTCTGAGCTATACAGCAAGACACAGGGGTTCTGCTTCTGTGATTGAAGTGGGGAGCTCCAGTGCATGGGAGAGATGGCTGTGACATTACCACGTGGAGCACCTGTGAATGGGGCAGTCCCAGACAAGTTGGCAGGGGTAAAACCATTAAAGTGTAGATCCGATTGATATGTTCTGTCAACATCTCCTGAGTATGCACTGGAGACAAAAGATCAAGGGAGCAATAACTCTTCTTTGGCACTCCAGCTATAGCAGTGAAGTCATGATATCTCAGTTCTCAGCAGCCCCAAATCATTTTCCTAAGAGGTGTCTCCTTGTCAGAAGATGTTTGGCTAAGATGGGCAAGATGTTGTATGTATCAGAGAGGTACTATCATTCAATGTTAGTGCAGAAGAATATTTATTTTGCTGATGATCAATGGAATCTTTGAAATATTTCTATTGCATTTTTGGTTTGGAGATATGGCCTCGATTATAATGGCATGTGTTCATGCTCTGTTGTGTCTGACTCTTTGTGACCCCATGGAATGTAGCCCGCCAAGCTCTTCTGTCCTTGGAATTCTTCAGGCAAGAATACTGGAGTGGGTTGTCATTTCCTCTTCCAGGGGATCTTCCTGACCTCAGGATCAGACCCACATCTCCTGTGTCTCCTGCACTGACAAGCGGATTCTTTACCACTGAGCCACCTGGGAAGCCCTGATTATAATGGAATCCTTGTTAAACTCTAAGAATTTGGCCCCCAAATATGTTTCTGAAACTGTTGTAATTTTATCTATGTTAACTTTGTATCATTACTTCTTATGTACGTGTTTTATCTTCTCTGCTAGACAGTCAACTCCTTAGAACAAGGATCACGTATTAATCAACCCTATCTCCTGTCACCACTATCTATAGCATTGTGACTTGCATATGCTAGATTCATAACAAATATTTTGTCAGTTAAGTTAGTGGGAATGTTAAACTTTGCTCAGGTTCTGGCATAGTTCAGGTTTAGGTTTAGGTTTAGTTCAGGGTCAGGTTTAGGCAAAATCAAAGACAAGTCAAGTGTGACTTGGGGGACAAGTCAAAAGAATTCATGGTGGCTTACTCTTTCAGCCTGCCTTGTTATTCAGGAATTTTTGAAATATGGGGAATTTAAGAAGAAAATTGTGGAAAACTGATACTTATCAAATGCCTGTTTTATTAATAATTTTTAAAAGATCCAATTGTTGGCATGGGAATATAAATGCTTCTTTCTACTTGATTGATGATTGACTAGTTCCTCTTGGTTTTCTTTGCTGATCTTCACATCTCCCTGACCTCCAAAGGTCAGAATACAGGGTTTAGCCTTTGAACTTGCCTCTCTTCCTAATCTCATCACAGCTCAAGGTTTTAGATACTATTCATATGTTAATGGGGGCTTCCCTGGTAGCTCAGATGGTAAAGAATCTGCCTGCAATGCAGGAGACCTGGGTTTGATCCCTGGGTTGGGAAGATCCCCTGGAGAAGGCAGTGGCAATCCACTCCAGTATTCTTGCTTGGAGAATTCCATGGACAGACCATGGGGTCGCAAAGAGTTGGACATGACTGAGCACCTCCCTCCCTCCCTCACTCACATGTTAATGAATCAAATTGCCAGCATTCACTGGATCATAGAGAAAGCTAGGGAATTCCAGAAAAACATCTACCTCTGTTTCATTGACTACACCTAAGCCTTTGAATATATGGATTATAACAAACTATGGAAGCTTTTAAAGATATAGGAATACCAGACCATCTTACCTGTCTCCTGAAAAATCTGTATGCCGGTCAAGAAGCAACAGTTAATATGGAAAAACTGATTGGTTCAAGATTGAGAAAAGAGTATGACAGGCCTGTCTGCTGTCACCCTGTTGGTTTAACCTATACGCTGAGCACATTATGAGAAATGACAGGCTGGATGAGTTACAAGCTGGAATCAAGATAAGTGGGAGAAACATCAACAACCTCAGATATGTGGATGATGCCACTCTAATGACAGAAAGTGAAGAGGAATTAAAAAGCCTCTTGATCAGGGCAAAGCAGGAGAGTAAAAGAGCCAGCCTAAACTAAATATTAAAAAACTAAGATCATGGCATCTGGCCCCATTACTTCATGACAAGTAGAGGGGGGAAAAAGTGGAAGTAGTGACAGATTTCCTCTTCTTGGGCTCTGAAAATCACTGTGGATGGTGACTGCAGCCATGAAATCAGAAGATGTTTGCTTCTTGGCAGAAAAGCTATGACAAACCTAGACAGTGTGTTAAAAGACGGAGACATAACTCTGCTGACAAAGGTCCATATAGGCAAGGCTATGGTCTTCCCAGTGGTCATGCACGGTTTTGAGAGCTGGACTGTAAAGAAGGCAGAGCCTGGAAGAATTGAGGCCTTCAAAGTGTGGAGCTGGAGAAGACTCTTGAGAGTCCCTTTGACAGCAAGGAGATCAAACCAATCAATCTTAAGGGAAATCAACCCTGAATACTGGTTGGAAATACTGATATTGAAGCTGAAACTCCAGTCCTTTGGTCATTTGATGTGAACAACTGACTCATTGGAAAAGTCCCTGATCTGGGGAAAGATTGAGGGCAGAAGGAGAAGAGAGTGTCAGAGGATGAGATGCCTGGATGGCATCACTGATGCAATGGACATGAACTAGGGAAAACTTCGGGAGATGGAGAGGGATAGGGAGGCCTGGTGTGTTGCAGTCCATGACATGACTGAGCAACTGAACAACAACATATGTTAATGAGTCTACGGTCTACTCGTGTCTAAGTGCTTGCTTGCCACTCTACTTGGATGTCTATTGGGTAGTGGTGGCTTATTTGCTAAAGTCGGGTCTGACTCTTAAGACCCAATGGGCTGTAGCCCACCAGGCTCCTCTGTCCATGGGATTTCCCAGGCAAGAATACTGGAGTAGGTTGCCATTTCCTTCTCCAGGGGATCTTCCCCATCCAAGGACTGAACTCACATCTTTTGCGTCTCCTGCCTTGCAGGTGGATTCTTCACTGCTGAGCCGCTAGAGAAGCCCAGTCTACTGGGCACCTCACATCCAATCTGTCCAAATCTGAATTTCTGATCTCCACTCAAAATGTTACACTTCCCACAGTCTTGCCTATCTCTAAATAGCAACTTCATCCTTCCAATTTCTCAGCCAAAATTCTTGGAGTCATCATTCACACCTCTCCCCTTTTTTTCTGCATATAACCCATCAGCAAACCCTGTTGGCTCTGCCATAAAAATATATCTAGAATCAGGCTCTTTCTTCCTACCATCACTGCTACCATGGTGCTTTAAACAACCATCTTGCCCCTGTGTAGTTGAACTTACTTCCTGATTTCTATGAATCCACCTGTCCTCCCATGTAATCTGTTTTCAGCACGGTACTCAGTGTTCCTTTAAAACTAAAGGTAGTGTGTCATCATTCCTTTGCAGTCAGTAACTTCCATCACATTTAGAGTAAAAGCCACAGTCCTTTCAGTGGCTATAAGGTCTTTAATAATCTAGCTCCATATGGTTGCTCTGACTTCATTACACTCTTTCCCTCTGTTTGCTCTGCTTCAGCAACTCTGGCCCCCTTACCTCTTCTCCTAAAATACCAGCTGTACTACTGCTTCAGGGTTTTTTTTTTGTTTTTTTTTTTTAAATTTATTTGATTGCATCGGGTCTTTGTTGTAGGCATGGGGGCTTCTCTCTAGTTGCGTGATACAGCTCTAGAGCACAAGGGCCCCGTACTTGCAGTGTGCGGCTCTCCAGTTCTGCCATCATCTGTTTCTTCTGCCTGGAATGCCCAATCTCCAATAGCTGCAGGGTTGCACCCTCACATCTTTACGGTTGTTCCCTGTACTCAAATGGCCCTTATCAGAGGCCTCCCTGATCACACAAGTTTAAACTCTATCCATCCACTTCTATACCATTTTTTTTCCCTCTATGGAACTTTTCACTATTTGACCTGTTTTACTTATTTGTGTGTCTCAGTGAAGGCAGGAGGCGTTTCCTACCATTTCTTTCATTTCACCATTTCTTTTCATTTCTTCACACAATTTCATACCCCCTGCATCTAGAAGTGCTTACCTGATGGTGATAAGAAAGAAATATTTGTTGAATAAATTAGTGAATACTTTTTGGTAATTGGTATATCCTATTTTCAAATAGTTTATTCCAATGGCATTAACAAATTAAGTGGTTGAATTTGCCATGAGATGCTTTTAGATTTGTAATAAGAAGAATGATAAGCTATTGAAATGTATGAACTATAGCTTTTCTTCACTTTTCACAGTATATTGTAAACAATGAAGCTAAAACTTTAATGGAAGAAGTAACACTATAGTAATATAAAACTCGTGCTGTGCTTAGTTATGTCTGACTCTGCTACCCCATGGACTGCAGCCTGTCAGGCTCCTCTGTCCATGGGATTCTTCAGGCAGGAATACTGGAGTGGATTGCCATACCCTCTTCCAAGGGATCCTCCCAACTCATGGATTGTGCATTGCAGATGGATTCTTTACCATCTGAGCCAACAGGGAAGCCCAAGAATACTGGAGTGGGTAGCCTATCCCTTCTGCAGGAGAACTTCCTGACTGAGGAATCAAACTGGGGTCTCCTGCACTGCAGGTGAATTCTTTACCAGCTGAGCTACCAGGGAAGCTCAAAAGACTTTCTTTTAAGGCTTAGATTTCAACAGATGATCAAACAGAATTAGAATGCGTTTATTTAAGTGAACCTGGAGAAAACCTACAAATGAAGCTATGCCTTTTTCTCTTGTGGAACAAATTAGTTCTATTTTCTGAATTATCATGAACCATTGGTGTGAAGACTCTGGTCTTTAGAGCCACTTGGATTCATATGTCAGCACTGCTATTTTCTTGTGTGCTTGCGTACTGCATGCTAAGTGCTTCAGTGACTGTAGCTCACCATTCTCCTCTGTCCATGGGATTCTCCAGGCAAGAATACTGGAGCGGGTTCCAGGGCATCTTCCCGACCCAGAGATCGAACACAGCTTTCCTGCTTCTCCTGTACTGACAAGCTGATTCTTTACCACCAGCGCCACCTGGGAAGCCCCTATTTTCTTGTGTGCTGTGCATGGGCATCACTTAAAGAGGCTTCTCATTCCTCATTTATAACATGTAAATAGCAATATCTAGTTAAATGTGAAAACCTACACAAGACAAGTTAGGCATGTAACAGGTGTATTGTTTTTTTCTCAAATATTCCTACTTTTTATTTTTTGTCTTTTGCAAATTGTGGGTTGGCCTAGATACAGAGGAGGTGCTCCAGGCTTCCAGGTGTTTCTTCATGTGATACATTTGCCAACACACGGAACTGTCTTTTGCTATGTGATCAGGCAGTAGCTGGAGTAGAGCTGAAGTTGTGGAAAAAGACTCCAGTCACCCTCTGGGAGGAGAGTGCCCAGCAGACAGGAAACCCTCCTTCTTTCCCAGGACCCCCTGAGAAAGATGAGCTGCCCGGAGGCCTGGCGTACTGCGGTTCATGGGGTTGCAAAAAGTTGGACACGACTGAGCGACTGAACTGAACTGAACTGCATCCTTTAATACTTCTGATCCAACATTCTATTCTAAATGGTGACATAGCATAATCCCATCCCATGGTATTACTGCAGTGTTTGAAACTTTGGAGATGGGCAGCAGTGGGAATTAGTGAAGGGAATTCTTTTTTCTATAAACAAATCCTTTCACTTTCTCCTCCTAACTTATTAGAGATAGCAAAGGCATTGGATTAGCAAAGGCATTTGATTTTATCTGGGTTATTCCATAAATCATATTTAATGCTTTATAAAGAAATTGACCTGACAATCTCAGAATTATGTTGAATTTCGAAAATTTGTTATTCTTTATTTTAGTGAGTTGTAAAGAACTTTAGAGATTTTAAGACCTTTGAGACTCTCACTAATTTCATTTTATTAAAGAAGTTTTTTTCTTCCCTCTATAGTAAATAGGTAAAAGTAAATTAACATATGTGCAAACTTAAGTTTGTCAAAGCTTATATAATTTTTTTTCTTTATCTCCCTATCACCTTATTTCTCTTTGAAAAGAGTAGCTTACAAACCTAGCACCTCTCTCTTAAACAAACAAAAGAAAACTTTTATTTATTTTTACAGAGCTTTGAAGAGTTCCTAAATTTATCTATAAATCTGCCCGTGTTGAATTCAAGTGTGGAACTGAATTTGAAGCGTTCAGTTTTACATTTTCCATATTTTCCTAGGGAAGGGGCAGGCAATAGCTAATGAAGATTTCCCTTCATCTCCCCAAAAGCTTCCTTCTCCACAACTGTTTCCACCAACCAGCATTCCCTGATTCTCAGCAGAAATGCAGACCCGGCCCTCACCTTCGGTGGGCTCTGTCCACCTCCGACACGTCTTTGTTCGAGCATGTGGCGTCTCTGTGAGATGTAGTTAAAATTCCCAGTGGGCACACACTGGACGTCGCTGAACGCGCTGGGAATGCGCTGAACCTGGCAGGCTCAGCGGTGAGCATGGCCGGCGCGCTCCTCCGGAAGCTGGGGTCCCCAGCGCTGGTGCGCGCCGCTTGCGCCCCTTGGCGGTAACCGCCAGCACCGACATTCATACGCATGCGATCTATGTGGGTCTTTGCTGGAAACGAGTCCTTGAGTTCTCAGGGTGCGGGTGGTTTGAGAAAAAGAAAAGTCGTGTGGTTCACACTCGTGAGAGGCGACATTTTATTCTTTGTTGGAGTGTGAACTGTTGGTGATTTATAAAAACGTGTCTGCTGACAGTATAGGTGACCTCATGGGTTTATTCATTGCCGGTTATTCTCTTCCTAATCCATCTCAGGGACGGGGAAGCCTGGTGGGCTGTCGTCTATGGGGTCGCACAGAGTCGGACACGACTGAAGCGACTTAGCAGCAGCAGCCATCTCTACCTATGAGCTCTTCTTGTGTAACTAGTAAACTTTTGTCATTTTCCCAAATAGGCTTTGATCTAGTGTCAGGTGGTCATTTGCGGGGAGCTGATTGTTTCATTGTTATTGTTGTTTGGTTCTGAATCACTCCAGGAGACAAGAATAAAATCCCCCCCAAATTTTACAGAATGTCTCATTTTCTAAGGTACCACTCTGAAGCAGTAAGATGCCATGCAATAAGTAAGAGAAATCTGATTTTGAGTTCTGATCTAAGAGGTTATTTCCTGGGCAAGTTACTTGGGGTCCCAGGGCCTCAGTTTTCCTATCTATGTAATCTAATTGTGAATGTTCCTGTGTGCTGAAAGCAGGGTTTATTAGTAGTGCCTGGCCTGTAGGCAAGTCCTCATGAACATTAACCATATGAAGTTTCATCAGCTGAACGTTCACCTACAATGTTGTGTAGCTTTTTTGCCCATGAGGTTGGTAAGGGTGAGATAGGGATGGTTTTTTAATGAGCTTTTTAATCCCTTAGGGGTTCATTTTGGATATGGTGTAAGGTGAAACTCCAAATTGGAGTCTTCTCTGATGGGCCATATTTTTCAAAAAGTACCATCTGTTGAGCAATTTCTTCCTTCCCCATTGATTTTTGGGAAGCTGTGGAGCTTCCTTTATCATTTATCGCATTCTGTTATTTGTTCTAGAGATGCCCTCTCTAGTTTCTTAGTTGTTGCTCAATTCTTGTTCTTTTATTTTTTACTCTTTTATTGAAGTATTACTTATAGCCAGTGAAGTGACGAGTCTTAACTGTACAGATTGAAGAATGTTTGTCTTTCTACTCTTGTCATTACCACCCACATCCAGTTGGAAACCCCTCAAGCCTCTTCCTCCTACCTGCTCTGTAATATAACCACTCTTCTCACTTCTACCACCATAAATTAAGGACATTTCTTTCTATTCTGAGTTTGTTTAGGAATAGAATAGGAGATACATTTTATGATACACTTATTCTGCATCTTTTGAAGTAACCATAGGATTTTTTCCCCTTCTTTATTCCACTGGGTACATTATACTGGATTTTCAAATGTTAAACCAGCTTTGCGTTTTCAGAATAAGTTCCACCTGGTTGCAATGTATTTTATTTTTCCTATAAAGGGATTTGAATTTCAAATATCTTGGTTATGATTTCTTATATCTTTTTCATGAATGATACTGGCCTATCATTTTCTTGAAATGTCCTTTTCAGGTTTTTGAACCAAGGTTATGCTTGCCCCATCACATGAGATAGTGTTTACTTCTTTTTCTATTCTCCTACTATGTAAGTTTGATATTATTTCTTCTTTTAAAGTTGGCAGATTTCACTAGTAAAGCCATGTGAGGCTGGAGTTTTATTGATGAAAAGAAATAATTGATTAAATTTATTTAATACATAGTGCTGCTGCTGCTGCTAAGTCTCTTTGGTCGTGTCCGACTCTGTGCGACCCCATAGATGGCAGCCTACAAGGCTCCCCTGTCCCTGGGATTCTCCAGGCAAGAACACTGGAGTGGGTTGCCATTTCCTTCTCCAATGCATGAAAGTGGAAAGTCAAAGTGAAGTTGCTCAGTCATGTCCGACTCCTAGCGACCCCATGAACTGCAGCCTACCAGGCTCCTCCGTCCATGGGATTTTCTAGGCAAGAGTACTGGAGTGGGTTGCCATTGCCTTCTCCGTAATACATAGTGGATCTTTCAGATTTCCTTCTTTTGTTGAATCTTTTCTATTATTTTCTTTTAATCGTGCAGTCGTGTCTGACTCTTTGTGACTCCATGGACTGTAGCCCTAACCTGCCAGATTCCTCTGTCCGTGGAATTCTCTAGTCAAGAATACTAGAGTGGGTAGTCATTCCTTTCTCCAGAGGATCTTCCTGACCCAGGGATTGAACCCGGCTCTCCTACATTGCAGGCAGATTCTTTACCATCTGAGCCACTGCGGAAGCCCAAATGCATAATGTTTTTCCCCAAAGTATGCATGTAAAATTATTCCTTAGAAATACTACTTTAGCTGCCATCCACAAGTTGAATATGTTATATTTTTGTTGTAAGTAAGTTTCAACATAGTTTCTGATTTTCCAATTGTTTTTTCTGGATATCATTCTTTTTATTCATTTCTAGTTTACTTCTTTGTAGTCAGAGAATATACTCGTGATTTCACTTCTTTGAACTTTGAAATTTGTGATGTTTTCATTATGGTTCTCCTGAGAAAACTGTATGCAGGTCAGAAGCAACAGTTAGAACTGGACATGGAACAACAGACTGGTTCCAAATAGGAAAAGGAGTATGTCAAGGCTGTATATTGTCACCTTGCTTATTTAACTTATATGCGGAGCACATCATGTGAAATGCTGGGCTGCATGAGGCACAAGCTGGAATCAAGATAGCTGGGAGAAATATCAGTAACTTCAGTTAGGCTTCCTTGGTGGCTCACACGGTAAAGCGTCTGTCCGCAATGCGGGAGACCCGGGTTCGATTCCTGGGTCGGGAAGATCCCCTGGAGAAGGAAATGGCAATCCACTCCAGCACTCTTGCCTGGAAAATCCCATGGACGGAGGAGCCTGATGGGCTATAGCCCACAGTGTCGAAAAGAGTCGGACATGACCGAGCAACTTCACTTTCAGTTATGGCAAAAAATGAAGAAGAATTAAAGAGCCTCTTGATAAAAGTGAAAGACGAGGGTGAAAAAGTTGGCTTAAAACTCAACATTCAGAAAACTGAGATCATGGCATCTGGTCCCATCACTTCATGGCAAATAGGTGGGGAAACAATGGAAACACCAGGAGGTTTTATTTTTGGAGGCTCCAAAATCACTGCAGATGGTGACTGTAGCCATGAAATTAAAAGACACTTGCTCCTTGGAAGAAAAGCTATGACCAACCTAGATAGCATGTTAAAAAGCAGAGACACTGCTTTGCCAAGAAAAGTCCATCTAGTCAAAGCTATGGCTAGTTTTTTCCAGTAGTCATGTATGGATGTGAGAGTTGGACTTGAGAAAGAAAGCTGAGCACCGAAGAATTGATGCTTTTGAACTGTGGTGTTGGAGAAGACTCTTGAGAGTCCTTTGGATGGCAAGGAGATCCAACCAGTCCATCCTAAAGGAAATCAATCCTGAATATTCATTGGA
>NW_011494826.1:923883-925400 GCF_000754665.1 Bison bison bison | reverse complement strand
AGTGGGGAAAAAAAAAAAAAAAAACCTTGAAATATAAGAAGTTGTTCTTTTTTTTTTGAAGAAAAATTGCTCTTTTTTCTCTTTTTTCTTGAATATAACTTGAAGTTATATTTTTTAGAGTTGTTATGTCTTCCTATTAAATTTACCATTTTATCATTATGAAACATTGTTTCTCATTTTGAATAATACTTTTTGTATTAAAGTTTATTCTGATATTAATATAACTGTACCATACTACTTTAGGTTACTGTTTACATGTTAGATCTTTTTCCTTTTCAATTATATCAGATTTAAAGTGGGTCTTTTGTAAACAGATATACATTTGACCCCTGGACAACAGCCTGTTAAGGGCACTGACTCTCCCAGGTAGTCGAATATCTGTGTGTATTTTGCAGTCAGCCCTCCTTGTAGTTTCCTCCACATTTGCAGTTCTGCATCTGGCAGACCCAATCAGTCTCGGATTATGTATTATTTATTGTTGAAAAATAAGTGGACCCATGAGTTCAAACCCGGATTGTTCAAGGGTCAACTGTAGTTGGATTTTTTTCATTTTTATCTAGTATAACCATATTTATATTTTAAGTGGATTAGTCCATCAATTTCGGAGAAGGCACTGGCACCCCACTCCAGTACTCTTGCCTGGAAAATCCCATGGATGGAGGAGCCTGGTAGGCTGCAGTCTATGGGGTCGCAAAGAGTCGGACACGACTGAGCGACTTCACTGTCACTTTTCACTTTCCTGCATTGGAGAAGGAAATGGCAACCCACTCCAGTGTTCTTGCCTGGAGAATCCCAGGGACGGCAGAGCCTGGTGGGCTGCCGTCTATGGGGTCTCACAGAGTCAGACACGACTGAAGCGACTTAGCAGCAGCAGTCCATCAATTTACATTTACTGACATAATTGGGTTTAAGGCATCTTGCTGTTTACTTTCTATACTCATTCTGTCTGTTCTTTGCTCTATTATTTTCTTTCTTGCCTTTTGGATTAATCAAATATGTGTATTATTCTAATTTTTCTTAACTTTTTATTTATGTATTCTTTTATTCCTTAGGTGGTCACTCTAGAGATTATAATATTCATTTATTGACTTTTTAAAGTCTACTCTAAATTAGGTACTTTTATCAGATACTTTCTGAGCAGTGTAAAAATTTTATAACATTCTGATCTCATATACCCTCCTCTATACTTTTGTGTTTCTGTGGTCATATCTTTTATTTATACAAATATCCCAGGGAGTTGTAATTAATTTTTGTTTCTATTGAGGAATAATTTAAATATTTTACCACTTCCTGTGTAATGTAAAGTCCTTACAACAGTATATTTCTAATTCCTATCTAAGGTCCTTTGCTGTCATACATATACTTTGCTGCTGCTACTGCTGCTGGCTGCTAAGTCGCTTCAGTCGTGTCCAACTCTGTGCGACCCCATAGATGGCAGCCCACCAGGCTCCCCTGCCCCTGGGATTCTCCAGGCAAGAACAGTGGAGTGGGTTGCCATTTCCTTCTCCAATGCATGA
>NW_011494826.1:922676-923783 GCF_000754665.1 Bison bison bison | reverse complement strand
AGAAAAGTCCATCTAGTCAAAGCTATGGCAGTTTTTTCCAGTAGTCATGTATGGATGTGAGAGTTGGACTTGAGAAGAAAGCTGAGCACCGAAGAATTGATGCTTTTGAACTGTGGTGTTGGAGAAGACTCTTGAGAGTCCTTTGGATGGCAAGGAGATCCAACCAGTCCATCCTAAAGGAAATCAATCCTGAATATTCATTGGAAGGATTGATGCTAAAGCTGAAACTCCAATATTTTCACCACCTGATGTGAAGAACTGACTCATTTGAAAAGACCCTGATGCTGGGAAAGATTGAAGGCGGGAGGAGAAGGGGACGAGAGAGGATGAGATGGTTTGATGGTATCACCAACTCAATGGACATGAGTCTGAGCAAGCTCTGGGAGTTGGTGATGGACAGGAAAGCCTGGCATGCTGTAGTCCATGGGGTCATAAAGAGTCAGACACAGCTGAGTGACTAAACTGAACTGAAAGTTCATTTTCGATAACCATAAGGAGTAGCAAGAAGATGTGTGTTATGTATATTCTCTATATTAAGGTAATTTGCTTAATCATGTTCAATTTTTATATAATGTGATCTGTTTTCTTTTTTTTACATCCGTTTTGGTGAGGGGAATGTTAAAAAATGTTAAAAACATCTCAGATGATGTAATTAAGTTAACCAGTGCCTGCTCCGTTGAAGAGTTAGGTGTCCATTCTTGAAGGAACAAACTCATGGAAGGGTGTGTTTTTTTATTATATACTTCTTGCCTGGAGAATCCCAGGGGCAGGGGAGCCTGGTGGGCTGCCATCTATGGGGTTGCACAGAGTTGGACACGACTGAAGCAACTTAGCAGCAGCAGCATAACTTCTTATACTAATTTGTACCAACATTTCCTTGATTGTGACTTATGCCAAGTAATTATGAAGAATTTTTTTTCTTCTGAGTATTGCATGAAGGCTACCAAGTTGGAAAAGGCAAATCCTGAATGTGATAGCTTTAATTTATCTACCTCATTTATGTGTTATTTTTGTAGCTGTAGTCTCTGTTTTCCTATTGGATGACTGCTGAAGTGTTCCTAGACCTTAGCATAAACCTAAGAGTTGATATATTGGTGGGAGCAGCTG